>NW_024412448.1:3169373-3216623 GCF_014898765.1 Herpailurus yagouaroundi | reverse complement strand
TTTTTTGTTGGCCTTAAGAGAAGGCATTCAAACTCGTAAAATGTCATCGCGTTCTTTGTTAATCTGTAAAAACCTAACTATTTGGATAAGAGGCCAGGGTCAAGATATCTATCAGTGGTCAAAAAAAATAAATAAATAAAAGGAATTTACTGTTTCCTGAATTTTTGGTGTTAGATATCCACATTTGTAAAATCACCACGTAGTTTCCAGTTCCACCTGGAGACCTGTTCTAGTTGGAGCAGGCAGGTGTCTTAGGAAGATGAACATACGAGTGTTTATCTACCTATCTGAAGCTCGTCGTCTTGTAAATTGGGACAAGCGCGGTGTGGTTCCCATCCCTGGCTCATCTGCAGAATCGCCTGGGTGGTTTTTTTGTTTGTTTGTTTGTTTGTTTTTTTTTTTTTTTGAAGAAATCAGTGTTTTCCGGGGCCCCACTTGAGCCATACCTGCCCGGGGCCCTCCAGGGTAGGATCCAGGAATGAATGAATGAACACACACACACACACACACACACACACACACACACACGTTGTCAGAGCTCCTAAAAACTCCAGGAGCTCAGATGCAGAGGAACCTCACACCTACCCCCCGGGGTGGGTGGTGGTAGCCCTGGCTTGGGCTGGTGCTCCAGAGATTGATCTGATCTCATCACTTCCCACGTCCACTGTGAGCAGTGACGGTGCGAGGGTTTGTGTGTCCCAGATTGTAGGAAGTGCCCTCCGACTGTAACCGGCTGATTGATGAGGTTTTGCTTCAGGCGGTTCAGAATTCCCCTTAGAGCGTTTTGAGTTTTCAAGCAGAGGTTGGTTTTTTGGGGTTTCCTGTTTTGTTTTTTTAGTTTTTTTTTTTCTTTTAACATTTATTTATTTTTCAGAAAGAGGGAGAGGCCGTGTGTGCACCAGAGCAGGGAAGGGGCAGAGAGAGGGAGACAGGATGCCAGGCAGGCTCCGCACCCTCAGCACAGAGCCCAAGCCGGGTGGAACTCACGAACCCGTGAAACCCGAAATCAAGAATGGGCTGCTCAACCAGCTGACCCCCCAGGCGCCCTCAGGCAGAGGTCTTTAAGTAGAGGCTCAGCGGATCGAAGGAGAAGAAAAAAATCCAAAAACCCCCACAGAGCCAAGTTTGGGTTTTTGGTTTTTTTTTTTCCTCCTTTATCGAAGCTGCGAGGTGTAGCTGCCTCCCCACCTCAGGTTCCCCAGGTGTCTGTGGTTTTTGTTTTGTTCCTTTTAGAGACGCCGTCCCTCTGTTGTTCTGTTGCCAGGCGGCCCCTGGGCTCAGGCCCTCTTTCCGCTCTGATCCGTCCAGCAAGGGAAGCAGCCTGAAAAGAGCCTTCCCCTCTGCCCCTTGGGACCTGGCTTGCCAGGCGCGGGAGCCCGCGGGAGAACTGAGCCCAGTCACCTTGCCAGTGTCTTCCGGCCGCCTTCCCTCACCTCCGGGCTCCTGGAAGGTAGCCTGACCCTCGGCCGCGTTAGGCGGCTCGCGAGGGTTGTCTGGCATCGTGTGTGTCCTTCTTACTCTGTTGCCACTTGGGCGGACTTTGGAAAATTCTTACTAATGGAGGATTTCGAAAATGCCAAGTAGAGGGAAGAGTGTAATTAGCTCGTTACTTGTGTACATTTTGGTGTAATTTCCTGCAGAGTGTATTTTTTTATTTATTTATTTTTTTTCTGTGCTGTCAGCCCGCCTAAGTCCCTTTGGAAAAATGTACCGTTAAAAAGTAAACCTAAAAATGGGCTCCAGCCATTCTGCAGACTCCGTTGTAGCTTTCCAGATGTGCTTTTCTCGGCCATTAAAATGTGTATGTGGACAGTGTCTTAGCGGCATCTGTCAGGGCAGGGCCCCATCCTCATAGAGGACAGCAGGCCAGCTGGCCGGCCGCAGCCTTGCGGGGGCTGCAAGCAGGTAGGGAGACAGTGGGTCACGAGCGGCTCTGCGTTCAGCGGGACCTCAGCCTCCCCGGCCCAGTCCCACGGGGTGACGCGACAGGCCCTGACGAGGGCCACGCTTGAATTGGATCCGTCTGCAGTTGAGGGGCCGAGGACCAAGCACCTTTGGTAGCGAGCAGCGGACAAGCCAGGCCCCCTCCCCTGGGAGCCAGCGAGTTGCGCTGTGGTCTCCTTGACCAACCAGATGTGGCCAAAGAGACGTGCAGGGACGCCTGGGTCCCCTGGCGGCCCGCCTCTGCCAAACGCCGCACGTGTGGGTGCACCACCATTTAATTAGTTACCCCTCTTGTTGGTTATTTAGAAGTTTCCACTTTGGTCCCACGACAGGGTCATCCCTGTAACGTTGGTGGTAAAACTTCACCCACATTTCTGAGTATTTTCTTAGGCTAGATTCCAGCAAGTACGATCCGTCCCTTTCACAACTGCATCTCACACGAGTGTTTGATTGTATTAGTTTGCCCTCCTGACACTGAAGTGTTTTATTTTTAATTTATTTTTATTCCTTGTTTTTTTTAAAGTAGGCTCTACTCCCAACGTGGGGCTTGAACGCACAACCCCGAGATCAAGAGTCCAACGCTCCACTGACTGAGCCAGCTGGGCTCCCCTTATTGAATTGATTTTTAGTATTGGCTTTTTGATACAATGTTGAAATCTTCTTTTCTTTCTCCTCTCAGTGTTGGAGTGAACATTGGCTGTTCTAAGATCTTGTCTAGTGTCTGCGGGAGTCATTTAACCCCGGGTCCGTTTGAATGTATTCACAGCTATTTATTGAGCATCTGTTGGGAGCTGGGCTCTGTGCAGGCCCTGGGGTTGGGCATGAGCAGAGCCCTCAGGGACCTTAGGCTGTAGATAGAAGAAGCTGGTTTTCTGTGGATAGTGTGTGTCATCTAATTTCATTTCTCCGTTGAGTTCAGATGAGGGCTTCTTAATAAAGTTAAGGTGGGAACCCATCTGCCTTCAATTTCGTGGATTGTCGTAGGCATTTTTCTCATGCTTAAAAAATTTTTTTTTAAGTTTGTTTATTTTTGAAGGAGGAGGGGCGGAGAGAGAGGGAGAGGGAGTTCACACGAATCATGATGTCGTTGTGAACAGATAGGTTTTTAAAATCGTTTATGGTAGGAGAGAAGACCGTCTCTGTTCAGACAGGGACACCGTGGTTGAAAGGAGCTTGACTTTTTTGCTTCATAACTTACCCCCCCCCCCCACTTTTGCCAAAAGGCATTGTTACAGATCCTTCATCGGTCAGCCTAAATTTTATTTAAAACTGGCCATCTTGTGCCTTGGGCAGATTCTCAGTCTTCTCTAAGGGCCACTGGACTAGGGTAATGACGCAGTCCTACCTGCCTCTCAGGGTCAGATGAAGGGTCCAGTGAGGTGCTCCGTGTACGTCAGTTGGGGAGTCGACACGCACAGGTGCCTGGGGAGTGTCAGCACCGGTGGCCGTCACCAGCAGGCGCCGCCCAGGGCTTCATGGGCTCCACAGCAATCCGACACACCAGAGGTGACATTTAAACGTCTTTAGTCATAACGAATACATTAATTCCCACTTGACTGTTGGAAGAAACTCTTCGGGTTCCCTTTTCTTGTAGTTTTTTTTTTTTTTTTTTTTTTAATTTAACGCATACTTACCTATGGTAAACTGTATCCATTCATGATTTTATTTTATTTAAACTGTATCCATTTGAAGTGTGCGGTTTGATGAGATCTATCTGACAGATTTTTGCCCCGGTGAAGGCGCAGTTGCGGTGAAGAGGTGAAGATCCGGGAACACTTCATTGCCCTGAGAAGATTCTCCCTTGTCTGTTTGCAGCCCAGCCCTCCCTCCCACGGATCTGCCTTTTGTCACTACAGATTAGTCTGCGTTCCCCAGAATTTTATATTAATGGGATCATACAATGTATTCTCTTGCGCCTGGCTCTCACACAGCGTGAAGTGCATGAGATCATTGTTGGGAGTGTCAGTCTTCCCTTTTCATTGCTGAGTTATTTTATTTCTACTATCTGCACAGACCACATTTTATTCATCCATTCACCTGTCACGAAGATGTGGATTATTTCCAGTTTGGGGCCACCGTGAATTAAGCTGCTGTGAGTGTGTGTGTGTGCGAGTCATTGTGTGGGCGTCTTGGGTTAGTACCGGTGGAACGGCTGGGTTATACGGCAGGGTTTTCTTTTCCCTCGAAGATGTTTTATGTAGAATGTAATAGAGGTAACAAGGACTGGTGTGTGTAAATGGTATGCAACAGTCCCGAAATAAGTGTTAGAAAAGCTTTTACTGATTGTAAGCATAACGTGCCAGTCTGTTACAGAACGTTTTAATATATTTTGCATCAAATAAGAAAATCAGCATTTACCCCCCCCAAAAAAAAGTCACAGAGTAAATGAAAACATTTTTTTTTCCTTGTTCTTGTAGTAAAAAAATCACAGTTTTGAACTTCCTTAAAATTGGGGAGAAAGCCTCGCACAAAATTACAAGTATAAATCGCTGTGGCTGGGCCCCGTGCAGGGTTGGGGGGAGAAGGGGCCCTTGGGAAGGTTCCGTCAGCATTGTCTGCTTCTCCTGCGCTCTCCCCTTTCCAGAGCTCCTCTGTGTGTCTGGGGGAGCTTCTCTGCAGTTCATGCTCTCGCGCATGACGTTTATGACACAGCCCGCATGGGAGAGTCTGCCGCGCTCCGTGGGCCTAGCGGGAGAGGCGCCCTCTCCTGTTACTAAGGTGTTTGCCCCCTACTGGGCTATACCACCACCCCGGGGTAAATCTTCTTTAACGATGGGGGGGGGGGTGTGTGTTTGTTTATTTACTTATCTATTTTTTGAATGTTTATTGTTTTGAGAGGGGGAGAGAGAGGGAGAGAGAATCCCAAGCAGGCTCCACGCCGTCCGCACAGAGCCCAACCGGGAGAGCGTGACCTGAGCCCAGACCGAGAGTCAGACTTCACTGGCTGAGCCGCCCAGGCGCCCCAGTTTTTTAATTCATTTTTAAGTAGCTCCCACCTCCAGTGTGGGGCTTGAACTCACGACCCTGGGATCAAGAGTCGCATGCTCGACGCGCCCAGCCAGGTGTCCCTGTTAGCATTTTGTTTGTTCATTTGTTTTTAAGGGATTTTTCTATAGAATTTTTTGAGACCAGTTCTGTTGTTTGGGGGTTCTGGGTGTTTGAACTCCCAGGTAGATGATCTACTTTGGAATCAAGGTATTGATTGAAGGTTACTCTGAAGAATCCGTAGTTTACGTCCCCACACAAGTTAGGTGGCAGGGGTCAAACTAACTGAAATTGGGGGACGTTGGTCTTTGCATAGTTGCAGTGTGGTGAGTCGCCGATTGCGTCTGCTTAGTGCCTTGTGACGTGCTGTTTTCCATCATCATTGTTAGTACTACTTAATTAAATGCTTGGGGTCTCCTGCAAGACTCCCCGGACCTCGCGGAAGCCCCGTGTGGCTGACGACCGGTGCCAGCAGCCGTGTGGTCCTGGGTTTACTGTCTGTCAGCCTTGCGGGGGGGCGGGGGGCATGAGAAGCCTGGCCTCAGTGTCCTCACGCTCCTGGGTGCTCACCCTGTACTCCCCTCGCTCACTCCAGCACGCGCCTAAGGCCTTTGGGGATGGAGGAGTCAGTCTTTGGTGGGGGGGGGGGGGCGGGGCGGGCCGGGGGTGGGACCCCTGGGGGCGCCCCCTTTTTTTTTTTTTTCTTGATGTCACTGTTTCCCAGCCGAGATTATAGATGACTTTTGGGCGGGACTGTCTTTTTCCTTTTTCTTTTCTTTTTTAAAATTTTTATTTGTTTTTGCGACAGAGGTAGAGCATGAGTGGGGAAGGTGCAGAGAGCGAGGGAGACACAGAATCCGAAGCAGGCTCCAGGCTCCGAGCCGTCAGCACAGAGCCCGACGCGGGGCTCGACCTCACACACTGTGAGATCGTGACTTGAGCCGAAGTCGGATGCTTAACTGACTGAGCCCCCCAGGTGCCCCTGGGCAGGACTGTCTTGTACTAAACAAACAAGTTGTTTTACGGTACTACCTGTAGCTTTGAATTTAATGAGGCATTTTACACTTTCAGGATAAAAGTTCATCTGTACGAGCACTTGGTGAGGGGAGGTTTGTGGCACTATTTGCATTTCCGTGGTCAAAGTTACAAATTAACTTACGTGCCTGCAAAGTTCCCGGGGGCAGCAGCACTGATCCCCGTGGCTCTGAAACCCGGTGATTGATGGTAGAAGCTTTACTTCAATTAGATCCTCTTAAAAGGTGACTTGTGTGAAAATCACTGCGAAACACATCTGGTAAAGCTCTTTCCTTTACAGCCAGAGGGAGCACTAGATAAAATTTCTTTCTTTTCCTTGCACACTCTGAACTACGGGGAGTGGAGAAAGGAGTCAGCGAGTGGAGACCACACCACCAGCTTTGTCGCGGGGGGTAAGGGGCGGAGGAGTCGCCTGATGTGGAGCCTCTGGGAAAAGGTGGCGAACGTGTAAAGCAGGTCACGTTTCTCACGGTTTCTTCCCTGCTGATCGGATCTTCTGAACTTGGGAATTCCGGTCTGACCTGACCCGCAGCGTCACGTGCTGCCTTCCTTCGAAGTCTCCTACGTTCATACAGCCCCTCCTCATTACTCGTGGGTTCCATATTCATGAATCTGCCTTCTAACGTTTATTTGTAACCCCAGATCAGTCCCCAGAGCAGTGCTTTCGTGCTTGGGAACACGTGCGGGCAAGTGGAAACTGCCTGGCGCCCCCTGAGGGTTCGGGGGGCGGGGGGGGGGACACGGCACCGCCCTGCCCCCCAGTTGTCACTCCCCCTGCCGTAAACAGGGTCCTTTTTGCGGCCCGTTTAGTGCTGTGTCTTCCCCCTTGTGTTGGTGATTTCGCCGTTTCAGGCAGCCCCGAGCACAGTGCTGAGGTGCTGTCCGTGTCCCCGCGTGCAGGGAGGCTCTGATGTGCCCCACCGAGATGTGGCAGATGAGCTTCCTCCAGGCCTGAGTTCAGTGTCGGCGAATCAACAACGTAGACTAAACGAGATGCCCTTAAACAGAAACACACCTGAGGTGAGCCTGGATATTGACGGCTGAGAAAATGTGATCAGGGGGCTCGCAGGAACCCAGCCCTGCTCTTTCCCGGGAACGCCGGTTTAGTGCCTGGCCGTTGCTGGGACACGACTACCCCAGTCACTACAGTGGGCTGTCTCTGGCCCTGTCCCTCCCTCCAGGCTTCAGGCTCGGCCAGCTTATGCCTCATTTACCATCCCTCTGGGGTGTCTGAAGGGGGTCTCCCGTGAACTCAGGGTGACACAGCTCTCCCCGTCCCAGGAAATAGCACGTCTGTCCACATAGATGTGCAGGTCAGATGTCGGGAAATCAACCCGGACTCCCTCCTTTCATTTTCCAGTTCATCCTGCCTCCAAAACATGTCCCCAAGCAGTCTGCCTGCCTCTGTCTCTACCGCCTGCCGCGTTAGAGGAGCCCCCCGGCCCTGCTGCCCACAGTGCCGCCCCGGCTTCCTGTGATAGATGCCACTGTGTGCACCTGTCATGCTCTCCCTTTTCCGGGCATGTGAGCTGTGCCGGCGCTTGATTGGCTGTGCCTTTTCAGACCCAGAGGAAGCAGGCCGAGAAATGCTTCGGGCAGCATTGGTAAGGGTTTCCCCGGGTCAGGGCTGCTTCTGCAGCCCGAGACCGGCCTCTAAACCTGGTAGGAATATTTGTGAGGCTGGAAGGGATTTTTTTTTTTTTTTTTTTTTTAAGGGAATAAACGTCTAAACAGTAGTTCAAGTAAGAGCTTGAAGAAAATCTTGAAGGAACGCCCTTTCAAAAGTAGAGTTTTCTTGTTCGGATCTTACTGAAACCACTGCCTTCTGGAACAAGGGGAGGAGATGTTACCACGGTGGTTTCTGCCCGGTTTGTTTAAAAACCAGTAACGGATGCCAAGAAAAAAGCTTAGTCCGGCCGACTTCTGTGGTGCCACCCGTGCCCTCGTTGTCCTGCCTCACGACAAAAAGCGGGCACGGCCCGCCTTCCTCCCCAGCTCCTCTGTGGTGTGATGGCTTCGTCCCCACTGGTCCGGTTTGTTCTCTGTCAGCTGAGTAAAAGGATGGGCGGAGCGCACAGATTTTGTAACATTCGTCTTGCGGTTTTACAGAGAAAGGGGTGATGTATAATTAGAAAGGCCGAAAGGGAGCAGAGGAGACAGGAAGGAGGCGCGCAGCACTTGTGCAGCGGAGTGGATGTCCGGGGCAGAAACGCGCTTTCCCCGCCCCGACCTGTGCCGAGGCTTTGAGTTTTCAGAGAAGCGCTTGAATTGCACGCCACGATGTTCACCGTTTTCGTACCCGGTGAAGGCTGGGCATTTTCTCGAAGCCCAGAACACCCAGTGAATGAATTTGATCTTCCCTGCTTCTCATACTAATTTTGTATTCCTCCAAGTAGTAGAAGTACCAGAAAGATCCCTTCTGGAAATATCGGTGGAGTTTATCATAAACGATTGGTGCTTGTAATGCTTTACTTTAATCGAGTTAAAGGATGAACTTTCCAGGTAGCTTTTTCTCCATGCCCTCCTACAAAGCTGTTAAACTTGTTTGATCCTTAAATATTTTCCTTTTGACCCAGGACGGTGTGAACCGTCCATTCATTCTACAGTGGGATGATGAGTGTTTATACTGAGCTGATGGAATACCTAATGCGATTATTAAAAGCGTGTGAAGCTGGCTCGGCAGACGCTTTTCATCTTTGGGAATGGGAATCTTAGATCACAGAACCATCAAATGGTCAGAAGTGAAACTCGTAAATGCGAGTCAACACTTTGAGTTTGTTTCCTACGTACGGGGCATGGTGGGCGACGGGAGAGCGCCGTGGGAGAGGCAGTGGACTCGGAAGAGCAGGTGGGATTCAGATGGAAAACTAGAAAATGTTGCAAGATTTGTTCCTATGACAGCGATGCACCTGCGTAGTTTAGAAGGTCACGCCCCACGTGGAAATTGACGTGAGTGCTCACAATAGCATTATTTTTGGCAGCTGGCTGTTCCTCCCCGGTAGAATGGACAGAGTAAGGCGCAGCCCTGCGGTGGAATAGTATTGAGCCACGTAAAGGAACGAAGCGCTGATCCGTGCTGCAGCAGGGCTGAGTCTTGAAAACACGTTAAGGGGTAGACGCCCGACACACAAGGCCGTCTGCCGTGCTCAGGAGAACCCATAAGCACAGACAGGTTGGTGGTTGTCGGGGACTGGGGGTGCGGGCAGCGGGCAGTGAGGAACGGCTAATGGGAATGGAGTTTTCTTTTTGGGGCGATACAAACGTCCTAGAATTAGATAGTGGTGACCATCACGTGCCTTTGTGGATGCACTAAAACCACTGAGTGGCACACTTAGAAAAAGTAAATTTTACGGTTTGCAAATTACATCTTAATTAAAAAAAAAAAAAACCAAAAACTCTCCCTTGAGGAAACTGAGCGTTGATACCATTTTCAGATTAAAGCAATTTTCAAGTATTGTCGTTTTCATCTAAATAGTGGAACCCACAAGGTAACCAGCACTGACTGCGTTTGATCTTTAAAATTTTTTTTTTAACGTTTATTTATTTTTGAGACAGAGAGAGACAGAGCATGAATGGGGGAGGGGCACAGAGAGAGGGAGACACAGAATCGGAAGCAGGCTCCAGGCTCTGAGCTGTCAGCATAGAGCCCGACGCGGGGCTCGAACCCACGGACCGCGAGATCATGACCTGAGCTGAAGTGGGCCGCTCAACCGACTGAGCCACCCAGGCGCCCCTGCGTTTGATCTTTTAAATTCAGATGCACTGCATCGATTTCAGCCCCCTTGTTTAACAAATGCAAACAAACATTTGCCATCTTGGAGGAAAGGAAAAAAAAAAATGGTCTCACTAACTAACTGATGAAAAGGAACAGCCTCCTGTCCCCCCCCACCCCCACCCCACCCCAGACCTGCCCTGGTGCAGCCGTTCTGAAACTTGATCAGCTGTTTATTTGTCACACCTGGTATTTCCAGTTTAAGACACAATTCTCCGACAGCTTTTCGACTGCCTGTTTCAGACACGATCTGTTGACTTGGCGTTGACCACGGTAGTCTCTGCTGGGCCGCGTGGTCTCCCCAACCACACTGCCTTTCTTGTACAAGTCTGCTTTTCCCGGAGCTGTTCTTTGCCCCAGTTTGTCCTTTGCCTGGGTTTCTTTGAAATCACCAGTTGCTTTCTAACATACTCCTCCTCTGCCCTCAGCTTCTCTCGCATGTTTTCTGCCTGCCTGGACACATCAGTCCCTTGTCTGTGCCTGGACAGTGCCCCCCGTCCTGCTCAAATCCAGAGAGGTTTCTCTTTGTCTACGGCGTGGCCTCTGTTTTGACTTCGCTACCACTCGTTCTGGGCTTCCCTCTTGGTTGGAGCACCTTTTCTTAGTAGGTCCCTGTCTTTTCTGTTTTGGGTTTACCTTAAGTCTGCGGAAGCATATTTTCTAGAAGTTTCCTAAGAAAGGCTATGTGGGAAGTTTGTGTTCTGAGTTTGCGCATTAGAGAGTGTCTTGACGTGTCCTTAACCCTTCTTATTTTTGGGTTTGATATAAAATTCGTTCAGTAAAGTTTTCTTGTGATTTTGAAGGCTGTTTCACTTGCATTATGTTCATGAGGTCCCCCCACTGTGTTTCAGGGAGCTGGTTTGTTCATTTTTGCCGGTGTGTAATGTTTCATTGTTTGAATGTATCACAGTGTTTACAAATCTCCTCCACTCTTGATGGGTATTTAGGTGGTTTCCAGTGTTGGGTTATTGCTACAGACGCGGCTCTGACCTTTCATATTCACACTTCCTGGTATTTGTGGGAAGGGCACATCCCCGGCAGGCAGCTCTTGTGGAAAACTCAGTTTGCGGGTCCCCCCAGCGCGCCCCCATGATCTGTGTGGCCCCTCCGTCATGCACTTGCGTCTGTGTGGGGCTCTGCCTGGGCTCTTCTCGTTCTTCGCCTTCAGGACCACACTGCCTTCTAATCCCTGAAACAAACCGGTGAAACCTGCAGGCGTTGTAGTTTGCAGCAGCGGCAAATCCGGAGAGCTTCTGGAAAGAAACTGACGTCTCTCGTGTAGGAGTCACGAATACGGCTTCTCCCTTCGTTCATTATGGCCTCTTTAAAGTCTTGCAAGTACGTGTTAGGATTCCTTTTGGTAAAACTCTTGCACACTGTTGACAGATCAGTTCTGTCTGCTGTCTGCTGTTCTGTAGTGTCTGCTTCCTGTGGGGCGCTAATCTACTCAAATGCATTTGTGCTCTGTGTAGTGATATTGCTGTGACCAGCAGCCTTGTTCAACCCCGTCAGTGATTGTAGGAGTTCATCTTTAAGGTTTTTTACCTTTTCTGTGTGGTCAAACCAACTGTGATATAATGATGGGTTTTTTTCTTTCTTTCTTTTTTTTTTTTTTCCTAACCTCTTTCCATTCCTTATGTCTTCTCTTGCCCTGTGTATACTAGCTAGGGCATTAGGATTCTCCCGGGCTCCCTGGTTGAGAAAGATTGGGCTGGAACATCCTCTAGCTGAGTTCAAAGGCAGATTTCTTCTCAGTCTTAATGGAGAAGCTTTCAGCTTTTCCCTACAGAGTATATAACGTGCAGTATAAATTGTACGTACCCTTCATCCTGTGACAAGAACATTCCTCTGCCTCTAGTTTTCCAAGAGATTTTTTTGCTGTTGTAAATGGATGTTCCATCATTTGGGCACTTTTCCTGCACACACACGTGTGCACAGGCACACGCGTGTGATCCTACCGCATCAGAGGTCCGGGCCACCCCTGCCCCGGCCCCAGCGCTGACCAGCCGTGGTTGGAAACGTGAAGTGTGCCCTGGTATAGAACGTGCACTGCACTTTGAAACCTTAGTACAAAGAAAATCATGCAGAATGTCCTATTAATTATTCATTAAATTGGTCGTATGCTGAAGCGTCACAGATTATGTTGGATTAAAAATTTATTATTAAGGATCATTTTACCCGTTCTTTTAGTTTTTTGACATAGCTGTTAGAAGATTTAAAATGACGTATATGCCTCACGTTTTAGTATCGTTGTGGATAACACTGGCTACACAGACCCAATGCTTGTCGTACAAATTTGGTTTGTGACGACAATCGCTGTCATGTATTCAGGGCTTCCTGGACGGATGCACTGTTCCAAGCACTTTCACGGTAACCTCGTGAAGTGGGAGGATTTTCTCCATCTCCTAGAGGAGCAAACTAAGAGGCATGGAAAGAGGACGCAGCTTCCACACACAGAGCCTAGAAGGTGGGACGTCCAGGACCGCCCTGTGGGCACTTGTCTCCTGGGCCTGTGCTTTTAGTCACTGCCTGTCCTGACCGTGGTGACGTCTCCCATCAGCGGGAAAAGGATGTGCTTCTTGACAAATGGTGATGGCACTTGACTATGCAGTCAGAAAAAAAGCTTAAAAATTCAGATTTCCTTTGTCATTCTGTACTTAAAGGAACCAAAAAAACTCCAGATGGAGTATAGATCAAAGCATGTATACTTTAGGGGCGCCTGGGTGGCTCAGTCGGTTAAGCGTCCAGCTTCAGCTCAGGTCATGCTCTCACGGTTCGTGAGTTCGAGCCCCACATCAGGCTCTCTGCTGTCAGTGCGGATCCTCTGTCTCCCTCTCTCTCTGCCCCTCTCCCTCTCCCCCCCAAATAAATAAACAAACATTAAAAAAAGTATATATACTTTATATACATGTTTGTGTATGTGTACACATGTATTGTATATACTTTGGTAATTGACTTGAAGGTTTTTCTTTTAAGTATAGAATGACAAAAATATGTAAATATATATAATACATATTATATATACACATACATGTGTATATGTAAATTTTAAAGCGAATATTTTTACAACTTCATTGGAAAGGAACACCATTTCCTAATAAGATCACAAAAACCCAGATCATAAAAGAAAAAATAATTTACAGACTTCATGTGAATGGACTTAACATATAAATTTGTATTGTTTGTTTTATGTGACATAAGTTAAAAAGTTAAGATGTCTCATAGAAGTTAAGACAGTGCAGTTGGAAAAAATATTTGCAACGCTTACAAGCAAAGGATTACTATCCAAAACATACTAAGAGTACCTGCAAATTAATAAAAAGACAAACAGAAAAGAGGACCAAAGATATGAACAGTTCACGGGAGAAGCATAGATAGCCAATAACGGTAAGTGTTGGCCATTCCTAGTAAACGGGGGAATACAAATTATAATAGCCGTCAGATTACCAAAGTGCAAAAGAGCGTTGGTGGAGTCGGGGGACGCGGACATCCTCGTAGTGTGTGGCGTGGAATTTGAGGGGGCAGTTTGGTACCACGGCCCGTGGTGGTACTGCCCAGACCTTGGTTTCCCATCAGCACCACAGTCCACTAAAAGCCGGGGATCGTTGGCGAAATGGTCGATCGCGGGGCTGGGGCAGGGAAAAGTACACAGTGAACCCGCCTCGAAAATCTTCTGATGGCAGAAAGTCTAGAAGTGCTCAAAAAGTGCTGGGGACGGGTTGCAAGCCACAGGAGCCACCGTGAAGCAGCCGGCCGATGGCACCAAGGTGAACGGGCAGGGGAGGACGACGGACTGCTGGGTGGCCGCCCCTCTAGAGCGTCTCCCACGCGCACTCACCAGTTACACAGGGACATCACTTTACAGAAACCCGCTGCTCACCTTTACCACACCTTCAAGGTTGGCGTCACTAGTAAATGGACTCAGCCAGGTCACGGGCCTCCGACATGACGCGCTGAGAACACGACCTTGCCTCTTGTGTCGTTTTGGCCAAAGTGCCCGACCTCAGGGAAATCAGAAAACCTCCAACAAATCCAAACCGGGGAACCTTCTACAAATTAAGGGGCCGGTCCTCTGCCAGGGCTCAAGTCCACGAGACACAAGGACCAGGGAGCTGTCACAGACCGGGGACTGAGGACACAGGACGACCACAGGCAGGGGGACTCCTGGATTAGATCCAGGAGGAAGGACGGTAGCGAGAGAGCTGGAGGCGTCCCTGGGAGTGTGGCCGCCTGTCCGCGCCCAGCCAGCGTTAACTTCCTGGTTGCAGTAACTACTGGGGTTACGTAAGGCGGAGAAAGAAGGTGGTGCTGGGGGACGCGGGGGGGGGGGCCCGGGCAGATGGGGACTCAGGGACTCCATGTTGTTGCCACTTCTCTGCAAGTCTACAGGGATTCAAGACACAGAGTTCAGTGCCCACGCCAGCGCTCTGTAGTGCAGCCCTCCCCACTGTCTTCCCCAGACACCCTTGCGCAAGCACGGAAAGCCTGGTGGAGACGCTGATCTAGCTCAGCCCGTGGCAGCAACTTCAAGGTCATCAGTCGGAAACGGGAGTGCGGCACACACTTTGCCGTGCGGCGTACCGGTTTCCAAAAGTTGAGATCCATACGCTCCAACACAGGGAAATGTCCAGGACCTATTAAATGAAAAAAGTAACCTGTAGAAAAGCACATACCGTGTAACCTTTGTTATGCAGGCCGTAAGAAGGGACTTGTACGTTTTGTGTTTTATATCCTGTCCCCTGGGCCTCTGCCGGGAACACAGTAATCCTGTATTTCTTCTCTAAATTAGAAACAAGAAGAGGGGCCTCTGGCTGGCTCAGTCGATGGAGCATGTGACTCTAGATCTCAGGGTTGTGAGTTCAAATGCCATGTTGGGTGTAGAGATTATTTAAAAATAAAATCTTCAGGGGTGCCGGGATGGCTCACTCGGGTAAGTGTCTGACTCTTGATTTCAGCTCAGGTCTTGATCTCAGGGTCGTGAGTTCAAGTCCCACACTGGGCTCCATACCAGGCATGGGGCGTACTTTAAAAGAAAGAGAAAGGAAGGGAGGGAGGGAGGGAGGGAGGAAGGAAGGAAAGAAGGAAAGGAAAGAAAGAAAAGAAAGAAAAATAAGGAAATTAAAATATTTAAAAAATTAAAAACAAGAAGAAAGTAGGTTTGGTGTGTTTTGCCTTCAATGCGGTGATCCTTTCTTTGGTTAAAAGTACTCTGGGTGATCATTTAGTTTTCATGCTTTATTTCACAAGCAGTTTACTTTGATAAAAACAAACATGAAGACTGGAATTTAACCTTCAGGGAGACTCTCTTACTGGCCCACCTTTGTGGCTCTCAGACTCGTTTCAGTAGAGGTGCTCTCATTTAGGCCACGCCAGGGTTCTGGGGAATCACGCCGGACCCCACGCCGCGTGTTGCTATCTGGTTGCCGTGGGCAGAGCGTGCGTCCCACAGGAGGAGGGAGCACGGAGAGCAGATCAGCCGCGGGAAGAACCCCACTGGGCCCGCTCTTGGCAGACCGGGGTCAGCGAAGCTCCTGACACCCTTCCTGTGTCCTGAGCTTGCCTCGTCGCGAAATGACGATGATGGGTGGTGATGGTAGGAGGGTCCCCTGCTCTGCTCCGTGGCTGTTTGTATGCCAAAAGAGATTCTGTATTTCTGGGACAGTATCTGTGTTTCTTTGCAAACTGATAAGGTGCTTTTAAAAATTACCCAATTGCCTGTTGTGCATTAGTACGTATCCCTTTAGTTAACATGGCAGACCTCACGAGACTCTGATGGCTCCGTGAGCCTGTTACCTGCTTGGACCTTCCTGTCTTTGTTTGTTTGTTCGTTTGTTCGTTTATTTATTTTGAGAGAGAGAACATGAGCAGGGGAGGGGCAGAGAGGGGGAGAGAGAATCCCAAGCAGGCTCCATGCTGTCAACACGAAGCCTGACGTAGGGCTCGATCCCACAAACCGTGAGGTCATGACCTGAGCCAAAATCAACCAACTGAGCCACCCAAGCACCCCAACCTTCCCGTCTTTTTATCCCTGAACTTGTATTTAATGGGTCCCTCTTCCATGCAGACTTCTTTTCAGGTAGGTTTCCTGGCTGGGAAAAGTGTATACACTCCAGCAACCGGGGTGACTTTGGGTATAAAATTAGCTTGGAAAAAGAGTAGAGTGTCTGGACTGAGGATTTGTTTGGGGGAGGAGAGTTCGGCTGGGGGCCACATCCCGGGAAGAATGAGACAGTGTTGCGTGGGCACAGAGATGCCCCTGTGCCCCTGTGCACGTGGCAGGAAGAGCCAGGCCTCCAAGGGCCTCTCGCCCGGTCCGCTGTCTGAAGGTGCCCTTCCTCTCCCGGACAGCACCTCCTCACCCTGAAGGCCAGTGTCTGCGTCCTTCAGGATTGTAGCCCAGGGTGGTATCGGACCTTGCCCAGATCTCCTCCTTAACACCAGGGAACGCCACTAGGATTTTTCCCAGAAGTCACTCCGCTTTTGTGGACTGCCCCCCTACTCTCCCAGCGACTGATTTGGGGCATCCTTCCACTGAGAGCTGGGAGCGCCTGGCCTCCCGGATTAGTCCTTAGCACGCCGCGTGCTGGCATCTGTGACTGCTGCCGCCCCTGGGTCCTCCCATCCCTGTCATGTGCCGGGGAGGCACAGTGTCCCCATCTCTGTGGCCCCAGTGCACAGCTGGAGGGTCGGCAGCACCGTTCAACAGGCATTGTTTAGGCTGAACACACAGTGAAAACTCAAGCCCTTTTTGAATGAATGCAGAGTCCTCAGCAAATACCTTGTTTTATTTTTTTGTTATTATTTCTTTACTTTGAAAAAGAGAACAAGCTGGGGAGGGGCAGAGAGAGAGAGAGAGAGAGGGAGAGAGAGAGAATCCCAGGCAGGCGCCACACGGCCAGCGTGGAATCTGATGTGGGGCTCAGACCCATGAACCGCGAGATCATGACCTGAGCCAAAATCTGGAGTTGGACGTTTCACTGACTGAGCCACCCAGGGGCTCCAGCAAATAACCTTCTTAAAATAATGAGCCATGTGTGTGTGACCAGTAGCTAGGAAATGGGAGAACAGGTTTTCCAAGTGTGTTAGGCTCTCTAACCTAAGGTTCCCAGGTTAGTGAGACCTTCTCCTAAGGAGACCCAGGCAATGGGGGGAGAGGGGGCCCTCAGCCTGGGTCCCCAAGCTCGAGCCTCTAAACAGAGAGGTGGCCGTGGTCATCAAATCCTGCAGGGGCTGTGTAGTTTTACTGATCTTCACAGAGAGGAATGGGAAGCAGGACGTTGAGAGAAGAACATAAATGCATCTCGTATGTCACAGAATCGTAGAAGAGAGAGGCCTGCGTGGTCTTTCTGTCTTGGGGGCGTTGTGACTGTGGCCCGGATTTCACCTCGGCGATCCTGTGCCCCCCACCGTATTCGGTGCTTTCGTAAGCCTGCTCCCCACACACGCGCTCCTGGTTTCCTTCTGTAACCCACGCTAATTAATATATTATTTATCACGTGTACGATACAAGTTCCTGCCAGCTGGTAACCTGTTCCCACAACTGAGCCAGTGTGCAGACAAAGGGCAAACCAATTTTAATTATTAAGAAAACCATTTCAGAAAATAAGACAGAAGCACTGGTAAATATCAGCAGGGCATGGCCCGTCCTAGGTAAACCATGAAGATCCTCTTTTTCTCCCCATACATGTTCTAAAGGTCATTTAATTTATCCGCCAACTTGGCTAGTTGTCAGCCTTTTAACTGTGTCTTTATTTAGCCAGCAGAGGGCAGCACAGATTGACTTTACCGCATCCAGTATTTTTTTTTTTTTTTTTACTTTAAAAGGCATTTAAAACTGCTGTACCAACTAATTTCTAGCACAGTTTGAATTTTTTCTTCTTTCTCATCTGAGAATTAGTATTGTTGCTTCCCCGTCTTTGTGGAGGACGATGTTTTGATGTTTACGTTTAGCCTCACAAATACTGTTACATTCTTATTTTCTTATTTATTTTTTTTTTAATTTTTTTTTCAACGTTTATTTATTTTTGGGACAGAGAGAGACAGAGCATGAACAGGGGAGGGGCAGAGAGAGAGGGAGACACAGAATCGGAAACAGGCTCCAGGCTCCGAGCCATCAGCCCAGAGCCTGACGCGGGGCTCGAACTCCCGGACCGCGAGATCGTGACCTGGCTGAAGTCGGACGCTTAACCAACTGCGCCACCCAGGCGCCCCTATATTCTTATTTTCTAAAGTGTTTGTGACCTGTTTGCGAAAGTCTCCCCGGACTGGTGAGGCTGGTGATGGTGGCTGCCGAGTGCAGTACGTCGGGACATTGGTCCACCGTCACCAGAAAGTGGGGAGTCGTTTAGCTGGGGTCCCGGGACGGGTGCCACCTGGACCCGCCCCGGGAGGAGTGTGACCCCAGACGCGGGTTCTCGAGCACGCGGGCTCTGCGTGAGCATCTGATAAATGTATCCACCCCCTTCTCAGGAAAAAATGCGTGTAAGCTCAGAAACATATGGCTTCTCAGTTTTATGGCATTTTATGGCATTGATAATGGATTTTCTTCACACAGAAAAGAAGACCAGAGTTTGTGAAGAATTGTACCTTCCTATTCTTTCCTTACGAGAGTTAATGACTCTGCTTGGAAAAAATTGAAATTCAAATTGTGTGTGAAAAGGAAAGGGCAGAAGGGCATGGTTTAGATTGTTGTTTTTTAATATATACCTAATTGATTCTGACTTTTTTTTTTTCCAACGTTTTTTATTTATTTTGGGGACAGAGAGAAACAGAGCATGAATGGGGGAGGGGCAGAGAGAGAGGGAGACACAACATCGGAAACAGGCTCCAGGCTCCGAGCCATCAGCCCAGAGCCCGACGCGGGGCTCAAACTCCCGGACCGCCAGATCGTGACCCAGTTGAAGTCGGACGCTTAACCGACTGCGCCACCCAGGGGCCCCGATTCTGACTTTTTTAGAGTTTACCTTTGTAACCGTTTTATTAAAAAAATTTTTATTTTATTTTAGAGAGTGCAAGACCTCCCCCCTCCCCAGGTGGGGAGGGGACCAGAGTGAGAGAGAATCTTAGGCAGGCTCCACACTCAGCACAGAGCCCGACGCGGGGCTCGATCTCATGACCAGCATCATGACCTGAGCTGAGATCAGGAGTCAGAGGCTCAACTGCCTGAGCCACCCAGGCGCCCCTTGACTTTTTCTTTTGATGATAAGAGTGCTTTTAAAAAAAAAAAAAGTGCTAGAAACTCTGCCTCACGGCAGTCCGTATTGGCAGATAGTCAGGAACCCCAGTACGCTCTCTTCCAGGTGCAAGGTTCGCAGTTGTCATGGAATGGCCATGCTCTTTGAATTCTTCGTTTGACTTCTTTGCAACACACACATTATTTCCTTTGTCCTCAGCACCACACCCCATTTTGGGCAAGATCTATTCATATCTGTGAGGAAAACAGTACAAATGTGTGTCGTTTGTTTGCTTTATTTCATTATTACTAATTTTTTGTGTTTGTTTTTGAGAGAGAGAGACAGAGCACGAGCAGGGAATGGGCAGACAGACAGAGGGAGACACAGAATCCGCAGCAGGCTCCAGGCTCCGAGCTGTCGGCATGGCGCCCGACGCGGGGCTTGAACCCACAAACTGTGAGATCATGACCTGAGCTGAAGTCAGACACTCAACTCACTGAGCCACCCAGATGTCCCTAAATCCGTGTTTTTTAGGTAGCCCAAGCAGTGGTAACCTTCCAAAGAGTTTGCAGTATGTGCAGGGGTGTGTGTGTGTGTGTGTGTGTGTGTGTGTGTGTGTGTGTTTTGCTGCAGAGAGCTGCTGTGTTTGTGTCCCCATCCCCCACGCACAGCGGCTCTTCTGGTGACTGTGTGCCCCGTGCCGCCCTCCTGCTGGCAGCTGGCCAGGAAGGATCTAAGCGGCAGGGGAGGAGGCCATCAGGAAGGGGAATGATTTACCCTCACAGCCCAGAAAGGCTGCAGGGCTCCATGGGCCTCTGAGAACGGAGCTGAGGGAGGCTGGAAACGGGAGGCTGGATGGAAGGTGTTCATGGCGGGCAGGTACGCTCTAGTCTCCTCTCCTCTGTCTTGCCACAAGGCGATGTCTCTTCCACTTTCGGTAAAACACGAAGGTTTGATTCCCGAAGGAGGATGTGGAGGTGCGTGGCCTCGAGCGTGTGCACCCGGTCTCTCCTCCACCTGCCCCCCGGCCCCGGTACTGCTGGCCAGGGTTACAGCCCGCACAGCCCAGGTGGGAGGTCGGAGGGTGGCTCTTGGGGTTAGTAGGGCAGAGAACCCACAGAGTCGCTCCCGGGCTCTGCGCGGCACCCCTTTTTTATTTTACAGGGAGACCCAGCCCACCACACACCGCTTCCGAGCAGGTTGTTGGTGCCGGGCTCTTAGACAAGGAGACACAGCCTGTGTTTACTAGATGCGTAAGGAAAACCCTCCGCGTTAAATAGGAGAACAACACAAGTGGAAGAAAAGATACTTGAGGAACCACGCCATAGCAGAACGTCTTAAAAGCCACGGACTTCAGAGTCTTAGGGGTAGTATTAATGAAACAAGAACAGGATGCTATCCAGAAGGAATATTCAGAATTAAGAGTGAGTGCGTGCACCCTGAGAATAGCAGAAAGGGAACACCGAGGGCCAAGCGTGGAGGACGAAGCAGCCGTCCGGTGCAGGTGGCCGTGACACGGTACCCCTGACCGGGTGGCCTCTGCAGCACACGTGTCTCTCTCTGGGTGTGAGGCTGGGGTCAGAGAGCCGGCCCGCGTCAGCGCCTCTTGCTGAACTCTCTCCTCCTGGCTCCCAGAGGGCCGTCCCGTGTGCCCACCAGCTACAGGGACAGCCACCTGCCCTCTGGCCTCTCCCCGTGTGGCTGCCGGTCCCACGGGAGCAGGGACTCACAAGCCGATTGCCTCCCAGAGGCCTCACCTCCAGACTCCATCGCGGTAGGGTTTCAACACACAGATTTGGGTGGATACAGGCCTTCGCTCCGTTGCCAGGACCCTTCCTAGAAAGTGGCTCGACAAGGAGATGAAAAGCAGGGTGAGCAGATAAAAACCAGAGGATCCACGGCAGAGGGCCAGCGTCTAACAGAAACACTGAGGGCAGCTGAGGAGAAGGGTAGGACATCGTTAGAGATCATAAGACTTCAGAATTGGGGTCTACCTAGGGGCCAGCATGGTGCGTGGAAACGAACTCGCACCCGGGCACCTTGGGACGAAGCTGCGCGGCACTGAGGGCAAGGGCCTCGAAAGCTTTCGGAGAGGGGAAGAAGGTCCCACGGAAAATTCTGGGAGTCAGAAGGGCACTGATGCTAACAGCACCGTGGGGATGGGACGACGAGGGAGTGCCTTCACCGTTGCGAGGAAATGATTTTAAATTCTGTACCCAGACAACATGCCGGTCGAGTGTGAGAGAAGAAGAGGGGTATTTGTGGACACGCAGAATCCACGCAGCAATGAAGACCCGCCCCTGCGCGTCCTTGTTCTGTTATCAGAGGGTAATTCAGGAAAGAAAAGCGCACGGAGTCAGAGGAACCGGAGCCGGCAAGTGCCAGGGGGACGGGGGGAAGCTGCAAGGCCAGGCCGCGGAGGCGCGTGGAGGCTTTTGGAGGGCCGTCGCCAAACACAGGCTGCTCCGAATGTTTGACCCTGTGGACGGTTTCCTGCCTGAGTGTAGAGAGTTTGGCATTCGGCCCGTAACGCAGAGAACTCAGCAAACGGAAGAAAAGAGACACTTAGCGCCCGTCTATGGTAATTTTAACCACAGTAGGTTCTATAGCTGAGTCGTGAGCAGTATTTATGGAAATAGTAAGTGTTGATTGAACCCAGAATTTACGTGTGACTCTACCGCGTGCGTGCCAGTGTGTGTGTGTGTGTGTGTGTGTGTGTGTGTGTTGGGGGGGGAGGGGAGAGGTAGAAGCCAAGCCTTCGTCCATCGTGGCAGGCAGTTGGTGTCCAGAACTGAAAACTCAGGAGCAGAGAGTGTAGGTGTGTTACTTGGAAACAGGGAGGTGATTAGCAGAAGGCCTAGCTAAAAGGGCTACCTCTGTGGAGCAGGGTGCAAGGGCGGGGGATACAGTTGGGCAGGAAACTGTGGGTTTCTGTTTTAAGCCATAGGTACTGTTTGTTTTTCGTACGATGTGTGCATGTTCCTTTGGTTGAAGAAGATGAACCAGTCGTGAAGGGTCAGAGAAAGATCCGGAGGGGCTGCCAGCAGGGTCGCGTTAAGAAGGGTCTTAAAACCATGAGGAGGAGCTGAGACTTCTAGGCAGCTGATGGGGCCGAGGCAGACCTAAGGAGAGGTGCCCGGCAGCCTGTGGTTTGGGGTCCGCCCTTCTCCGTCCTGCTCTGCTGGAGGCTGCCTGGGTGCACTGTGCCCGCAGGCTCCCCTGCCCTCGGCCCCCCCCGGAGTTGTCCAGGCGGTTGGTCAGAGGAGAACGAGGTCCAGGTATTTTCTCCCTGCCAGGCGGCTGAGGGTTAGCCGAGTCCTGTCCCCAAGGCAGCCAGCCACCGCCACCTGCGGGCCTGGCCCTGATAGGGTGCTCCTTCCTGCTGACCCTAGGGTGCTTCCCTGCCACTTGTGAGTCTCCCCAGACCCCACCCTTACTTCTGTAGACACTGTCTCAGTTCACCCTCCAGACTCCCGCTCCTTGGGATCATGACTGATGTAGGTATCACGCAGAGAGAAAAGTTTCCCCGGGACGTGACATGAATATTCGTGTACGTTTCCTCCCAGCGTCATTTCAAACCATCACGAGGTTGCACGTTCCCCCCTGCCTGTCCCCAGAGAAGACGAGACGGGGGTAAAGGACTCAGGCTGTTGAAGGTGTTTTATTAATTGAAAACATAACACGTCTCGAGTCAAAACACCTGTAATCCAAGCGCCTTCCTGTGTGAGGTGGATACGAGTAGCCACAAAGGGCTGCCTTTCCCTTTGTTGGTTTCGTACTTGCTGTGGGGCTGGGCCAGGGGCTGGGCCGCCCATCTCATTCCTCACACGGCTCTGAGGCCTGGGTAACTGTTGCGCTTTTGTCTTTTCCTTGTTTTCCCAGTGGTTTCAGAGTGTGCTTTGAACTTGTGCACAGCTCCGTTGAAGGAGCCGCGTATAATCTTGCGTGCTGTATTTGGGACTGATGCCGGAGCTGTGCCTGGCGAGTAGGGCGGCACTTTGTTTCCGTTTGCCCGGGAAGGCCAGGTGTCTGCCTGTTGGCTGACGTGCTTATAAATAGCACCCACCTGCAATCTGAAAAATGTCCCAAGATCTGGGGTAAGTGATGCAGTCACTTAGGAGTGAGTCAGACGTAGAGTTTGGTGCTTTGGTAGTTAAACTTCTATTTTTAGGAACCGAAGTTGCCCTTCATTCACAACTTCGCTTTTTAAATAATGTCATCTGTTGCACTAGCTTTGGAACAGCGGTGACCGCGCGGCAGGCAGCGTGGTGGCCCGCCAGGTGCGCCTGCCGTGCTCCCGGTTTAAGGCCTGAGCGGCAGTTCTCCTGCCAACAACTTACACAACCGGGACGGGAGCCGGTCGTGAAGGGGCCGCCGTCCCCACATGGGGATGAGCCTTAGAATCCCTCCTGGGAAGTGAACTGGCCAGCGGTGCCGCGCAGGGCGGGGCTGGAAGTCCGGGAGGTCCGGGCAGAGGCTGAGGCGCGCCCTGCGCCCTGGGGCGGGGACCCTGGTGGCAGCTGCCGCCCAGAGACGGCATGTGCCTTCTCCCGCCCGCCCAGGCCAGAGGGCTTGGGCCACCCTCGACCTCTCTCACACCCACAGGGAGTCCGTCAGCAAGTCCCTGGCGCTGCCTTCCGAGTGAATAGAGCAGGACTTTGATCACTGTCCCGTCGCCCCTCGCCTGGGTGGCGGCGGCGGCCTCCCTGCCCGTCTCCCTGCTTGTGCCCCTGCTGCCCCGCGGCCGGAGTCATGACAGCGGAAGTCCACTCCTTCACTTCGTGCCCGCCCCTGGCAGCGCCTCCCCGTCTCACCCACCGCGGAAACGAGTCCCGAAAACAGCCCCCAAGGCCCTCCGCAGCTCTCCCCTGCCTTCCCCGCCCTCCGGCCTTGCCTTCCCCTCCCGCCGCTGTCTGCTCCGCTCCAGGCCCGGGCCAGGGGCAGCCAGCCCCGACCCGCTGGGTGCTTACCTGCCCACGTACGTGCATGGTCCTCCCCGCTGCCCTCCCTCCCCAGCCCCCTGCAGCCCTACGTGCCACAGAGGCCGGTGCCCGGCACGCCGTGGGGTACCCAGCACTCCACGTGCCCGGAACGAAGCCAGTGGAGGAAGAGATTATATATTTGATTGTAACACACAGAAACTTCTATAAAGGGAAGAGATACCACAACTGCTATTAAAAACAAGCGACCGTTGGGGCACCTGGGTGGCGCAGTCGGTTGAGCGTCGACTTCAGCCAGGTCACGATCTCGCGGTCCGTGAGTTCGAGCCCCGCGTCGGGCTCTGGGCTGATGGCTCGGAGCCTGGAGCCTGTTTCCGATTCTGTGTCTCCCTCTCTCTCTGCCCCTCGCCCGTTCATGCTCTGTCTCTCTCTGTCCCCAAAATAAATAAAACGTTGAAAAAAAAATGTTTTAAAAACAAGCGACCGGTTGTGAGAAAAGATTTGCGACGTTAAAATAAATGTGGGTTTTTTTGACATTTATTTATTTTTTGAGAGAGAGAGAGAGAGAGAGCGCACATGAGCCAGGAGAGGGCAGAGAGGGAGGGAGACGCAGAATCGGAAGCGGGCTCCAGGCTCTGAGTTGTGAACACAGAGCCCGACGCGGGGCTCGAACCCACGAAACGAGAGACCGTGACTGGGGCTGAAGTCGGACGCCTAACCGACTGAGCCACCCACGTGCCCCAAAGTTTGCAACGTTTAATACAAAGAATTCATAATCTACAAATCGATAAGAAAATGGGCAAACAGTATGAATAAGCAGTTCAGAAAAGAGGAAATACCTCAGACTGTTGTAAAGGTCATCAGCACCACCGGTCATCAGGTCAGTGTAGACAGTAACCGCCGAGAAGCCGTTTTTCACTTCTCAGACTAGCAGACGTGAAGTTTGTCCTGCCAGGGGGGAGGCAGGCTCGGGCAGGGTCTGCGAAGGCGGCAGGTGCTCATGCCGGGAAGGGGGTGGGGGTGGGGGTGGGGGGGCAGGCCTGGCTTTGGGCATCTTTTCCAGAGAAACGCTCTACCGCTTGACAGACATGAAGTAGAAGTGACCCGTCCTCTGAAAAGTTGGGATCCGCATCAGAGACCGGCCCTGGCCCCAGAGGGTACAAATACTGATTTGGGAATGAGTAACTTAGGTTTTGAAATGGGGCTGGAGAGGACTTGGCCTATGACTCGTTCCAGAAAGAGATGCTCCAGAGAAAGCGTAATTTTGATGTACTGAACTGAAGGTAAGAAGTTGGTTTATGTTAGTTGCCTCTACAAAACAGAGTGGTTTCCAAAAGTATATGTTTGTGTGTTTATTTATCATCAGACAAAGAAGGGAAACGGTGGGCTGGGGCCACTGCCCTGAGACAACTGGGGCCACGTTCCGAGCGTGCCTGGAAGCGATGCTCTGGTGTCTGGCCGTTGACGTGTGCCTTTCTGCCCGCGGTCAGGGCCCGGCCTCAGGACGGCTGGCCCCGCGTCCCACGCGCCTGCTCACAACCAAGGCTACCGGGAGGAGGGGGTCGGGGTCCAGCAGCGGAGCTCGGTGCCGGGTTTCAGGCTTCGGGCGAGTCGGGTGACACCCCTGGGCCTCGGTGTCAGGCGAGCCCCTCACGGGGCCATGAGTTAGCCGTGCCAGGCCGGGCCACGGGACCTGCAGCGATGATGCCCGAGGCACACGTTGTTTCGTTGGTCCCTCGTAAGTGAAGTAACTGAAGAGGGGACCCGGTATCTAGGTCCAGCAGTTCCGCTCTGAGAACGTTTGCTCAGGGGATGATAAAGGGCCTGCCAGCATGTATGCCCGTGGGTGTTGAGCTGGGCAGGAAGAGTGGAAGCCACGTAGAAGTCTTACAGTAGGGGATTGGTTAAATACCGTCTATGCTGTGAATGACAAAAAATGTGATCAGCTTGCGTCCGTCACCATGGAAAAACGTTTGTCATAAGTAAAAAATGGCCGATTATAAAAAAGCATGTAAAACATCGAATTTTTGTCTTTCTATATATGTATTTATTTTTTTATAGATCTATATTTCTCTCTGGATGTATATACTCTAGATGTATCATGTCTAGAGATGATATAAACACATTTCAAGAGATACGTGTTTGTGTAACATATATGGTTATTATACATGTCATATATAGGATCCAAGGTATCTATAGAGGTAAAAGATCTATTTGTACATGTGTGTGTACAAAGAGACAGTGAGAATGTAATACACAGAACAAAAATCTGGAAGAATATAAATAATACGTACCAAAGTGTCACCAGTGGTTATTCCTGAGTGATAGGCTTTTTTCCTCATTACCGTTCATCTGATTTCAACACTAAACACGTATCGTGAATATAATAACAGTATGCGGAAACGAACCCACAGGAGAAAATAGAGAGGGGGTAAAACCAAACTTGTCTTGGAAATGTCCTTGGAATTTGCTTTTTCCTCTCAAAATCTGCTTTCTTGCCTGGGTGGCTCAGTCGGTTGAGTGTCCCAACTCTTGATTCAGCTTAGGTTATGATCCTGGGGGTCATGGGATCGAGCCCTGTGTCGGGCTCTGTGCTGAGTGTGGAGCCTGCTTAAGGTTCGTTCTCTCTCTCTCTCTCTCTCTCTCTCTCTCTCTTCCCCCCTCCCTAGCTCTCTCTCTCTTCTTCCTCCCCTCCCTCTGCCCCTCTCTCTAGCTTGCTCTCTCTCTCTCTCTCTCTCTCTCTCTTAAAATCTGCCTTCTCCTTTTAGCCTGTGACCTCAGAGCATACTGTAACGATGACGGTGTCTTAGTCATTCTCTTCGGAAGTGTGCCGCCCTCTCGGTGTGAGAGCACCGGGGCTTTGTGGGACTCTCTTCTGAGAAAGTGCTCGCCAGGTGCAGGGACACGGGGGCTCGCCCCGTCTGTCGCTGTGGTTGAGTCGGAGGAGAGTCCGGGAGGGCGGCTGCCGGGCTCCTGGGCTCCGGCCTCGGGCTGCTTCCAGGGAGGAGGAGACGGTTAACTGGTGAACTTCCTCCGAAGCTTCTTGAGCTCGACTCCAGGAACTGGGTGGTGGCCGTGACGCCTCTGCCGCGGGAGGCCCATTGGTCCCCGGCATTCAGGAAGGCGCTCTGAGCTGTCCCGGCGCCCGGCGGCCCCGCAGGTGCTCCCGCCCCGCCTGGCCCCGCCGCCCAGGGGAGCTCGGCCGCGCCAGCTGGCCTCCGAGAAACACAACCTAGCAACCTTCGGGGCCCTGCTCTGGTGGGGAAAGATGGTCCTTAAAACCCAAGAGGATGATGGTGAGTCCCAGCCCCGCCCGGGCGTCTGGAGTGGGGGTGAGGTCTCTCTCGATCCGTGTGGGCGACGCCGGGATGACAGTTGTGCTGCCTTTCGGGGGGAGCGCAGCCCAGGCTGTGGGCTCGCTCTCGCTGTTTTTGGGAGCACGGCCGGAGAGTGCGGTGGCGGGGAGGAGGCCGGGGCTGGCCCGTGTCCAGACTGAGAGTGATGGTGAGGAGTGCGGATCGGAGCGACCAGGGAGAGCCCCTCGGAGGCGTCCGTTGGCACTAAATGAGGTGTGACGGAGGGGCCGTTCGGGGTTAACTTGATCTTCCTCTTTCGGTATTGCTGCCGGCCGCCAGAGGCCCTGAGGGGTCTGTAAACTTCCTTGGTCCTCTCCGCACCCACACTGTATAGACCGTGACGTTTTAAGTAAAGGGGCAACAAGTCACGTGGCCCATACACCCCGAGGACCCTGGGAAGGAGGTGCGCGAAAGCCCCTTCTGTCGTTCTGAAGCTCGCGTGTGGACGTGTGTCTGTTTTGTGATGTCGTCACCAGATGGCAATGTTTCAATGCTGGAAGACACAGCACAAACATGTACCGGTTTGTAGTTAGTAATGAATTACGTGGATGAGTTTGAAGATTTCACAGTAGATTTTGTGCAAGTTGGAACGAGTGTTGGGGGTCATTTTTATGCTTTTCCTTATCTGGTTCACTATAAGATACATTGGAAAGCTTCACCTCTTGAGTGCAGATTATCTTGGCCCGTATCCGCGGGTGACTTGGAAAGCTGTACCGTGTGGGAAAGACTCTGGGAGGGAGGGACATACAGGTGTTCGTGATGATACTTTTGAAGACGGGGCATAAAGAGAGGCAGTTCCGGGTTAGCGTTGAACAGCCCACATGGGAGGTGCTGCATCTGGAAGGTGGGTCCACCGTAGCCAGGGTCTCTCGTTGGAAAGGGGATACGTGCAAGAGTGGAAGGGAGCACTTTACCGATGATTCGGGGGCAGCAGGTGTGAGCCTGGCCTGGGCAGTGACCGCTGGTCACTCTTACACGCCGCTGGTGGTCCAGGTGAGCTTGGCCTCAGACCCAGGAGGGGTCCTGCTGAACAGTCACTTCGAGGCTGACTCGGAGGGCCCCGTGTCACCGGCCTCTGGCTGTCCCGGAGGGCCTGCTGATCCAGCCTGAGCCGCGCGTTGTGTGCGCTTGGCCCAGTGGTGACAGCGGGCACCATCTGGGGACTGAGGACTCTCGGGCTCAGATTTGAGAGACAGGGTTAATGGGCAGCTTTGCTTTGAGTGAGTCACCGTCAAGAGCGGGCCGCTGTCCACTTCCCTCATCGCCTCCCAGGAGCGCTTTGGCCTGTTGTGTATTGGGGACGTGAGGGAGGACGGCGTTGCCCTTCTAACTGCCGCTAAAATAAACGCCCGAGGGATTACGAGGAGACACAGAAATGGCATTCGGGCAAACGTGAACGGGAAGGGAGCAAACGGGCCTCCCTCCGGCGGGTCCCCGGGGTCCCTGGGGGAGGGGAGTGTCCGCATTACGCTCCTCACAGAGCAGCTGCCTTTACTAGTGCCCAGGACGCCGAGGACACCCCGGATGAAGGGCAAGTGGGGGTTTGAAAATGTCTCTAGGGAAGTGAGACCTTTCCTGCTGCACGAATCTCAGACCCGTAATCCGTAAATTAAACGTGCTCTTGGCCGCTGTCCTTCCCTGGTGCCTGCACTCGTCAGCTCGTCGGCACCCGTTCCCGTGTCCTGTAGGCGTGGGAGCCAGCGCGGACGCGGTGCACCGAATGGGGCAGTGTCTTCACAAGCCTGGCCTTTCGGTGCGTAGTCTACCCCCTTGATTTGCCCTCGAACCTTGCCTTTGGGCCGGAACCCAGGCTCCCCCGTATGTGGAACACGAGGCCCCGGCAGGCGGAGGCGAGGCTGTCTTCCCGGTGCCAGCGCGGTCCCGACGCGCCCTGGGCCCTGACCCCAGGGGTGCTCGCTGTCCCCGGCCACCAGCCGCTTCCCGGCCTCCTCGCCCTGCGTGGTATGTGCGTCCACAGTAGTCTCTGCTTCCCCACTTGAGTCCATTCGCCCTTCGAGTCCTTGCTCAGAGGCTTGACCTCCCTGAGGCCTCTTGGTGTCCCCAGGCGTCCTCCGAGTGCCGGCAGCGTGGGCCGTGGCTACAGGTTCACAGGCCTCCCCATCTGGCCTTGCTGTTCTGTGCAGGGCAGGGGCCGGAGCCGTTTAAATCTGAGCTCCGAGCGCAGGCCGGGCCTGTGCAGGTGCTCAGTAAGTGGAAGTGCATGCGATTATTCCAGTAAGAGAAAATAAAGAGCTAAGGACTCGGCCAGTGAGTTCGAATTGGCCTCTCTTAGTAGGTTACTTGTACTGAGCGAGTCTTCCCTCGTCTATAAAACTGGACGTGACCGTGCGCATTTCATTGTCAGGAAATACGCAGAGTTCACAGGTGGACTTCCTTATCTCGTCCAAATAAAAGCGGGAACGGAAGAGAAAAATCTTAAGCTGTGAGAGTCCATGTGAGTCTAGGGAGGGGTGCGATGGAATGAGGTAGAGTGCCTCCTCCCCACCAGGGTAGTGGATTCTCAGGTGGCGCCTGGAATAGCGTCCCACCCGATCCCTTCGTCTTAGCGCGATCCTCGTGATTGTGCCGGCCTCGCGTTGGGCAAACCGCTTAGGGCGCGGTGCACAGGGAGACGGGTGGCCCACGCACTGTAACTAGAATTAAGATAGGTTTTGCTCCCTTCCTTGGGGGTTGAGTTTGTGATTTGCAGATCAAAATGGTTGCATCCTTACTTTGAAGCAAGAGCACCTCCCAGCGGACCTGCTTCACCATCTGCTGTGGCAGGTCTCGAAGGGGACTGGCTCTGGTCGGAATCTTCTAGGCCCTTCTGCGAGCGCACCAGAGACGTCGCTCCCAGTGCACAGAACCGCCCTTTCTTTCTGGTGAGGAAGGCGAGCGGAAGTGAGGCTTGGGCCTGCCCCTCTAGAAGAGTGAACCTTTACCCGTTGTCTGAGGCTTTCTGCGGCCTCCCGAGTTCCCTTGGTTACGGAATATGAAAGCACGGGCCCGGCCGCCGGCGGTCAGGGCCCGGGGTCCGACACACAGGTGGGGTGTGGAAGGCAGCAGGTGGAACTGTCTCAGGAGCCAGCGTAGGTAGAAAGGGAGGGCAGGTATCGTGGGTCTAGGCAGGCCCAGGTCTGGGCCTTCGGAGCGTGTATCTGCCTACAAAGTGGTCAGCGGACAGGGCCTCGGGAACAGGAGACCTTCCTGTTGTTGCCATCAACCCTCTCTGCTTCTGGAAGGGTCGCTGAGGTGTGTTTGTGGTGGGGGCGAAGCACCTGCATGCGGCTTGCTGCGGGTTGAAGGGCTAGGCCTTCTGGAAGTGTTGGACAGTGCCGGGCTCTCCCTTTTCCCTTGGATTTTGACAGCCCTCCAAAGGCAGCTTGACTGGCTATACGTCGTTCTCGTCTCTGCTCCTCTAACTGCTTGTCCACTGGGCTGAGATTTCCTTGTGACAAGTAGACTTGTAGCTGCTGAAGGCCTCTCCTGTCTGAAGAGCTGCGGCTGGTGGGGGTTTCGTCTTGCAGCGGGGACAGTCACTGACCCCAGCGTGGCCTCAGACCCGTGCAGCCTCAGCAGTGACCCGGTCAGTCCTGCCTGGCTGGCCGCTGTGATCACCAGGGCTCCCCGAGGGACGGCCGGCTCCGCCAGGAACCCACGTTCACGTGCTACGGCCTGGCGATCTCGTGACTTCCTGTGCGTGTCCCCTGAGTACATGCTGTGTCTGCCCACGTAGATGTGGGCGACACACTGGAGGAAACAGAGAGGCAGGTCAGGCCCCACTTCCCTCCGCTCCGCTCCGCTCTGCCAGTGGTCCGCACTCACCCCAGCACGCCCCTCCTTCCTTAAGGAAAGAGCTTCCTTACTGCACAGAGGGCTCCCGAAAGCTCAGCTTCTGACCTAAGAAAGATCCGGTGAATTTCTTTTCTGAGCCCGTGGCTGTTTCTGCGTCTCCTTTCTTTCTGGTGTTTAGAGTCTCCTTTCTTTGGTATCTTCTGTTAGAGTTCAGGATTCTGGTGCAGAGACTTCAGGCAGAGCCCCACGTACAAAACCACAGCAGAATGGTGTGGCTACAGCAGGCGTTTTACAGACATTAGAACAGAAGTCAGGTGTACTTTTTTCCACAAAAGAAATATTTAGGCGTCAATCTGGGCAAGTATTTTGTGGTGTAGGTAAGTGGCTGGTGGCATTTCCGGATTTTCCCTGAATAGGAACTTCAGCATACCGTGTTGCCTGAGCTGTGGACGCAAACACGCGGTGAGGTTGCAAGTGACGCGTCCACACCCACACTTGCTCGCAGCCTTTCCACGCGGTCTCCGAAGACGGTCCCCGTCGGCACCTTCAGGCGCGTCCTTCTCAGAGTCTTCTGTGCGCTCACACACCTAGTGTTCTGTGGTTTCCTGTTGCACGGAGTGTGTCTCAGAGATTTTTCTAGAATAGCACTCCCGGATTATCTCATTCCTCTTAGTGACCACATCGTGTTTAAGTAGTCTTTCATTTTTGCAGTCTTGGGGAGGGTGCGTAATTCGCTGAATCAAAAAGCACGTGGCTTCTAAGATTCGGTCCTGTGGAAAGGTTGGGCCAGGTTACACGCCCCTGGCCTGTGTGCCCCCACGTCCTCGCCAGGGTCTCCTGTGTCGTCAGACATTTTAATTTCTGCCGGAATGATGGAGAGCAGTATGGTATTCGTGTTTTGATTGTCGTGTTTTGAATTTTTAATTTTTAGAACGTTCGGGCATCTCTCCACGTTGGCCACGTGTGTGTTTCTCCTCGTGTCTGCCTGTGTGTCCTCGGCCCGCTGTGTTTGTCGGTGACTTTCTGGTCTTCGTGCTCCTGTCCTTGGGACTTACAGAAGTTCACCCTCCCACGTGCTTGCGTGTTTGTGGTCCTGGCTGCTTACGTCTGCACCCAGGCGTTTCGTTTCAGTGCAGGAAACACACTCTCCAGGACTATGGCCATAGTAATCCGTGCTTTATTCTAGAATTTTTATGGTTTCTTTTTCTACATTAAAATCTTTGGTTCGGCTAGAATTTACTTTGACATAAATGAGGTAGGCATTCAGCTCAGCCTCCCCCCGAATGGCTGCCTGGCTGGTTGCCACACCACCGTTGTCCGAATAATCCCACTCGTCCTTATATTAGTGTGTCTTTTCTCCCCGAGACCCTGTGACTTGAAATGCGGCCAGGTGTGTCAGCCTCTCTTGAGTGTCCCCCGGGCCGCTTCCCGTCACCGAGCCTCGTGAGCATCAGTCACCAGGAGCGACTCTCTAACTTCATCTTTTTTCTCCTTTGTACTTTCCTGGACTGTCCGTATGTAAATATTTTCATAAGGACTTTGATATTATTTCATTGATACCGTTTCTGTAAAAATCTTGGTGATCCAGTTTTTTTTTTTTTTCCCTTTCTTTGTTTTGAGAGAGCATGAGCAGGGGAGAGGCAGAGAGGGAGAGAGAGGATCCCAAGCACAGAGCCCAACGTGGGGCTCGAACTCACGAACTGTGAGGTCATGACCTGAGCTGAAATCAAGAGTTGGACGCCCAACCCACTCCAGGTGCCCTGATGTAAAGGTACTTTTAGGAACCGTGACCTACATACTGAGGGGAGACCTTTTCCTGTAGGGGTTTTCCTTTGTTTTCCTGGTGACTCTCCTGCCGCTGTGAGAGGCCGGCCCTGCCGCAGTGGCCGTGCGGGCCTTGGGGATGGGAAGGAATTTGTCCAGAGAAACCCGTCACAGCAGACCATCCAGGATAAAGGCCAAGAGGAGAGGATCTGTTTGTCCTGGAGGGGAGGCCACCAGAAACCTCCCTGGTGTCGGGAATTCACAGCCAGACCCCCCCACCCTCTCATGGATCACATCGCCTCTCCAGTTCATTTTGGAGACGGAGAAGCGCCACCCAGGGTCCCGGAGCGCAAAGAACGTGGAACTAAGCTTTGCCCACCCACTGGGGCCCTCTCGTGGCCCTCCTCCCCGCAGCGCGGCTCCCGGTGGCTCAGCCGTGCGCTCTGCAAAGAGCCGGAGGTGGAGGGCTCTGAGAGCAGCCTCTCAGGACAGGACGGATACGCCCTTGGCCCGGCCCCGCGGCTGGGCCCTCCGTGCCTGTCCCAGCTGCGCCCGCCCGTCCCGGGCCTCCAGCGCCTCGGAAGCTTCTCTCAGAAATCAGAAAACCCTCTCTGGATCCTCAGCGACTCTGATCAGGGTCAGGGTGTGGTTCTGGGAGCCGGGTTTTTTCTCCTTTGGGGTTAGAGTAGAAAGCGCTGCTCTCTTAAGAGACCTTCAGGCCCTGCCCGGTGGGAACAGATGTGTGGCAAGAAGTATGTATGCTTCTCCCTTTTACTAAAGGAAAGTTAAGCACTTCTAAGGGTCAGGAATGGAGCGGAAGTGTTGAAGAGCTCCACGCCTCAGCTGCCATGTCACACGGACGGGGGGGGGGGGGGGGGGGGGACGGAGAATCAGGTGCTCTGCGTGCTGGGCCCGGGGCCGCTGCCCAGGTCAGCTGGGACTTGCCGTGCCTCACGCCTCGACACGTAGGATGAGCCCGTGTGGGGCCTGGATGAATTGAAAGATGGTGATTTATCTCCACCTCAGAAGCTGTGGCTCAAGTAAAGTGAGTGCTGCCGCCTTCCCCCGCACGCGTGGTAAAGGGTCACTGGCCGGTTCCGTGCGCCCCGGGCCGCGCTGGCCGAGGGAGAGCAGGAGGGAGGGCAGGACGGAGGGCCAGCCAAGCCGTGAGCACTGCGCGGGGGAGCCCTGTGTCAGCCTGCAGTTGCAGCCCTGAGCCGCTAGGGGGCGGCAGAGGACACTCAGTTCTTTGCTCCCGCTTCGGAACCCAGGTTTTTACTGCACTGGACAAACGCCCTGTGTCCCTGTCCCTGTCCCTTCGCGACCGTGACCGCTGAGAAGCCCGCTCTTTCTTTCTGACGCCCCTCCCCACCACTTCTCACCGCACCTGAAGTGCTTCTCTCCGGCTCAACAACAGCAGAGTCCAGATGTCTTGGTGTCACATTCAGAGGACACGGTGGGACTCCAGCTTCTCCACACGTTTCCAGAGTGTTCTTTCTCCCCTTTCCCCGTGCGACTGTCACTCTGCCCAGCCTGGAGTGCCCTCTGCTGCCCGGCTCTGGCCACGGCCCCTTGCGGAGCCTTCCGGCAGCCTGGCCGCTGCGTTCACGGGCCCGACCCCACGGCACCTGTTGCTAGTGTGTGTTTGCACGTACTTGCTTCTTTTTCCTCCAGAAGGAAGGGGGCTCTTGGGGGGCTGAAAGCATCTCTGAGCGTCTCTGTTATCTTCTACAGTAACTAGTAGGGCGCCTTGTTTATGGGTGGTATGGGCTTTTTTTTTTTTTTTAAGTTTGTTAAATTAAGACTCTGAAAAAACTTTTTTTTTTTTTTTTTTAATTTTCTCTGCTTGTAGATTTCCTGAGATTACTGGCCTTTGAACGGTCTTTTTCTTTGATCACTGTGATTTCATGACCTTGATCATGGGGCTATTTATTTTAGCATCTGTCTTCTTTATTTCTGAGGAGGGCCATGCTGCAGCCTTTCGTTGGCGGCTTTTTCGTCTGACTTCCGGTCCGCTCACTTTGTGGGTCATTTTGTTTGTGCCACAATGGACTCTGGTGGCCTCTGCTCCCAGCTGCCCGTGGCCCACATTCAGGCCGAACTTTGCCCAGGTTCACGCGCTGCCGGTGAAGCGGGCTGTAGGACCTCTGCCTGCACAGCAGGAGGAGTGGGCGGTGGGTGGCAGTGAGCCTTGCACGGGAGGGGAGAGGTCAGGAGCCACCTGCCGTGTGTGTGTGTATTTTTGTAAACATCAGTAATGCTGCAAACAAGGGGACGTAGGTGTGGTTGTACATTTACAGTATGAGGTCCATCTGCGCAGATGAAACCCCTGCGGCGGACCCTCCGCGGGCGGGGGTGGGGGGAGGGGTGGCGGTCCATCTTCGCCTTTGCAGAAAGCTTGTTTCCTTTTGCAGTCTAAAACGAAGAGTTTATAAATAGTTTTCGTGTTTGTTTCTCATAGACTTGCTATGATTCTTGTAGATCAGAACTGCCATTTTGACACAAAAATAAAACTGTTCATATGGCTGTTTCTTAAAAGACTGCAGAGTTGGGATATTTGGGTCGGGTCTGGTGACCCTGTCATGGTGACGAGGAATCCACAGAGAAGGGAACCCACGTTAGCGTGGTGAGGGCTGGGGTGGGGGTGGGGGCACCTCCTAGCAGAAGTCAGGGGAGGGTGGGGGGATGTTTTTTGGTTGTTTTTTTTTCCCCCCTCCCTTGTTGTTTATCTGGAGCAGTGGTTTTGCCTTCAGGGGGACATTGGGCAGCGTCTGGAGACCTGTTTGGTTGTCACATCTGGAGGGGGCTGGGGGGGGCGCTCCGACATCCAGTGGGTGCAGGCCAGGGATACAGCCCAGCATCGCCCTGGACACCCCAGGACGGGGAGTGACCTGCCAGGAGGTCAGCAGTGCCGCCGGGGTCAGAGAGCCCTGATCTGTGCTTAACGGTTCCTCTTGCGTCTTTTCTCCTTGTTTGGCACTTGCTTTTGAGACCTGTGTCTGCCCCTGTGAGTCAAAGGCAGCATTTTCTCCCCGGGTGGCCTGTGCACAGCTGCCCCGGGGTCATCCTGTGTTCTGGTCTAACGTGGAGCCCGCGTCTTGGGGTCCGCGGGTCCGAGTGTGTGTGTTTTCATGGTGCTCCTGGGGTGTCCTCGGGCTGTCCGAAGTTTGAGAGCTCTCGGGCCGCAGTGATGTGTCCTGTCCCAGCCACTGTCCCCGAATTCAACCTGCCGAACGCCTCCTATCCAGAACGTGCTGGAATGTGAGATTACAGCCTCTGGTGACCGAGTGGGAGGTGACCCCTCCGCCAGGAAGGCCGGCGCGCCCCTGTGGACCCGGTCTGGTCGGCGTCACTGCCTGCTCAGGGGGTGCCCTCCGTTTGTCCGCTCGGTGATGAGAGGGCACCTGACGGCAGCGCTGCGTCCTCCCAGGGAAGCAGCCATCAGCCTTCTGCTCCTGGGGGGGGGGGGGGGGGGGAAGAGCAAGCGCAGCCTGCCTGCGAGCTGGCGGCGCACCCCTCCCCCAGGAGGCCGCGTGGGGGGTAGTAGGAGGGGCCGGCTGTAATCACATTCATGGAAATGCGCCCGCCCGCGAGGAGCCCCCAGCACACGCACCGAGTGGCAGCCAGGCGGCAGCTCCGTGCGGCCATCTCTGTCCAGGCCAGCCTTCCCCGCCGGGACCCGCTCCCTCTCCGCCCTCGGTCTCCGCTTGCTTCTTGGCTTTTGTCTCCTTGCCGCCTCCTCTCCGCTGCTGTCACACATGCCGTGCTCGCTCCGTCCCTCCGTCCGCCCGGGGCTGCGGGAGCTCCCCGGGGCCCGGGACGATGGGGTCGCGGTGCCGGCCCTCCGCGGCCTCTGAAGCGGAAAGCTGCGAGCTGCCCAGGCTCTGACCGGGGCGCTGCCAGGACGCTGGGGCTGCAGGAGAGGGGCTTGCCTCGGGTAAGAGGCCGGGCGGGGGGGTGCGTGAGCGCGTCGCGGGGGTCGCGCCCAGTGTGCGGACCCCGGGCCCCGCTCGGTCACGCTTTGCAGCCGGGCTGGCTTGCGCCGCTGTCTCCGCACGTCTGCCTGTGGTCTCGCGTTCTGCTCCCCCGACCTAGGGTTTTCCACTAGCTCCTTGGGGGCAGGTGTCCAAACCCTCGGCCTGAGATTCAGGAAGAAGCTCATCACCGATGTCGGTGGCCCTCCGGGGTGAGGTGAGAAATGCTAGGACAGCAGGAAGCAGAGGGACGGATTCAGGGCGATTCTGTCCCCTCTGGACCCACCCCGTGAGTTTCTGTTTTATTCTTTGAGTCCAGTGGAGCCGTTCCTGGGTCCGGGTAGCCCTCCTTCCAGGAGTTGGAATTAAACGTTCACTTTGGTCCTCGGGATCCGTTGCAGCTGTTAGACCGGCTGAGAATGTTTGAGTGTGCAAAAAATTAAGGGTTTTACAGAGAGGTGGCATCCAAATAGGTTTTAGGAACAGGTAAAGTGAGAGAGAACCGGCTTCCTAAAACCTGCACGGAGCCCCTGTTTTGGACTAAAGGGGTGTGGCAGCGCAGCTGGGCAAGCCGGAGGTCGCCTGCGGCCGGTCCCCTTCCTCAGGCGATGGGGGGGGGGGGGCAAGCCCGGGTGACTCGGGGTGTCTGGAGGGCTCCCCCAGAGCTGAGCGCTCTGCCTCTGTGTCACGGAGGCCAGTGTGAGAAAATGGTTCTCCCGCTGAGCTGGTGCGGCTCTGCTCCCTGCTCTGTGATCACACCCGGCCTTGCACACGGAGGCTGCACACGGAGCTTGGACGTCTGAATGCAGGCGAGAACCTTCTGCAGTCCTCCAGCTGGATCCCGTGTTAGCTGCCGGGCTTTAGACAAGGGGGAGGGTTTTAAAACGGTTGTTTGCTAGTTCTTAGCATTTATCGAAAGCAGATGTTAACTTTGTTTTTCTCAAGCAAACTTTTAGGGTACAATTTTATGACTTCGTCCCTTTTCCTGCCTGGAAATTTGACCTCCTTTCCCTTTGGTTGGCTGGCTAGTCTTGGAGTTCTAGGATTTATTAGATAAAATGTGTCAATTCCCTTTAGTGTGTAAGGTAAATGGTAGAATAGCTTGTTTTTTCCCAGGACGGTTTATGGGGCTGTGTGTGTTTTGTTTTGTTTTGTTTTTTAAGATTTTATTTTTAAGTAATCTCCACACCCACTGTGGGGCTCAAACTCACAACGCCAGCACCTAGAGTTGCACGCTTCTCCGACTGAACCAGCCAGGTGTCTGTGGGGCTGTTCAGTACATGTTCTGTCATTGGAGAAGGGCGGTGATGATGACAGGCCCATTCGTGGGGCAGGGTGAGGTGGTGGCTTGCCCAAGGTCACAGAACTAATTAGGTGAGGAAAACCCCCAGCAAGTGTCCCCTCCCACCCCAAGCCCAGATAGCTTCTCTTCGGAACTAAGGAGGCTTGAGTCATTAGGGCAGTGGTTAGATGAGCCGACCGGGGTGGGAGCAGAGTTTTTCTTAAAGATGCGAATATGGGGCGCCTGGGTGGCTCAGTCGGTTAAGCGTCTGACTCCGGCTCGGGTCATGATCTCGCGGTCCGTGAGTTCGAGTCCCGCGTCAGGCTCTGTGCTGACAGCTCAGAGCCTGGAGCCTGCTTCGGATTCTGTGTCTCCCTCTCTCTCTGCCCCTCCCCTGCTCATGCTCTGTCCCTCTCTCTGTCAAAAATAAACAAACATTAAAAAAAATCCAAGATGCAGAATATGGTTATAAAATCATTAACGTATCTGCTCTTCTCCTAGTCTGTTAGCAGGTGCCTCGGGCCTCTCTGCTGAGTATCAGTTATGTTAGCCACACGCTAGTTTAACTCTTTTCCGTCCACGTCGTGTATGCGCATTCCTTCAAAATCTCCTAGGCCGTGAGTTGGCAGTGAGGCATTTTTAAATCACGCTACACAAAAGTGAAGTCATGAGTCAGTCATGGCAGACGAGCACAGTAAGCAGAAACAAGGGAGTCGGGATATTGCTGTTAACTTCTTGTGTGTTTATCTTTAATCACGGTACGATGCACGCAAAATAACATCTATCGTTGTAAGTGTAGGGTCCGGCTCGCATCGTTGTGTGAGCAGTGTTCAGAAGTTTTCCGTCTCGTAAAACCGAAACTCTGTCTCCAGCAGCACCACGTCCCCCTGCCCCCTGCCCCCTGCATTGTCCTGTCTGTCTCTGTGGATGTGGCTGCTCTAGGGACCTCACAGAACTGGGATCCTCCAGCACGCGGCCTTTCACGACTGGCTGACCTCACCGAGCGTGCTGCCCTCAAGGTCCATCCACGTTGGGGCAGGTGTCAGAACTCCCTTGCTTTCGGAGGTGACAACGCAGTGTTCGCTTTTACAAAGGATTGCCGTGATTTCGACTTGCAGGGAGGAAAGCCCTCGGTTTTCTCAAGTTGGCAGACTTCCTGTGAAGGTGTGACGTGATCACGTGTGCTGTTGGCTCGCGGGTGCCCACGGCTTCCCGGCTTCAGTCACGTCCGTGTGCTCCGTCCGTCTCCGCCCCCCTCCCCACCCCCCCGCCCCCGCCCCTTGCCCTCTGATCCCCGTCCTGAGGCCTGTCTGTAAAGTTGAGGCTCTCAGTGAAGTCCCTTCACCATTGCAGCCGTCTGTGGTCCGTATCTCCGCGTGGTGCCCGGTCCCTGGGTCGTGCTGCCATTTTGGCTTGTGTTCTCCCCGTCTTAGATCTGATCCCAGGGGTTTCTCGTGTCAGCTTGGCATTGAGAGTTTTGTGAAAGTTGGCTACACGTCCATCTCCGATGCCTGAGTTCTTTCTCGTCTTTTGAACTCTTCACACTGCGAGTCTCGGGGATTTCCGGGGAGACCGGGTGACTCACCCCCCCGTCGGGTGGGGCCGCGTGAAGCGTCCAGCTGGGACGGTCTGCACAGGCGTGGGGGCTGTGAGCACCGGCCCTCTGGCCTTGGGTCTGTGGCGGGGAGAGAATCTGCCTTCCTCCCACGGACAGTTCCCCGGATTGGCACTCGTGAACCCCAAAGCTGTTAGTAAATAGCTGTGTTCTCTCTAGAGCTGGCAGCAGCTTCCAGAGGGTGTAAGGAAGCTTGATGCTTCACTTTGCTGCTGCTGCTGCTGCTTTAGGTGGGGCTTACGTAGGTTTCTGAGGCTGTGTGGTTTTTGTGTTTCATAAAACGTACAGGTCGGTAAAGGGTCTGGCTTCGGTTAGCTGGGGTTCCTCAGGTGCCGGTGCTCTCTGGAGGGCGGGGTTGTGTCCGGACACAACGTTGCGCTCCCCTGGCTTGGGGGCGGGGTGGGGGCGGATTGGACCAGGGTGTTTTCTCCTGTCTGTTTACCTTCTCCACACTTGGGGGGAAGGGAAGCGCCTCTCTAGACTCTTGGCTTTGCTTAAAACATTTCCCTGCTGTGCTGGTTTAAATTTGGACCCTTCTGAGCCACCGAAAGGCAGGGGCTGTATATAAGATGGGTGAAGATTAGGATTGGAAAAAGAAGACAAGTGCTGTGCTCTACGGGCGGGCAGAGGGAGCTGGCGCAGCCGGAGGGCCTGTGGAAGCACATCTTTCGCGCCCCGGGGATGTAGGACAGGGTCCTCCACTTGGGTGGGCGGCTGCCGGCACTCCTGCTGAGCAGGGACTGCCGTCTGAAGAGCTGCCTTTTCTGTTGAACTTCATGGCGGATGGCCGGGCACCTGCTCGCGGCCGCGGCCGCGGCTGCGGAGCGGGGAGCAGTGGCTGCGCCATGTGCGTATCGATGGGAGCTGTCCCTTTAAGACAGTCCTCCTTTGTGTATGCTGGTTGGAGCGCATTTCAGCTCAGGGGCTCTGCCTGCTGGTAAAATCTGCAGAGCAACATTGAAATAAAGAAATAAATGGAAGCTTCCCTTGTGTGGCTTTTCTGTTCACAGCTGAGCACAATGGCCCCTTGTTGTTGTGGGCACTTTAATCCCCTTGGTTCAGTTGGAACCCTGCGAGGGACTGGGGAGGGCCCATCCTGGACCGGTCCCCCTGCTGTAAGGGGGACACCTTGTCAATTAACCTTTGCGGGAATCATTCCCGAGGCCCCCAGACCCCCAGGCGCTCTGCTCCCCGCCTTTTGTGCTCAGGCCGCTGCCTCCCTGGTTGCCCTTCTTTTCAAGAGAAGGGGGGCTCAGCCGCCTTCCTGGCACAGAAGCGTGGCTGCAGCACGTGGCAGTCGGGGGAGGGAGGAGTTGTTTGTTGCTGTGCCATCTGGCCCATCAGCCGATCTTTTACAGTTTAACCCTCGTGGCTTCGAGGGAAAGCCACGGCGTGGATACGTGCTCTTCGGGGTGCATGTGGCTGTGTCTTCCTTTCCAGCCCAGCAGGCGGCCCGCCGGACCCGGGGGCGGGGGCGGGGGTGGGGTGGGCTGGGTCACTCACCCCTTGGGCTCCCCAGCCATGGTTTCTGTTCTCCTTGCTGTTAAGTGACACGAAGCATTTTCCCCCGCGGCGTCTGTTTTCCGCGTGGGCAACGTGGGGGTGAAGGCTGGTACTGAACGGGGCGTGTTACCTTGATGAGAGGCTGAGTGCAGGTGGTCCGCTTTCTTAAGTGCTGGGGTTTTCCTTGCCTCGGGGACAATCGCACGAGCACGATGAGATCTAAAGCTGCCCCCCTTTAGAAAGAAAAGTTCTCGGAAGATTTGGTGAACCAGAAGGGAAGCAGTGCTGTGATTGAAGGTGGCCGAGTGTGGGACGCAGGGGGGCTTAGAGCGCCTGTGGTTAACGTCAGGAGACGGCATCGGAGTACCCGTGGACAGACGCCTTGTTCGTTCTCACTGCAGATTAGCCAGAGGCTGCTTCCTTGTGACCACCAGGACATGGAAGGCCCGTCTTTCCTGGTAACGTAGATTGACGTTTTCTCCATCTTAAAAATGCGGTAGCACCTACGTGTATTTTTTTTTTTTAAGCGAGTATTCAGGAGCCCTTGGCCCCCCTCTCTCTTCCCAGACCCACTCCCCAGAAGCAGCCGCTAGTAAATAACTTTTTCTGGCTTTCAGCGACCGGTAGGTGCTGCCGCATGCATATTAATACTCTCATCCCGCTGACTGTTTTATCGGCGTCAGAGATGGTCTCTTGCCCTCTCTCGCCGTGTGTCCTCTTCCTCTTCCCTCTCCCCCCGTCCCATTTGTTGGTTCCTTTACTTTCACCTTTGGAACTTCCATTCACACGTTTCCAACGCCGTTTTCCCGTTCCCGACTTTGTAGGTCTGTCGCTGCTTTTTGCAAGCAGGTGCCTGGCGCCCTCCTTGTCTTTCCGTTCGCCCCTCCCCCGGCCTTCGCTGCAGGTACCTCGTGATTTCCATTAGCCTTTGTGCTGTGTGTGCAGGCCGGCTCCGCAAGGTGACGGCGGATACGCCGCACCGTCGCGAGGATGTTCCTGCGGCTCGGCCCGGAGCCCGCGTGTGCTCTGCCGGGCTCCCCCCTCGGGAGCCGGTCCCAGCGCCCAGGTCCACCGGACTCCCCTTACCTTCCGCTGCCTGCCGCCAGCCGTGGCTGCCTCGTGATTCCCCTTCGGTGTCGTCTTCTCTGTTTCCAGCGATCGTCCTGGTGCTGTGGAGGGAAGGCCCAGGACCCCTCCCTTGCCTTCCCATTGCTTCTCTGGGGTGCGGCTCTCGCAGCCCGTCGTCGGTCTCCTGTTCTGATCCGGTCATTCTGTCCATGCGTGTGGGGGGGGTGTGCTCCCGAGGGAGCCCCATCCTTGTGAACACGTTTTCCTCCTCCTGAGGGAGCACGGGGGGGACAAACGTGGAGTCCTCCTGTGTCTGAAATGATTCTATTTTGCCCTCCCCGCTGACTGAGAATTCCAGGGTCAAAGCGGTTCCCGTGTGGACCCTTGAAAGCCCTTCCCGTCTCCCAGGGTCCGGCACGAACCAGCCACGCCCTCCTCTCCCTTCCTGCTCACGGAGGTTCTAGGATCCTCTTTAATCCTCCAACTCTTGAATTTGTTTTCCAGCTTCTGAACGTTTACGTGTGTTTCTCTGTGGGGTTTGTAAAGACCTCAGGACACGGAGTCCGTTTCTGCTGTTCTCCAGTGCTTTGACTCTTCCTTCTGCGGGAGTACCTCACCTTTATCTTGTAACCCTTTTCTGGCGGGGGGACAAAAATACGTTTATTTTCTAGGAGTGTGTTCTTTCGTTGTCCCTCTTGCAGGGTTTTCTGTTCTTTTCAAGTTTTCTCTTGTTCCGCTCCAGGGTGGGCTTTTGCCGTTTCTTGTTCAGGCCGTGGGCTCCGCTGCCTCCGTGGGGGCAGGAAAGACACGGGGCGGGTTCGATGGGAGCTCCGCGTGCGGGGTGGGCCTCGTGTGCCGCGGTGGGGGGGGGGGGGTCTGCTTCAGGCCGGCTGGGCGCGGCCCTACTTTGCTGTAGGACAGCACCCGGGTCCCCCAGCCCAGCTGCTGGCCCAGTTCTCCTGTTTTGCCTCGGGCGGATACGTGTGCGAGATCTTCGGTGTGCGGGGGGTGCTGTGGACGTGGCAGTGGTGGGCGCGCGGAGTAGGCCTTCCAGAAGGGGTCGGCACTCTGCGTGCTGTGTCCCAGAAGTTTGTTGAAATCTCTTCTGCCAGTGGCCCCTCTCCCCGTAGTCTTTGATGTTGTAGGTTTATAGCTTTGTAAAAATGCCTTTACTGTTTCTAAAATAGTACCTTAGAAGGGGGAGGGCCAGCAGCACATTCTGAATTTAGAGCACAGAAACTAGACGGTGGCTTTCTAGAGAAACGGTCGCGTGTGAGCGTTCACCCAGAATGGCTGGGTGCTGAGGTTCTGGAAACAGAGCAGCCACAGAGAGTTTCCATGTGGAACGAGAAAAATCGGCTTCTCGGGGCGCACAGCGCTCTTGAGATACAGATTTTCTACACGATGGTTCTGGTTTTCGTCAGCCTCATTCTGAGGACTTAGTCTTGCCTCCGCCTGGGCAGGGACTCGCTGATCTGATTAAGCCGTCTCTGGCTTCAAAGTCAAAGCCTGATGATTCTCCCCCATGGAACGGCTATTAAAAACGAACTGTTGCCTCAAATTTTCAAAACCTGTTCTGTTAGAACGAATGTTTGTGTTCCAGGACCTCCGGAAATTGTTTCTTAAAGGGACCTTCCGGTCCTCGTGGATTAGGAAATCTGCTCTGTGAAATCCAGAAACGTTAGCATGAACTCCTTTAAAGCCTGCTTTTCTCTAGAAGGGAGGATCTGTGTTTCGCCTTTTGTGTGGTCTCTCAAAGTAGGGTTGGCTCTGACTAGAGCTGATCTGTGACTCACAGGGGGGCACTCCCTCGGGGCTCTCAGGGACACAGCGAGGCCACTCCTGGAGGGTGACCCAGCCTGGGTTTCGGGGGTCCGCCGGAATCCTGCAGCCTCTAGCGTTAGTGGGACCCCGTGCATTAGTTCTGCTGTGACCTCACGGCCACCGTTAAGAAAACGAAGGGTAAAATGATGGCGTCAGAGGGCTTCGTATGGGGAAGGCATGGTTGTGATACCGTCGTGTGTGGAGAAGATCGGGTCGTGATGGCAAGTGCGTTTTTCAGTGCGTCTTGGGGAAGTTTAAAATTTGGGCACTTCTGGACAAGGGTGGGGGAAAGCTGGGTAGAAAAACGAAAAGCCAGCTTACCTAATGGAGCTAAGTTACCTGTGCTGTGGGTATCGTTGTTGTGTGTGCTGCTTCTACCCCCTTGTGTTGTCTTCCGTGATTTGCATGAAACGTTTGGGGAAGGGAACTGGCCCCTGCGTGCCGTCAAGTTTCGGTGTCACAGTTCGAAAGAGAGTCGTGGGTCCTACGCTTTCAAGCAGGGCTGCTCTTCCAGCTGCGTGCTGTCCGGGAGAAACATATACGCCGTAGGGGCACCTGGGTGGCTCGGTCGGTTAAGCTCCGACTCTCGGTTTTGGCTCAGGTCACGGTCGCGCTGACTGTGCGGAGCCTGCTGGGGAGTCTCTCTCTCCCTCTCTTTCTGCCCCTTCCCGGCTTATGCTTGACTCACTCCTGCTCTCTTTCTCTCTGTCAAAATAAATAAATGAACATTAAACACAAAAAGAAACGTAACATGAGCTGCGTATGCAGCGTTACTTTCTAGTAGCCCACGTGAGAGCCACTTAGAATCATCTTTTATTCATCAAGTTACGAGTTCAGTGTGTAATCGACATCAGCCGTTATCAGAGAGATCTTTCTCTCTCTGTGTAAAGTCTATGCCCATCGTCCCTCTCAGACTGGTCCAGTCACATCTCAGGTGCTTCGTAGCCGCGTGTGGCCCGTGGCTCCTGTACCACGTGGTGTGGCTCTGACGCGTTTCGGCGCCTGCGTGAGTGTGCAGGCATCCGAGCGCTGGCGCCTGCGTCAGTCCACAGGGGGGCCTTTCGCTCTTGTCCCAAAGGAAGTAGAAGCCGCCACCTTCCAGCTCCCACTAAACGCCTGGCGGGGCACGAGGCACTCTCTCTGTTGGACTCCGTGCGTGCGGCAGCCCGATGAAGCGGGTGAGGGTGTGCGCCTGCTTTGCTGGTGACAGCGTGTGGCCCGAACAGGCCACGTGACTTGTGTAAAGCGACCCTAATTGGCATGTGGTGGGCTGGCGCCGGGATCTGAGCCCAGGTTTTCCCCGCTGCCAGTGCTCGTTTTCCCCACGGACCGTGTGGCTTTCTGCAGCACCTTCAGAAGGGTCACCTGCGGGCTTCCATCCCGCGTCCCTGTGCTTACGGGCGAGGAGAGGCGGGCTCAGAGGAAGAGGTGCTTCATGGGGAGAACTGTGCCTGTGAATTCGGTACTTTGTTCTCAGGATGAGAGCTTATTGAAACATATTCAAACCGGAGCGCCTGGGTGGCTCAGTCGGTGTAGCCTCTGACTCTTGGTTTCATCCCGGGTCATGATATCACGGTTCTTGGGATCGAGCCCCACATTGGTCCCTGCGCTGACAGCACAGAGCCTGCTTGGGATTCTCTCTCTCCTTTTCTCTCTCTAAATAAGTCTAAAAACACCATACTCAACCGGAAGGGCATAAAGCAGCGAGAAAAGTCTCCGTGACCCAGTCCTCAGAGTTAGGCACTCCGTGGGGGGTACATCCATCTAGATTTTTTTCCTCTGTACGTGTGTAATCCGTCCCCTCCCCCTCCAGCAATGGCACCGAAGCATTCACGTGGTTTCGCAGCCGCTGTGCCCCCCCCCCCCCCCCCTAAGGGTGTCACAAAAGCGGTTCAGGGTTCGGGGTGGGCCCGGCGAGGGGGCCGAGGCCTCGAGAGGCTGGCTCACCGGGGCCTGACGTGCCCCCGCTGTAAGGGCTGAAGATGGCCAGGGCTCGGCTGACAGCCCTTTCATCCCTGGCCAACCTCATCTGACCTCAGGCCGCCTTTTCCCTCTCGTTTCCGTGGCAAGTGCTCGTGGAGCAGAGCGGCGCTCTCATCGGGGTGCTCTCTTCCTTTGGTGAAGCCGGTGAACGAACGAACGGGAGCCAGAGCTGTCCCCGTTTCCAAAACGGGCTTCTCGCTGCTGCCGTGGTGTCCTTGTCCTTTTGTGGTCTCTGGAGTCTGTTTATTTTTGGTGACAAAGCTTTCTTAGTAACAGTTCCCTCCTTTCTTGTAGTTCCCAGTGACCTGACAGCAGAGGAGCGTCAGGAGCTGGAGAACATCCGGCGGAGAAAGCAGGAGCTGCTGGCCGACATTCAGGTAGGCGGTGCCAGCAGTGACACGTGCGGTGTGACAGGTGTCCTTCCCAGAGCCTCCTCACCAGGTGTCGGGAGTTGACCCCCCCCCCCCCCGCCCCCGGGCCGAGCCCCGTTACCGCCGGTCACTTTGGCTCCGCCCATGACAAACAAGACTCACCAGGTGTCGGGAGTTGACCCCCCCCCCCCACCGGCCCGGGGCCGAGCCTCGTTACCGACGGTCACTTTGGCTCCGCCCATGACAAAGTAGACTCTTCGAGGGGTTGGGAAGGCCCCGCCCGGCCGGTCCGCCGTCCTAGGTGACCCCCAAGTGGAGCCCGCGCTGCCGCGTGGGGTGTGGGTGAGGCTCAGGTGCTTGGAACACCGACCTCAGGTCAGGCCCGGACCCGCGTCTGGTTCTGGCGCTGCCTCTTTCTGGAGGAGTTGACTCAGACACAAGGATCCGGGCTCCTTGAACTTGACAACGAAGATGCGGTTGATAGGTTGCCGTGAGGGTTGAATGAGGTCCTGCTCACCCGGGACTTAGCGTGGCTGCGGGTCCCTAGGAGACGCCTAGGCAGCCATGGCTGCTTCACCAGAGTGTTTCCAAGCTCCTTGGTGTAACGGCCACACTTTGTAGAAGTAAGTCATAGGGGGGCCTGGGTGGCTCAGTCGGTTAAGCGGCCGACTTCAGCTCAGGTCATGATCTCACGGTCCGTGAGTTTGAGCCCCGCGTCGGGCTCTGTGCTGACAGCTCAGAGCCTGGATCCCGTTTCAGATTCTGTGTCTCCCTCTCTCTCTGACCCTCCCCTGCTCATGCTCTGTCTCTCTCTGTCTCAAAAATAAACGTTAAAAAAAAAAAAATTAAAAAAAAAAAAAAAAAAA
>NW_024412448.1:3158458-3169273 GCF_014898765.1 Herpailurus yagouaroundi | reverse complement strand
ATGTTCACTCAGAGCCCCCTTCACCGAGCCCGTCCAGCCAGCCCGTCCAGTTCGAGGGTCTGCTTGCCTGCCTTGCAAAGGCCGGAGCGTGGGACGGACGATCCCCCTGCCGGCCACTTGGCGGCAGTGTCGGCCCGGGCCAGGCACCCCCCTGGCCCCGCAGCCTGGGCGTTTGGGCAGCTCTTCCCGAGTCTCCCGACACCTGCTGGGCTCCGAGAGGCTGTCTCCGGGCTGCCGTGTCTCAGTGGGAAGGCTGTGTTTTGCACAGTGCACACGGCTAGAAGTTCTGTCCTAGACCGTAAGCTCCTCGAGGTCAGGGGCCGTCTTGCTCACCTTTGGTTCCCTGGAACGCTTCCTTCCTGGCAGGAGCGCCATAAATATTTGTCGAATAGATGAACTTCCCACTGTCTGTTTCCACGTTAAGGTTTTTTTTTTTTTTTTTTTTTTTCCCCTGGTTTGTCTTTATCTCGTTTTGGTTTATTTGCTCTAGTTTTGGTTGGGGGGAGTTCTAGGAGATACGCCAGGCCCTCCTGGTAATTCCGGGCTGTCTGTTTTGTAGAGGCTGAAGGATGAGATAGCAGACGTGGCTAATGAAATCGAAACCCTGGGGTCCACAGAAGAAAGGTGAGTCTGTCCAGCCCCTGCTTGCGGCACACGGACGGAGAAAGTGCACTTTCTGTCCTCGGTCCCCCCTGGGGTCCTTCAGTGCGGGGGCTCTGACCGTGGGGGCTTTCCACATCATTGCAGGGTGCAGGGGTGGAGCCAGAGAACCCGAAGGCCCCCAAAGCCTGAAATAGCCTTAAATGACTGTGGTCGCTGCCGTTTCTTCCCTTGTCGTCCGTGGTGTTGGCATTTTAGAGTTTCTGTTTTCCCTTTGTGCCAAGGAAAAGCTTAACGCTGCCCGCGCCATTTCCAAGGAGGAGAGCGCGTAGACAGGACATTATAGCGCCCCACAAGGAGCGTTTGCAGGTTAACCACGTGAAGCGTCAGTGACTCCAGAGTTTAATTTTGAATGGGGTTCCCAGACCGTTTTCTAAGTACTTAATGCGATCAGGGGCTGTTTCTAACTCACTACACGTCTGTATTTTTCTAAGCCTAAGTCCCCTGTCTGGCTTCCTAAGACCATCTGATTTTGTTATTTTAAGCGGGTGTGGGAGGTGCCATTAGAGATTAGTGTAACCCACGTTCTGCAGAAAGTGGCCAGCTCATCACTTTCAGGCCCCGTGTTGTCACTTTGGGATTATAACCTTCTTACTTGCCATTACAAAAACTTGTAGCTTTAAAGCAGCGGATAAATTAGGGTTGGTCAAAATTTAAAGCTTGTGCTCTTAAAGATGCTGTGAAAAGAAAGGACTAGGTAAGCCACAGACCAGGAGAAACATTTGCAATACGCGTGTCTGAAATAGGATTTGCCTCTAGAATGTGTATGTGGAACACGTGCTAATCAGTAACGAGAAGACGGCCCAGATGAGAGTGGGCCGGGGGTCCCTGGTGTCGGCGAGCGCTGGGGATAGAGTCGTGTGGCCGTGGGGAGACGGCGTGGCACTTTCTTGTAACGTGAGGCTGACGCCCGTGCCGTGGCCGGCAGGTCAGCGCCCCGCTGTTCATTCGAGGGAGATGAACGCGTGCGCAGAAAAAGGCGTGTGTGGGAGTGCTTCCTGCGCTCTGACGTCACACGGTGCCAACGGGAGGCGGCTGCAGGCCACGGGCCTTTGTCCCGTGGGCCAAGGGACGGGCGGAGGGAGGTAACGCACGATGAGCTCACACAGCGCACCCTTGCTGGTGGTGAAAATGCTCTACGGCTGGTTATGGTGATGGTTGCACCGCCCCGTGAGCTTACGAGAAGTCGTTCGAATGTACAGTTAAGGTGGGTTTATCGTATGACGTGTACATGCGACCTTAATGAAGTTTCTTTAAAAGTCACGTTAAAAAAAAAGGAAACGGGTGGGGTAGAAGGAGCAAATGAACGTGGCGTCAGGGTCACGATTCCAGCCGACCTGCCATGCTGAGACCTACGTAGGCCCGTGCTTCCCTGGGTAGGGTTTTCAGAAATCCCTGTGAGCCGGCGGACGGATGCAGGTGGGGACGATGGCGGTCCCTCAGAACTTCCCGACCGCCTGGCGCACCAACACGGCCATGCTGGTTGTTTTTCAGGAAGAACATGCAGAGGAACAAGCAGGTGGCCATGGGCAGGAAGAAGTTTAACATGGACCCTAAAAAGGTAAGGTGCTGCCGGAGCCCGCGGGCTCTACGACGGGGTCTCTGCGGCGCTCAGTAGAGCTCCGCGGCGCCCGTCCCAGCTCCCTGCCCTTCTGTAGAGCACGCGTCACGTGGTCCGCGCTAAGCCGTGGCTCCTCAGGGGGCTCCCCCGACCCCGTGTGTCAGCCGCCGCGTACTTATTAGACACTTCCCGTGTGTCCAGAGTGCCCGCACCCGCTCTTGTCTGCCCTTCCGCCTCCTTTCTGGATGTTCCCTGGCTGAGCGTCGTTGGCGTCTGTGCTGCCTTTTCTAGGGGATCCAGTTCTTGATAGAGAACGACCTGCTGAAGAACGCTTGCGAGGACCTCGCCCAGTTCTTGTACAAAGGGGAAGGCCTCAACAAGACAGCCATTGGCGACTACCTGGGGGAGAGGTAAGGCCTGGAGAGACACCTGTGGCAGAGTGGGTAGGTCAGGAGTTCCGGGAGGCTCTGAGCCCTTGAAGAGAGTCTTGTCCTACGGCGGCGGTAGCCACACTGGCACGGAGAGGGTTCTTCTGGGGAATAGTGGCTGGCGTCGCGGAGGCGTGGGGACAGAGGGACGTGGCTCCTTCCTTGCCGTGTGTGCGGAGCCCGCGGGACCGTGGCACTCAGCACGGAACACTGCCTGGCTGGGGACGGCCTGATTCTCAGAGTCGGTGCCTGACTTGCGCTTCCCCCCACCCCCCGCATCTTTTGTTTCTCTTGATAGAGACGAGTTTAATATCCAGGTTCTTCACGCGTTTGTGGAGTTACATGAGTTCACTGACCTTAACCTTGTCCAAGCGTTACGGTGAGTGAGTTTGAGGAGGGCGCCCCAGAAGGTGGGAGGGGCACAGAGAGAGGGAGACACAGAATCGGAAGCAGATTCCAGGCTCTGAGCTGTCAGCACAGAGCCCAGCGCGGGGCTCAAACCCACGAGCTGTGACATCATGACCGGAGCCGGAGTCGGACGCTTAACGCGACTGAGCCACCCAGGCGCCCCGTGAATTTTTTTTCTAATTTTCGGCTTGGAAAACCCTTTGATTCCCCGTCTTAGGGTAGGAAGTCAGTGGTTGGTTGCCGCACTTCAGAAGCTAGCAGCCAGCAGGTCTCCCTCCGTCCCTTGGGATTCAAGTCCACGGGGAGTGTCAACAGCCGTACCTGCGGAAGGCGGGGGTCTCCCCGGGCCCCGTCCAGTGACACAGCCCGTCCTCGCCACTCAGGCAGTTCCTGTGGAGCTTCCGGCTGCCGGGAGAGGCCCAGAAGATCGACCGCATGATGGAGGCGTTCGCCCAGCGATACTGCCGGTGCAATAACGGCGTGTTCCAGTCCACAGGTAGGGCAGTCCCGCTCCCCGGTGCTGACCGCCATTTTGCACGAGATCCTTCCTCGGCTCTGGGCAGTTCCCAAAACAAAAGGTTCACGCCGGGAACATGGACTTAGACGTTGGCTACGATAGCGAGAAGTTGGGAAGGATCCAGAAGTCCAGGGAGGAGGGACGAGGGGGTGGGAATCTACGTCGTAGTGTCTGTGAGCGAGGCCACGTGCTGCAACCACTAAAAATCACGCTCTTCATCTCCGGGGCTGGCTTATCTTGTAACTAGAAGTTCGAAAAGCGCAGCATAGGAACTCCAGTCAGTACCACCGTGATCCCGCTGTGGTGACAGGCGGGAGTAACGTGCAGTGTGCCGTGCGCCCGAAACTACTGGAACGCTGTGTGTCCGCTCTGCTTCGGTGTGAAAAAAAGAATTAAAAAAAATTATGTGTACAAAAAGAGGTTTTATTGCCCCGAGAGAACGCTAAAGGCTAGCAAGATGGCAGGATTGAAAACAGCGTGTCTGTTCCGATTCCAGTTCCGTCAGGAGGGTGCGTCCTGAGGTACGTTAGTCACGTGCTGCTGGTGGGCACGTCCGTTCGCCCACCGAACGGTGGGATGGAGGAAATAAGTTGTTACCGGGTGGCGGCATCATAGGTGTTCTGTGTTTTCTTTCTTCTACGTTGTGCTGTTTTTCGGGTTGTCTGTGGAGTACCCGCTCTCCTTTAGCGATCTGAACAATAATCCCCTTTAAGGCCTGAACAGTCGCCGCGCCGTTTTGCGTCCCGCCCTCTTGGGTTAGTGGTATGTAACTTTCAGTTAGAGGGCGTCCGGGCGTGAGGCTCGGTCTCGTTCTTTCGAGAGCACGTCTTGTGTTCTTGATCTCGTTGGGTATTTCTTGTTCCCTCAGGTGGGATGTTTCTGATCGTTTGTTTGCTTTTCTCTTTAGACACTTGTTACGTCCTCTCGTTTGCCATCATCATGTTGAACACCAGCCTGCACAACCCCAACGTCAAAGACAAGCCCACCGTGGAGAGGTTCATCGCCATGAATCGCGGCATCAACGACGGAGGAGATCTGCCCGAGGAGCTGCTCCGGGTGAGCGCTCTCTGACCGGGAGACGGGGACGGGGACAGGAGAAAGGCCTGTCGCTTAAGTGTGTGAATTCCGTGAAGGCGCGGGCAGTGTGGCCGGCCGGGGGGCTCGCTGGGGGACAGGGCAGTGGTTTAGGAGTCTGAATGCCAAAGCGCGAGTGCAAGTCCGGCTACTTTCCTTTCTTTCTTAATTATCCACTAGGCACCTTATTTATTTTGTCCCTGGGAGCCGCCTGAGGGCAGCACTGGTCACGCTCTGCTGTTCTTGGTGCCTAACAGACGTGTGGCCCGTAACACGTGCTTATTGCATGAATGAAGAGAAAGGGGAGGGGGAAGATCCTTCTAGAACCAGAGACATGCAGTGTCCTCTTTTATCCCAGAATCTGTATGAGAGCATAAAAAACGAACCCTTTAAAATCCCAGAAGACGATGGGAATGACCTCACCCACACTTTCTTCAATCCAGACCGAGAAGGCTGGCTGTTGAAACTCGGTAAGTGACGCACTCTGGGTCAGGACTCCCGACGCGGAGTCTTAGGACGGCCGCACGCATGCGCGCGCGCGCACACACACACACACACGTGCGCTGTGGGGTGGTGGGGGTTGGTGACAGGAGGCACCATGGAGAGTGCAGACGAGTTGCTGTGAAGTCGTACTCTCCCAGCAAGCTCTGCCTCCAGAAGGGAAGCGAACGCAAGGTCAGCGCGGTGCCCCCGTGGGATATGTAGATGCCGCTGGGGACAGACTCACTCTGCGTGAACACGGCTCCCGTGGGCGCGCGCTCCGCGGTTTGACTCCAGAGGTGATCGACCGGGTTTTGTCGCGAGGCATTTCCCAGAGGACCTGGCCCTCTTCCTCTCTCCGCCCTCTCAGTCCCCGGGAGGGTGGCCAGCGGCGTCCGTCTCTTTTCTTGCCGTCACACCAAGCGTATCTGGTGCTCCCGCCTCCCCCTCCCCCCCCCCCCAGCGCATCATCACCTCCTCCTGCATCCGGCTCCCACAGGCAGTGTGCATGGCAAACCTGAGCCCTTGGCTGCGGCGCCACCCACAGCGGTCTTCCTCCTTCTTGGGCAGTGGTCCCCCCGCCCCCGCCTCCTCTCCAGCCAAATCAGCCCCCCAATGGTTTTTTTTTTTTTTCCCATTCCCAAAAAGAACGAATAAAAGTATTCGTCTTCCCTGTGCCAGAAGCGAGGCCATGTGGCTGAGGTCTGTGGTCCTGCCTCGTGTGCAGGTGACGGAGTAACCAAAAGGAGAAGCAGTAGGGTTTTCGTGACATTCGTGCCCACACATGACTATTTCGTTAATTGTTCCAGAACACGGGGAGAGCCCCTGGCCATAGTCACAGCGGTGTTTTGGCCCTGAGAGAACACGTACGTTCCTGTTTTCTTGTGCCTCCGCCTTTTGACGCACGGTTCCCTCATCGTCGGGAGGCGTTTGCTAGAATGATCCCCCTCTACCGTTTCAGCCGCTAGTCCCGGTGAAGTCAGAAGCTGTTTCTCTCTTGCTCTGACACCTCTGGGAGCCGCTGAAACGGAATCTTTCATTTCTGACTAGTTCAGGCGGCGGTAGGATTTCTGTTTCCTTTAAAAAGCATGTCCCAAGTCCTTGTGTTTCGGTCTAATGACTTAATTTACAAATCCTCCTCAAAGCACTGGTCAGAGGCTTGACCATCTCTCGAGTGAGTCAGCATTTCTCCTGTGTTCAGAAGCCAGTAGAACCTTTGAAGATAAGGCTCTAAAATCGCTCACCCCAGAGACCACCGTCCCGCTCTGTGTCTTGACTGCCCGGCGGGTCGAGCTAAGAGGAAACCCGCTGGAAATGGGAAAATACACCCCAGCTTGGACTTACTTCCCCTCCAGTGAAATTTGTTTCGGCGCTAATGCTGAGTGGTAGCTTTGACAGCCCAGGTGCTAAAATTAGAACAGTGCAGAGAAGATCTTGGCTCTTGCACCAGGATGGCATGTAAATTCATGAGGCATCCTGTATTTTTAAAAGGAAAAAACATGAACGGAATGTGGGACTTGTTTTCAGGTCCTCGAATTACCTTTTCTAAACCTCCTCCGAACCAGGAACCGACCGTTCGCATCGTGTTTTCGTTGTGGCCACTTAGACTCACCCCCGTGTGCTCACAGGCTGCGGAAGGCAGGGCCTCCGGCCGCCTGCAGCGGTGTGTGTGTGTGTCTGTGTTTGCAGATAGCCGTAAGAACGCGTGTTCTCGTGTGCACACACACGTACGTATGTATTCATGGGAACGTGTGTGCGCGTTCTTGCACACGCTTCACAAAGTGGTCGGCATCTGAAGAAAGACAGTAAACTTTCCCCGGAGTAGTCGTCAGACTCTCTCAGCCCTAGACTCTGGATGTGCTGATAAACGTTAGCTTTGTGAGGACCGACCTGTAGCATTTTGGGGGCCCGGTTTTCGGTGGCGCCGCGGGCACTGCCTTCCCCGGCTGGCGTGTGGCGGTTCGAACCGGCTGCCCCCTTCACGCGCCAGGCAGTGGCGGGTGTCCCGCTAGGGGTTTTCGATTTTGACTCCCCCAGGCAGACGTGAATGACTAATACGTTGCACTTAAAGGTTAAGGAGTCGGGTTTAATTTCTTTGTTTTAATTTTCTTTTCTCCCTCATTTGTATGTTTCCATGATTTTGGCTGTTCTTTTCCTTGCCCCAAACTCCAGGAGGTATGTAACCGCCCCCGCCCCCCCCCCACCTGCTCGCTCGCTCTGCCAAGGCCACTCTATTTGCCGCAGCATTTTCTTATTTTGTCCCTTTCGGTCATTTTGTTTTTTAATCGCTGGTGGTAGTGTTAATGCTGCTTCTAACTTACTGTACAGTCCCTAGGGAACTGGTCAGGCTCAGGGGTTCACGGTGTCCCTTTCAGGACGAGTACACGGTGCATCAGACAGCTAGGTACCAGGCCGTGGAATAACGGAAACTTTACTGACGGCGGTAATGCAGGAAAACCTCCGAAGGGTGGGTTTATTCTAAAAGCAGAGGGAGAATTCACTGGATTTTGCCTTGGAATGACTGGCCAGGCGAACCCTGTGTGCGTTGCCTTCAAATTGGCACCTGTGAATTACGGTCATTTCTCAGGCGGAGAAGAGGAGGAAGGGGAGGGAGGTTTGCCTTCCCAGTGCCGCATGTGCTTCTGGTATGTCCTGAGCAGAAGGCACACCGGGACAGGAAGTGAATGACACAGTTCGGGACATTTGCCTTTGCGTGAAACAGGGAAACGGCATCTCCTAAACTCAAAGTGATGCCAACTTGGAAAAAAAAAAAAAGACAAAACCCAGAAGCCCCTCCCAGAAGTCCTGGGGATGAGGGGACCGCATTACGCCCTCGGCTCCGTATTTCATGTTCTGGTTTTCTCCCTCCTCTTTTTCAATGACTATTGTTCAAAACCCAAAATTGGCCCTTTAGTCATGTTGTGGGTATCTCTTCTCCGTTTGCTGATTTGGGGAGTATGTTTTTCCTAGAGGAGGAGCCCCTCAAGTGTGTGCTCCAGCGTTACTCGAGCGGAGAGCTGCACGTAGAATGAACAGCCCCGACAGTGACATTCGTTAGAACCTTCTGGGGGGTTGTCAGCTCTAGGGAAGAGGGCGCCTGGCCGTGACGGGGGTGGGAGGGGTCCTGTGAGTTCCACAGGGACTGTCCTAGGTGCGCGCATTGGTCTGTCTGCTTGTTTCATGTCTGTTTCTTTCAACATGGAAATGTCCCCCAGCGACCTCCGTGATCCCTCACGGCAGAGGTCTCTGTAACGCAGCAGATTGTCAGGGGAAATCAAGCTTTCATAATCAGGGAGGGAATCTTCCCGGCTTCGCTTTTCCTCCTAGATTTCCTTCCGCCTTCTTCCTTTCTGCATCTGACCCCTCCTCCATGCCCTCCGAAGCCCCGAGTGCCCCTGGGTGGTCCTGTGGGGGGAGCGCATGGGAGTCAGCATGGTCGAGGTGTCCCGTGTACAGAGCCCTGCGTGGGGGTGACGGCCCACCAGGCAGAAGAGCCGATTTCTCAGGCCCTCGAGTGGGGGAGGGGGCTTCCTTTTTATAACATATCGGCTCCAGTTCTAAATATATTCCTTGTTTTCTTTGCCATCCTCGTTTGTTTCGACGCTGCCCAGCCTTTCCCATTTTCCACATGCATGTCCTATTTCCACCTGTGGTTTTTCTCCTGATTCATGCCCTAGGGCCTTAGGGACCGGAGGCACAGGCTCACCTCAACTGGCAAATGGCCGCAGGGGGTCCGTCCTCGCTTGGCGCTGGCACAGGGCCCCCGGCGGGTGGGCTGCGTGCGCGTGCTGACGGCAGAGCCCTTCGTAAGCTGGGTCTGTGCCGCTTAGAACCGTGGCCCCTTGCGATGGGTCCCTTAACCTCCCCAGGGTTCGGGCCCCCACACAGAGCCGGAAGAGGGATCGGAAAGCCCCACGGTCCCGCTTGATGCCGGGACCAGCGCTGGGCGCGTCGTTCCCGTCACACGACGGGGCAGTGCTCACGCCCCGTCGGGAAGCATCCTCGCACCTGGCGGCACAGCCTTACAGGCACGCTGCTCTCAGCCGCCTCTGGCGAGGGGCAGGAGAGCTCTGCACCCCAGAGGCCTTTGCGAGGCGCGGGGGAGTGATGTTCTCTGTAGGCAGAGTCTCCACAAGAGCACGTGCTGCTGGGGCAGCAGGAAGTGCTTCCAAAGCGGCACGCGTGTCACGGCACGAGAAGGCCTTGGCCTAACTCCTGTGGGCTTCGCGTCCAGAAAGCCGCCCCTTGCCCGACGCGGGCGGGGTTGGGACGGGGCTCGGCTCACGGCCGCGAGGGGCGCACACGTGGCTTCACTGAAACCGCTCGCGGCTGAGCCTCGCTCCCGAGTGTCCCCCTCCGCGTAGGATCGCGGCCCCCGCGTTGCGGTCTCACTCAGACCTCGCGGAGGGTGAAGGGGCCCCTGGGCGCTCGCGGCCGCTGCTCTTAGCGCCCGTCTGGCCCGCGGCCCCTCCTCCAGCCCGTCGTGCCCGGAGCTCCAGGTGCGGAGCCCGGGCTGGGGAGGTCCTTGAGCGCTTTTTGCGCCTGGGCTGGTCCAGGACTCTGGGGAGGTTCCATTGGTAGGACACCGGCCCTCAGAAGCTGGGAAGCCAGAGTAGAAGCTCACTCGAATCAGGAAGGTGGGGTAGAGGGCGAAACCACGGGAGTCTCCAGGAAACCTGTAGATTTGCCCCCGAAGGGGTTAACACGTCTGAGTCCCCCTTTCTTCCCTCCCGCCCCCTCCCGCGGAGCCCGTCCACGTGTGCCCCGGGCCGGGTGACCTGGCAGCGTAGCTCGGGCCGGGGCTGCCCCTCTCCCCCCTTTCTCTTCTGTGGGCCCGTCCCCGCCACGCCGGTGGGCTTCCTGCTGGCGCGTCTCCGGCCCCGTCAGGCTCGCCCTGCGTGTCCTCCTCGCCTGGGCATCCCTCCCCGAAGCCATGCTCTCATCCCACCATCCCGAGCTCATCTCCGGGGGCCGCCCGACCTGCTTGCTGTGCTTGCTCCCACGGACTTTCACTCTGTGAAAGGCGCTTCTGTTCCGGCTCTGTGTCTTGTCACGGATGTAAATTTTGCCATGGCCTCCATGTTCCCCTGGTGCCTGCCCCCGCTTCCTCCTCCCTCACGCTCTTCGAGGGGAGAGTTTCGTGCGTCATGGAGCCCGCTCCGGCCTGCCGGCCTCCTGTCGGACACGCGTCTCTTTTTGCTCTGCAGGTGGCAGGGTCAAGACTTGGAAAAGGCGCTGGTTTATTCTGACCGACAACTGCCTTTACTACTTTGAATACACAACGGTGAGCGTCTGCCCGTCGGCTGTGGGACCAGGGGTGGGCCCGGCCTCCGTGGCCGCTGCCGCTCTAGCCCGACGCGGTTGGAGGCGGCCGTGAGGAGGGGGCGCGAGGGGACCCGAGGCGAAGAGGGGGAGCCAGGACGGACCCCAGAGCCGGGGGCCCCGAAGATGCTTTGGGCGTCTCGGTGAAGGTGGTGTGGCTTGGAGCCCACGTCCCCCCGCCGGGATCGGGGCAGGAGAAGCCCGGAGGGGCAGGCGGCAGCCTGACAGGACAGACGGCGTTAGAGATGGGGTTCGGGGCCGGGTCCGAAAGAGTGAACTTGGGTCAGGTGCCAAGGAAGAGTCGGCGGCCTCCTGGAAAGGGAGGTGAAGGAAATGGCGTTGTGGAGAATGCAGATGTTCTGGTT
>NW_024412448.1:3112495-3158058 GCF_014898765.1 Herpailurus yagouaroundi | reverse complement strand
CCCCCCCCCCCCCCCCCCCCCCCCCCCCCCCCCCCCCCCCCCAGAGAGAGAGGGAGACACAGAATCCGAAGCAGCTTCCCTGAGCCGTCAGCACAGAGCCCGACGCGGGGCTCGAACTCCCAGACTGTGAGATCGTGACCTGAGCCGAAGTCGGACGCCCGGCTGACTGAGCCACCCACGCACCCCAAGTCTCTTGTGATAAGAGCCTATGAGAATGAAGATTACAAGATAAGACCTTTTCTGAGGCTCCCTCTGATGCAGCCCCCTGAAAGCCTGGCGGGTCGGCTGGGGCCCAGCCCAGCTCCCCACCTGCAACTCGATCCTCTCTCACGTCTCTGGTGGGACCCGTGCCTTGGATGAATCAGGGCGGCTGAGTTGGGGACGGCCGGTGTCTGTTCTGACCCTCCTGCGGCAGTGAGGACGAGGAAGTGTCTTTTGTAGCAAATGCGGAACAAGTGTTACTTAAATGGAAAATGGAAGTCCCGGGTGCACAGCTTAGGAGGAGCCGCGGCCCCGGCACGTTCCTGGCCACGCTGCCAGGTGGCTTTCTTTGGTGGCATTCCCTCACCGTGGACGCCATACGGGTGTAACTTCTCACGCGGCGAGTGTGTATCAGCCTGTGATTCAGGCGCTCGTTCCGAGAGGGAACCACTTACGACAGTCATTTTCTGACACTCAGAACACCGTGGTACCTTCCTCTCTGTCCCCTCCCATCCCCCCGCCCAGCCCAGATTTTTGCCTTTTTCCTCAACGATCTCAAGACTGAGGACACCTTAAAAGTCGTGTTTGGATTTTTTCATTGTTCTCCGGGTCAGAATGAAACACATACAGGCATGCGAACACGATATGCCCGAGCGCTGGCTCAGTCTCCGTGGCGGTGCAGTGAGATGCTAGAACCCTGTGTCCTTCGGGGTGCTGACCGGCAGCATCATGGAGTCCTGCACTCGGTGCCAGCACTGCATCAGGCCGTCGGAAGGCAGGGAGGTTTCTGCAGACGCTGAGGGGGCCTCACAGTTAACGTGGTGGGCAGAACTTCCACGCAGAATCACCTAGAACAGCGACGGGATCCAGTAGCAGTGGGGGGGTGGAGGGGTGGGGACGGGAAGAGGGACGACCCCTTCGGCTCACCAGCAGGGGGGCGGGGGCATCTCTGTGAAGCCCCCGCTGCCTCCCCATTGCCCTGAGTCTGAGAGAAGCAAACCCAGTAGAACTGTGTCCCTCTTGTGATTGGCCAGCAGTAAAGTCTGATGCTGGGGAGGGAGTGGTGACGTGGGAAGAGTGAGAAGATGGGCCTCACTCTGCAGCGTCAGGGAAGACGCTCTGGGCTGTAAACTCAGTTGGGAAAACTGTCCACCGGGGGTGTGCGTCCACAAGCATTGTATCTGCCCCAAGCTGATGTTGGACGTTCGCAGTCCCCAAGGAGAGCTGCAGCTCGGCAGGTGTCTGAGGCGGCCCTGCCCTTGGCTCACCGTGCTCTCGTGAGACCGTGGAAGGGGCCGGAACACAAACTGTCTGACCCACCCCCCACCCCCCCGCCCCAGGTTCAGACTGGAAAACAAATGAGAATCGCAGTGATGTATTTAGAATATAGCTGTGTAATCGTAGGCTTGTAACGTACGTATTAACAAGTTAAAACTTTAAGGAGAACAGATCAGCCGAGAATAAAATCCCTATCGTAGAGGAACGGTTGAGACAGTCAGGGAGCTAGTATCTGGAAAAAACAAGTATTAAACCAGTTCGAGAGAAGGTAGCCAGTTCTGGAGGACAGAAAGGTGATCCCAGTACCGGACTCCTGGCATCTGCATGTGCAAGGACACCCTGTGTTATGTGGGGTCACGCCCTGGAAAAGAAAAGGAACCTGGATCTGCAAATCGAGAGTGCACAGAGTCTCAGGGACATTTACCGCAGGAGCTTGGTGCCCAGCTACACTGTTGAACTTGGAATGAAGTCTTTGGCTGTCGGTTGGCTGCATATCCAGGAGAGGGAGGTGTGAAGGTTGACATCAGATGTCTGGCAGGCGGGGGGAGAGAGAGAGAGAGAGAGAGAGAGAGAGAGAGAGAGAGAGAGAGAGAGAGTGTGTGTGTGTGTGTGTGTGTGTGTGTGTGTGTGTGTGTGTGTATGTGTGTGTGTGTGTGTAGAGGCCTTTGCCAAGAGGGGAAGTGTGCTGGAGGGGGCCACTGGGGCCGAGGGCAGGCCAGGGGTGTTGTAGCTCTGTTCCGGACAGGAGCTTATGTGCATTTTTAGATGTCCGTGGGGTTGTCAGGAAGGCGGTTTCTCTTTGAAGACGGTGCAGTCTGGCGAGGGGGAAGATGGGGCGGGGGGTGAGTCTATACACACAGCTCGGCCCCTGGCATCTGGGGCACCGAGCAGGGCACCTGGAGTGAGACCAGGGCTTCCCGGGGTTGCCGACACTGGAACACAGGCTGATGAGATGAGGCGGGGGGCCAGGCAGAGAAGCGGGGTGGTCTCCTGAGTGGGAGCGGCCAGCGTGCTCCCCGCTTGTGGGCCTCCCGTGGGCTCTTGCCACATTCAGTCTTTCAGGAGCCTCCCCCGGGCGTTCTCCTTGCAGAGGCCTCTGGTTACAGGGGGCCCCATACGCGTACATTCCTGACCCTTTTCTGATTCTAGAACGTAGGGCGTGGGCCCTAGAGCAGATCTGTGAGCTCGAGGCCACGGGGGAGGAGCAGAGGAGCCGGGGAGTTGTGGGTGAGGAATGCGGTAGGATGCGTGCTCGTGCTCGTGACGCCAGAAGTAAGGACTTCATGTCTCTGTCCTGCAGGATAAGGAGCCCCGGGGAATCATCCCGTTAGAGAATCTGAGTATCCGGGAGGTGGAAGACTCCAAAAAACCAGTGAGTATTCGGGGGGCAGGGGGACAAAAGGGACGGGTGTAGCGGGTCTTTGACAAGGACTGAAATTGCAAAGATCCACTTAGAACTGAAAAGTAGCGTCGTTCCTCTAACGTGGCCTGCTTTTAAAACTATCTTCCGCGTTCAAACCAAAGATGAGGCAGTAAGTGACCTCTTCGTTCTGTCCGTGTGGCTTCGTGTCACCTGTTGAGTGTCACACGAGGGATGGAATTGTCCCTGCTTAAAAGGCAGTGGCAGGCGCTCATGATGGGGCCACTCGTGGGAGGCCCTTCGGGTACCTTACAGATCCCTCTCCTTGGGAGTCCGGCGACGCGGCTGGGGGCGGGGGCGGGGGCTAAACCGCATCCCTGTGACGTCCGGCTCTCCCTGCTTTCGGTTTGTTGGGAGCAGGACAGACGTGTGTGTATCTGGCTGGTACCTTCGCTATCAGCCTTGTTGACGTGCAGCCTACGTTCTGCAGATTTCCACCTCTAGGCTCCTCTTCCCCGTAGGGAAATCCGCATCGCCTATGTTTTACGCAGGTCAGGACAGTCTTTTGAGGGGTAAAGTAACGTTGTTTCTGTGTCGGTGGGCAGCTCTCTCAGATCCTTGTCGCTCTGTCCCTCTCTTTTCTGATTCTCAGAACTGCTTTGAGCTCTACATCCCCGACAACAAAGACCAAGTGATCAAGGCCTGTAAGACCGAGGCCGATGGGCGGGTGGTGGAAGGGAACCACACGGTCTACCGCATCTCAGCCCCAACGCCCGAGGAGAAGGACGAGTGGATTAAATGCATCAAGTAAGTGGCATCTGAAAACAGACCTGCTTTCGCCTGACAAGGGCTCTCACCTCTCGCAGGCACTTACTTTTCAAATTTTATTTATTTATTTTTTTGAACAAGAGTACAAGTGGTGGTGGGGGGGGGGGAGAGAAAGAGAGACACAGAGAGAGAGAGGATCCTAAGCAGGGCCCGTGCTCAGTGAGGAGCCCAGCACGGGGCCGATCCCACGACCCTGGGATCATAACCTGAGCCGAAGTCAAGAGTCGGACGCTCGGGCTCCCAAGTCACCCAGGTGCCGCTCTCAAATGCTTTATTGCTGCGGCTGTTGAGTGCCGCCCGTCTCTGTCCTGGGTCCTGTGTGAGAGCTGGAATTCCCAGGCTGCTTTTCAGTGGGTCTTTATTTTTTTTTTTTATTTTTTTATTTTTTTTTAACGTTTATTTTATTTATGAGACAGAGAGAGACAGAGCATGAACGGGGGAGGGCCAGAGAGAGAGGGAGACACAGAATCGGAAACGGGCTCCAGGCTCCGAGCCATCAGCCCAGAGCCCGACGCGGTGCTCGAACTCACAAACCTCGAGATCGTGACCTGAGCCGAAGCCGGCCGCTTAACCAACTGAGCCACCCAGGCGCCCCTCAGTGGGTCTTGGGCTGCTTGACCATGACAGCGTGTTTAAGAGAGCACCTCAAACCGAGGCTTCCCAAAGTGCACCTCGTAGACCCGAGGAGGGGGCGGGTGACCGGGCTGACAGGCACAGGTGCCGTTTGTCCAGCTGGTCTCCCACGTCGTAGGAAGCAGGTCTCGTTTTCAGGACGGCAGCTCAGTGGAGATAAAATATCATCACGTTTCGTGAGTCTCCCTCGGTGGTACGTTGTCCCGTTTACAGGGGAGGAAACTGAGGACCGTGGAGGTCGTGTAATTTGCCCAGAGTCACATGGGCGCGACCCAGGGTCCCAAGACAGACTCGCACCGTTCACGGCTGCGCTGTGGGGAGGGAACAGGGTTGTCAGGGTTACGGAGGTACAGACAGCAGTGGCCCCGGGCTCGGCTCTGCCCGCCTGGCTGAGCAGCACGGTGCGGGGGTGACTGTGGCGAGGGCTGTCCACCTGTGGCGAGCCGCCGCCTCCCTCCCTGGGACCTCTGTGGGGCCTGTCCAGACGGCCATCGTGCCCGCGTGTCTGAGAGCGCGTCCTTGCTCTCCCCGTCGGGTGCTTGGTCCGCCAGGCGTCACCGGCCCTTTCCTTAGTCTGCTCGTTACCGGGCTCTGTGACTCCCCCGGAGTCCAGGGGGGTGGCCCTGACCGGGTGACCTGAGGCCCTGCAGCCCTGCACGGCCCCCTGTGACGGGCGCTCTCCCGCCCGGGCCACAGCCTGCTCCTGAGGGGGGAGCACTGTAGCTTGGAGTCTGCTGTGGTGGCAGGGCCAGGGTGAAACAGCAAACAGATGAGTGAAGGCGGGGCAGAGGACAGACTCACCCAGAGTCAGCCCAGAAGTCCTTCCTGGGCGCGTCGCCTGCCCTCCCGCCAGACTTCGGCTTCCCCACGGTACGGCGGTGAATGGCGGGCTCCCTGGTGACTGGGCACGCCTCCCACCCCTTCGGAGCGATGGGGAAGGCTCCCGGGACGTCTGGGGGTGAGACCGGGTCACGTGGTGGGCATGCTCAGCGCGCCCCGGGCCCTGGTAGCTTCTCCCCACCGCCCCTCGATGTGTGGCATCTGCAGGGGCCCTGTGTGACCCTCGCCCAGCAGACGAGGCTCCAGTGTCCCTGTGGACGCTGGGTCGTCATCACCAGAAACGAGACAGAGCCCTCCGCTTGTGGCGAGCACGGGGTGCCCCAGGGAAGGGCTGGTCACTAGATGGTACACGTGAGACGAGACGTACACGGTGTGTTCGCTAGCCGGCATTTGAAGAAACACTTAAAAGCCCTCCACCGAGGTCTGGGCAGGGGAGTCGCCATGCCCTGGGCATCCTGGGCATCCTGGGCAGTGAGTGGCCCTCGTCCACGTATCCCATGCTGTTTTTACCGTACATCTTATAAAAAGCACTTAATTCTTTAATCCTTATGGGACTTACGCTTAGTATGTGGTTCGAGGTGAGGGATACAACTCACTCCCTCAGCCGAATGGACGGTCGTCCTGATAGCTGATTCGCCAGTCGAGGCGCCCTCTGCGGTTTTCCCACGCCCCCGTGTGTGCGTGGCCCACGGGCTGTGGACCCCTTGTGTGATCACGGGGGCATCAGAGCGTGTTTTGTTCTGTGGCCGCTCACGGCCTCCCCCACGCTGCTCTTTCAGATGGTCTGCTCTGCAGCCGGGGAAGCTGGGCGTTGTGCGAAGTCAGGTCCACTGTTGCGTCCTTCAGGGAGCGTGCACACAGGCCCTCCCCGGGGCCGCTCTGCCCAGCACCGCCTCGTCTCCGGTGCGGGGTTCACACTGTTGGTGCTCTCTGGGCGCCGTCTCCTTACCCTTCACCACAGCCTGGGGAGTAGACGCATCCCGTTTTCCAGATGAGGACACTGAGGCACACAGCAAGGCCCATCCCAGTGTCCAGAGCCACAGGGGTGGTGCTGGTGCTCAGACTGAGCCCGTGACTCCAGAAGCCACGCTCCTGGCGGCCGTGCGGCCCTCAGCCTCGGCGCCGTGGCTCCCGACACTTTAACTGATGCCTTCGTGGCAAGTGCCCTCGGGACACGTGCCGGGGACTGTCGGTTCTCGCTGCCCCAAGGAGCCGTGGAGACACTCCTCAGGGACACGTGACCTCGGTTGAGCAGGTCGCAGTCAGTTGGCCGAGCGGTCATCCACCCTGGTCGGCGGGGCTTGCGAGCTCGTGTGGAAAGTAGTCCGCTCGTGGAAGGCTTCAGGACGCCCGCGCCGCAACCTGCTTGCGAGCTGGGAGTGACGGTGACGCGGGGCCGGCCCTGCCGTCACCATTCTGCGCGGTGTCTCCGGGGCAGGGCCGGGACACAGGCTCCCTCCTCACCGGGCTGTGCACACAGAGCGGAGCAGGCCTGGCCGGCCGCTCCCCGAGGGCCCAGCGAGGGTGTGGACGGCCCAGTTGCGCGGCTGTCGAGTCGGTGTGCCCGGGACAGACCGCCTGCCGTGGACGGGTCGGGTAGTGTGGCGCCCACGGTCTTCGTGGAGCTCCGGTGCCACACTCGTCCTTCTGGGCTGGAACGCGGTTCCATGCTGCCCGTAAGTCTAGGTAGAAACAGGCAGGGAACGCTCCGGAATCGTCTCGTCACACGCACCGTGTGTCTCTCTCGAAGCTCGTGTCCCTTCGGTCGTCGTGTAGACCCCGTGGAGGTTGGCCCCACTGCCTTGGCCTTTGTGGTGGCCGTCGAGCGGGGCAGGGGGCACCCGTGCTACTGCAGGAGCCCCAGCCTGGGCTCGTCTCCGGGCCTGTTCTCAGTCTTGTCTCTTTTGTCCCCTCTCTGTGTCCAGAGCAGCCATCAGCAGGGACCCTTTCTATGAGATGCTGGCGGCGCGGAAGAAGAAGGTCTCCTCCACGAAAAGACACTGAGCCTGCGCAGTGAGCGGCCCCCGGCGTGCGAGGCGTGCGAGGCCCTGGGCTCTGTCTCCCGTCTCCCCCCACGGGCGGGGCCGGGCTGCCGAGCAGGGGCGTCACCTGCTGGGAGTCACCCCGGATTCCTAGACACTGGCTTCAGCTCTCGCTGTCTGTTTTTAAGTGGGAGAGGGTAGGCGGTAGCACCGGCGGGGAGGGCGGGGATGCCCGAGCGGCGGGGGGGGGGTCTTGAGCCTTTCTCTCCGGAAAGAACAGAGCCCAGCCCGTCGGCAAACCTGCCCCCTTCAGGTCTCTCGCTCGGCAGGTCTGACAGCGGAGCTCGAAGCCAACTGGTTACCTCTCGGTTATCTCCCTGTGAAGAAGCCTTCAACCCTGCACCGAAAACACACGTGCCGATACATTAGTATATGCTGAGAAAAAAGTGGAACGGAAGACAAGCCACGTACTATAAAGATATATTTTTGTGTTTTAAAAGAAAGAAAAAGTTAAAGTAGCGCCTTTGCACGGCGTTCTGCTGCCCGGCGTGGTGGCCTCCGGGGCGGCACGTCCCCGGGCAGCTGGCGGGTGCCGCGGGGGCTCCGACCCGGCCGGGACTCCGTGCCCCGCGGCCTGCGGCGGCCCGCGTCTCCCTTCCAAGTGCCGGGGGCGCCGAGGGGAGGAGAGGGTCCCGGCCGCTCATCTTCTCTCTTTCCAAATCCTTCTTGTTGGGCTTTAAGTTGCAAGGTCAGCCTTTTCCTTGAGCTAAATACCCAGTAACCAAAACTGTGAGGACGGTGACCCCAGCGAGGTTCCGGCTGATCTGCTTCTGACTTGGTGGCTCCCCGTCCCCCAGACCTTCCTCCTCGTTTTAGAGGACGGGGGTCTTCCCTGATCACCTTAGGTCTTCGGCTCCTCTGCCTCAAAGCCAGCCCCGCCCTGGGCGCATATTTGGGGGGGGGGGCCCCCGAGAGGCAGGTGGGGCGAGGGGTGACGAGGCCGGCCTCAACTGGAGCTGGCCTCGCCCCTCCTAACTTACGGTGTGAAGGGAGCCACGAAAGGCAGTCGTCCTGCTGTTCTCTCAGGGACTCTCGGGGCCGCTCCTGCCGCTCGTCCGGGCTGGATGGCGCCCGGCCCGGGCCATCCCGGCGCCCCCAAACGGCCGGGGACCAGGCGGTGCACGCGCTGCCTCACGGAAGAGGAGCTGGCGGTCTCCTCGGGCCGCGCCACCCCTGCTCCGCCGGCACCGTTGGGTGGAAATCGCTTCCGTAAAAGGGCACGAAGGGGGTGCTGAGCGGGGTGCCCTCTGGGGCCCCCCACTTCATACAGGTCCTACCGGGGCTCGTGAGGGCGGCGGAAGGGGGTCTGGGCTGGATGCCCGCGGCCGGCCGGGTCCCGTGCCCCGGTTCTGGCCGATAGCAGAGAGGCCCCTGCGTCAGTATTCGTCTATTTATCAGAGGTGTACATAATCCGTGTATAGTTTTTCTCCTTTTAGATTATTTTGTATTTGTTTAAAAAAAAAAGAAAAGTTTTGTCAAAATATAAAATATGAAGAAATGCCTGAAAGTTGTCGACAGGGTTTCAAAAAACTTATAATTATTATCCCAGTTGTCTTGCGTTTGTATTTTTGTTTCTTTGTTTTGTTCTGTTTTGTTTTTTTTGGCATTGGAAACGAGCGCCAAGGAACCGCAGCGAATAAACTCCACGTCTGCCCAAAGCAGCTGTGTTGTGTGCGGCCTCCTTTGTTCCCTGGTGACCGTGAGCAGGAGGGCCGTGGCCGTCTGTCCGCGGTCCGCCAGTAACGCACGTGGGAAGTCGGGCGAGGCGCTGTCTTGTGCTCTGCAGGAGACCGCTCACCGCTTGCCCCCTTTTGTCTCAGAGAAACAAGGGACCAACCTCCAACGTCGAGCTAAGGTCGAGAAATGTGCCTTCGGCTGGTGGAACATGCGTCGCGTGTTTCAGCTTGCAGACGTGCCCACGCGGCACCGGGGAAGAGTCGCGGGGAGCCGGAACCGCCCAGAACACGGACGGGCCCGGGCCTGCCCCTCACTGGCGGTCCTTCCCCTGAAACAGCAGCGCGTTCCCGTTCCCGTCCTTGCTTCTCGCGGGTTTGGGGCGCTTCGCCTCCAGGCCTTCTCGATCTCTGCGGGCGTCTGGAGCAGGTAGCGTCTCCTAAACCCGTGCGCCGCGGTCCTCTGCAAGGGGCGTCTCGGAGAGACCAGCGTTCCTTTGCGCGCTTGGGGCCGGCGCCGCCCTTTTCTGTCGATCCCAGACCTCTTGCTCACAGCCCAGCCCTCCCTTCTGCGCGGGAGCCCTTCCCCCGTCTGTTCCCGGGATGTCCTCCTCCTCCCAGAGACCCCGGCCCAGCCACCCCACCCCACGTCCCTGCCACGTCCCTGGACTCCCCATCACCACCTGCACTACACTGACTCTCTTCTGTTGGGGAAGGAACGCTCTTTGTCGTACGGCTGGCTGAGTCTTGGGTTGGTTGTTTTTTAAGTTTATTTATTTTGAGAGAGGGGCGGGGAGACAGAGAATCCCAAGCAGGCTCCGTGCTGTCCGCGCACAGCCCAACGCAGGCTCGAACCCACGAACCGTGGGATCGTGACCTGAGCCGAAATCGAGAGTCGGACGCTCAACCGACTGAGCCACCCAGGCACCCACAGCTCGCTGAGTTTTACGTATCCACGCTGCATTTAAATTGTACGGTGGTTTGTCTCACCCCAGGCAGGGTCCCCCAGAGCCTTCCTCACTCCGTGCTCGTAAACACCACAGGGAAGCAGGAACCACTTGGTCCTGCACACAAGAAGCTTCAGGATCTGTGCCAGAGGCCCTTCTGGACGGGGCTGCTCCATCACCGGCCGATTTGGGGGCCACCACTCTTTAGGCCTTCATCACCAAGGGCCCTGGCCTGACCGAGGGCCAGAGAGTGCGAGGCGTGACCCGACACTCTGCCGGGGTAGCGAGAACGTCCCGATTCCAGCCCCCAGCCCCCCACGACCGCTTGGCTGAGCCCAGCGGGGCCGGGTGTTGGGCCAGCCTCCCTGAGAAGCCGCCCAGACCCCATGAACGCAGGGGGCTTTGCCGTGCCTGCCTCTGCCCGGTGGGGTTCGGGGGAGGAGGGCCTGAGCAGAGTGGACGTGGGGTCTGTTTTGCTCTTCACTTGGGTTGCCAGGAAGCTCAGGGTCAGGGGCGCAGTCAGTCATGCGACCCGGTCCTGCTTTTTTCACTTACCCTGCTGCTTTTATTTTTATTAATAGACGGTATTTTTTAGAGCAGTTTTAGGATTGCAGTGATACTGAGGGGGCAGTACAGAGATTTCCCGTTGGCCTCCTGCCCCCGCATCGGCACAGCTGCCCTCCCCCCCATCCGCATCCTGCCAGGGGGTCCGTGTGTTACAGCTGACAGGCCTCCACTGCCACATCAGCATCCCGCAGAGCCCACAGTGGGCACTCGGGCTCCCTCTGTGGCTTTGGACAGACATGATGAGCTGTAACCATCGTTACAGCATCATACAGAAGACATCCGCTGCCCTGGACGTGCTTCCTGCTCCCCCCGTCCGTCCCTCCCTCCCCGCTGGCCCCCAGCAGCCGCGTTTTGACCCTTTGTCTATTCTGTTCTTACCGTAACATCAATCTGAATTTATAATCTCCATCTTTTTTTTTTTTTAAAGCAGAAATTTAAGGGGGCGCCCGGGTGGCTCAGTTGGTTGACTCTTGATTTCATCTCAGGTCACGGTCTTGTCCTGAGATCGAGCCCCACACCGGGCTCTGTGCTAACCGTGCAGAGCCCGCTTGGGATTCTCTCTCTCTCTCTCTCTCTCTCTCTGTCTCTGCCCCTCCCCTGCTCGTGCCCTCTCTCTCTCTCCCCCCCCCCCACACACACAAAATAAATAAACTTCAAAAAATGATGATGCGATTGAGAACTTAAGGCAGAGAATGCTTTCTGAGAACTGACGACGTGGCTGGGGCTGGAGCGGCCCCTGGCCTTCCCGGGGAGCACGTCCTAGCTGCCCTGGGGCTCCTCCTGGGTGCCTGCCGCTGGCAGGGCGGACGCCAGCTTTGAACACGGGGCACCCCCATGCGGCTTGGGTCTCCGCCTCGCCAAAGGGGCTGGCTGCCTGTGCGCTCGTCAGGGTAAGCGGGACGCGTCCCCAGAACCCGCGCGCCTCAGCCCGGCTCGCCAGCCGTCAGCAAGAACGGACTGTTCGCAACCAAGGCAGGTGTCTCTCTGACAGAGGCCACCCCGCGTAGACGGGGCCGTAGAGATGAAGCCCGTCTTTCTTCAGACACGCGGACCTAACGGCATCACGAGACACATTTGGGTGTGCGGCGCCACCGGTGGGGGGGGTGCCACCGGCTCCCCCAGAGCCACACGGCACCTGACGTCATCCTTTCTCTTCCGTGCTTGAGCTAGTCTGTCCCCGAGGCTCCCACGGCACCTGTTTGAAGACTTGCTAATCCCGTTATCTCCTAGGAATCAGCAGGGTCTCCTTTTGTTTTCTGAGGGAGGTAGAGATGCTACTCCCTCACCTGAGCTCTGATCTTGACAAACCAGCCCTCCCGGTCGTAACGAGACTGTCTTCTCGGGACGTGTGGGGACGCACCGTCTGGCAAGAGCTTGTGTGTCCGCCTCACCCAGGAGTCCCCATGGAAGCGGTTCTAATTATTTGTGGGCCCCAGGCCCCTCTGTGAAGCCAACATGAGCTACGGACCATCTCCACGGGACACTGCCCAGAAAGCCCTAAGTGCAGATCGGCAGAGTCCCCCCTCCTGAGCCCCTCCGCGGGCTCCGACGGAGTAGCCCTGGTCTAAGCCTGCCCACGCTTTCCATAGCTCAAGGGGGGGGGGGGGGCCCTCACGTAACGGGAACCTGGGAAGCTGCATTTCAGTCCACACACGATTCGCCTGTTCGCTCCGTGTCTGTTCCCTGAGGGACCTCAGTCCGCTCGCCCCACGGCAACACGAACACCACAGACGGGGGCGGCTTAGCCCGCGGAAACGTACTCCTCGCAGTTCTGAGGGCGGGGAAGTCCAAGATCAAGGTGCCGGCCAGTGCAGTTCCTGGGGAGGCCCTCCTGCCTTCTCACTGTGTCCTCTCAGGACGGCCCGGGGGGACGGAGGGTGTGGGGGGGGGGAGCAAGCTCTCCCGTGTGTCTGGAGAACCCGGACCAGTGCAGTCGGCAGAGGAGACGTCAGAAGCGACCCCAAGAGGGGGGCATCTGCCAAAATGACTCTCGCCAAGCGTGTAGGCGGAGAGCTGGAACCATAGCTTCCTTAGGCACCCGAGACGGCATTCACCTTCCCCAGGCAACCGTGTGACGCTACTGACCACGTCAGCCAACTCTGCTAACGCCCGGATGGCCGATAACACCGCAAAGTAGCGCGACACCCCCGGGACTCAGACGCCAAGTTTGTGAGCTTGGCATGACACCTTCTGGGTGCTGGTGGCACCCTCCCTTAGAGACTGCAGGGAAGCGTGGGCTGCATCAGGGAGTCCTTAACACGTGCTGGCCCCACGGGGCATCAGTGCAGACTCGAGGGGGCACCTCACCCAACGTCAGGTGCACCGTGGACCCAGAGTCTGGAGAGCCTATTGAAACCCAAGGTTGGGGACAGGGGGTGTGCCGAGGAGGCTAGGTGACTTTACGTTGACCCCGGGTTGAAATGGAGACAAGCAGGGGTGCCTGGGGGGCTCAGACGGTTAGGTGTCCGGCTCCAGCTCGGGTCACGATCTCACAGTTTGTGAGTTCGAGCCCCGCGTCGGGCTCTGGGCTGACAGCTCGGAGCCTGGAGCCTGCTTGGCATTCTGCGTCTCCCTCTCTGTGCCCTCCCCAAATTGTGCTCTGTCTCTGTCTCTCAAAAATAAATAAATAAATAAATGTAAAAAAAAAATTTAAAAAGAAACAGAAGCAAGCAAGGAGTTAATACAAGTCACTGGACATTCCTCGGAGGCGGACAGGCAGGTTTCCAGGGAGCAGGGCCCAGACCGCAAACGAGCAGCCCGCGCACGTTCAGAGGTAAGTGCAGGTGCTGTGCAGATGAGGGCGCGCCTACGTGCAGGTGTAGGTGTTTGTTGGGACGTGTGTTGTGTTTCAACTTCCCAGCGCTTATGACTTCACCTTCAACTTGGGATCCAAGGGCTGGGTCTGGAAATGTCCGCAGACAGAAGAATGTTCTTGAGACAGGTGTGTGAGGAAAAGTCCGTTTTCCACCTCCTGTGTGTGTGTGTCTCTCCTTTACCTTCACATGGAACACTTTGCTTTGAACCCTTTAAATACCCCCCCCCAAAAAAAAAAAATCAGAAGTGATACCAGGTGGGTGTCCCACGGTTTTGCTGCGTTCGGGCACCGTCCACCTGGAGGTAGCGGCCGGCCTCACAGGTGAAGGGCTCGGTTCCTGGAGAGTGCCCCCCCCCCCAAGCAGGGGGTCCCCAGGGAACCCACAGCCTCGGTCAGACTTGGTGGTAAGCTGCAGTTTCCCATGATTCACCTTCTTGGGTTTGATTAATCTGCTAGAGGGACTCACAGAACTCAGGAAAACCATTATATTTACTAATTTATTAAAAGATGTGATAAAGGCCGTAGAGGAACAGCCAGGGGAAGAGGTTCACAGGGCGCGTTCCAGGGGGGCATCTCGAATGCAAGCACTGTCCCCAGGAAGGTGGGGTGAGTCACCCTCTCAGTACACATGGATGCGGTCACTAACGCGGAAGCTCCCTGAACCCCATACTTTGGGATTTTATGGAGGCTTCCTTACTTGGGCTTGATCGATCACTTATCCATTTCCAGCCCCCTCTACTCTCCCTGGAGGATGGGGGCTGGGCTGAAAGTTCTAAGCTTCTGGTCATGGCTTGGTCTCTCCAAGCCGGAAGAAGGTTCACCTCTTACATTTAGGTCTGGCCCATTTTGAGTTAATTTTTAAATTAAAAAAAATTTATTTAACATTTATTTATTTTTTGAGAGACAGAGCATGAACAGGAGAGGGGCAGAGACAGAGAGGGAGACACAGAATCCCAAGCAGGCTCCAGGCTCTGAACCATCAGCACAGAGCCCGATGCAGGGCTCGAACCCACAAGCCGTGAGATCATGACCTGAGCCGAGATCAAGAGTCAGACACTCAACTGACTGAGCCACCCAGGCGCCCCCCCTCATGAGTTTTTAAAAATATGTTACAGGATGGGGTGTCTGAGGCTCAGTCGGTTAAGCGGCCGACTTTGGCTCAGGTCATGATTTCATGGTTCGTGAGTTCAAGCCCTGCGTCAGGCTCTGCACTGACAGTACGGAGCCTGCTTGGGATTCTCTCTGCCTCTCTCTCTCTGCCCCTCCCCTGCTCGCTCACTCTCCTTCTCTCAAAATAAATAATAAATAAACATAAGAATATATATATTTTACTGGATTCAGTTTGTTAATATTTTGTTAAGGATCTTTCTGCGTCTGTACTCTTGAGGGACATGGTGATATGGTCATTTGAGCCATCACACCAGATTGCCGGCTCTGTGACAACGGGGACTCTGTCCAGGTCATCTCCGGGTTCCCAGCTCCTAGACGGCACCTGGCACAGGGAGGGCCCTCGGGACAGGTCCGTTGAATGAATAAATGCATGACAAGAAGCCACAGGTTGCTTTATGCCCGACAGGATCATGGGAGTATTTTGTCAGAACCCGTTTTCTGCAAGCCAACAGAATGTGATTCAGATGCGTTAAGAACGTCTCGGGGTAGGTGCTCCGACTCGTAAGGTGGTCCAAACTTGTGAGGCTGGAGGTTCTGCGAAGTTGTAGGGGGAGAAGCAGCAGAGGAGGGAGGAAAGGAGCCTGTTTCGGGGGGCCCCACCCCTCTCCCCTTATCCCTGGCCCATCTCCTGCCACCTGAGAGCACGCTCCCTGCTCACGGAACTCTCCTCCCTACTCTTCCTCTCGGCAGCTGCAAATTCTCCCTTAAACACCCGGCGGATCCGGGTGCAAATGCATCAACTCTGCACACGCTGTGAACAAACTGAAGGCTGCAGCTTGCTCTCTGGGTGCAGGGGAACTGTAAACGCCACCTTCCACGCTAACACCATCACCGTTATCATAACCACCGGCCGTGTACTGTGTAAATACCACGTGGAAGTCACTCTGCTATGGAAAGCCTCCGGCCAGCACACGGCATAGATGGGATCTGGAGCCATTTCTCTGGTCGCTGCTGGACCAGACTCTTCTCCGGAGTGGCCAAGCCCTGAGGCCGTGGACTGTGATTCTAGCCTTGGCCTTCCCCACCTCCCCAGAGACCACGCTCGAGGCTCCCGTTCCCGCGGTCGCCCTGCGCCGGGCCCTCCAATGACCTGTCTTCCGTGGGGCCGCCTGACTGCCCTCTGCAGCGTGGGGGCCGTGACGCCCCATCACGGGTCGGCGGGGCGGTTTCCCAGCCAGCGCACGGAGACATCCATGAGAATATCCTCAGCCCTCTTGCAACTTTTTATTTTCAGGTATTTTCAAACTCGTAGAAAAGTTGCAAGCATAGAACGGAGAATACCCGTACACCTTACCCACCTCCAATTTTTAGATATTTTTCTACATTTCATCTGTTTTTTCCGTGCTTCGGCCTTAGGTTTCTGATTGCAGGGCTTTCTTTTTCGTATATCTCCGAGTGTGTGTTTGAGGATATTTATTCAGTCTGGAGGGCTAAATTACAGCTTTCTCCTGCCTCATGGGTGATGTGGGAGAGAGAATTTCCATCAGCAGAAATGCTTTGTGTCAGATTTTCTATTTTCTTCTTAAATAACTTTCTACGGAGTTTCTCTCGAGTTTTTCTATTCTCAGATCTTCCGGTGAAGGGGTTCCTCGTTTAAGAGCGCCCTGATCTCTGAATGTTCCTGGATCTAGTACTTGCCGGTGTGCAAGAATTCGACTTAATTCAACCCGATTCTGACACTGTCTACCCGAAGATAGCATCAGATTCCAAAGGCTAAGGGTCCGGTCCTACAAGACTATTCCCCAGCCCCCACTTCAGATGCCAGTGCCCAGGGCAGCTGACAGCCTGCAGATGGGCTGCAGATTGGGGGTTCCAACGACCCCCTCCTTAGGTCCGATTAATTTGCTAGAGCAGCTCACAGAACTCAGGGAAACGCTGAGCTTTACCGGTTTATTAAAGGGTATGATAAGGGATGCAGGTCAACGGCCAGATGGAGAGACAGGAAGGAAGGTGTGGTGTGGTGTGGTGTGGTGTGGGGGAAGGGTGGGGAGCTTCTATGCCCTCTCCAGGTGCACAGGGCCTCGACCAGGGCCTGGGCTCCCCTCCAGGCTGCCCCTCCTGGAACGAGGGTGGTGGCCTGGGAGCTGCAGGGCACTGGTGCTTGGAGGCTGGGACGACTGCTAGGCGGCTAGGCCTGGAATGTGCCCACGAAGCAGGAAGCTCATGTGTTCCTAAGCTTTCCAGAAAGAATCATCCGTGCCTGCCAGTGGCTTCACCTGAGTGAATTCACCTCTTTTTCCTTGGGCTGTGCTGGCAATTGGGCCGTGTGCCCTCCCGCCGGGGGCTTCTCCTGGCCTCCTTCCTGCCTTTTGTAGTGGCCCGCACATCCCTGGACCATGACATCACCAGCTTCGACCCTTGACCCTTACTACCACACACAGAGCTCGGCCCTCCCGCCCTGGGGGACAGCGCCCTCACCTGTAACCGCCCGAATACGGCCGCACTCAAGGGGCTGGACGGTTCGAGGCTCTCCCGGCTCGGACGTGCGGCCAGCGTCCCTTGAGGGTGGCTCCCCTGGAACCCGTGACAGGTGTGGGAGGGGGCCAGGGCCCGGGCCGGGCCCCGGGCTCAGCCCCACGTTTTGATACTCAGATTTTGGTCTCGTCTGCATGGGTTGTGGCAGGAGACGGCCCCGGTGGAGGACGCGGGGAGCGTGCTGTTCCCACTGGGCCTGCAGAGCTCTGTCTGCGTGTCCACGGGGCGCCTTCCGGAGCCCGCTGCCCGCACAGGGCTCTTGGCCTCTCCGGCCTGAGCGCCCTGCGCGAGTGGCCCCGGCACTTTAGACCAGCGTTCACCGTATGGTCGTAGGGGCTCCGAAGTTCTCGCACACAGGACGGTCGGCTCAGAAGGGAGGATCCGGGTACGTTTGGACAGCAAGGACTCCAGCTGGCACGTAGCGGAGTCAGATCAGTTGTGGATAGATTGTTCTCTCTCCTTTTTATTCTTTTTTTTTTTTTTCAACGTTTATTTATTTTTGGGACAGAGAGAGACAGAGCATGAACGGGGGAGGGGCAGAGAGAGAGGGAGACACAGAATCGGAAACAGGCTCCAGGCTCTGAGCCATCAGCCCAGGGCCCGACGCGGGGCTCGAACTCCCGGACCGCGAGATCGTGACCTGGCTGAAGTCGGACGCTCAACCGACTGCGCCACCCAGGCGCCCCTCTCTCCTTTTTATTCTATGAGCTGCCCCGCCCCCATCCACCAACACACACACACGCACACCTCCCCGCTCAACGTTCAGCTCCTGGGTTTTTTGTTTGTTTATTTTATTTTTGAGAGAGAGGGTGGAGGAGGGGCACAGAGAGACGATAGAGAGAGAGAATCCCAAGCAGGTTCTGTGCTGGCAGCACAGAGCCCAGCTCGGGGCTCAAACCCATGAACCGCGAGATCATGACCCGGATCGAGAGCCGGACGATCGAGCGACTGAACCACCCGGGAGCCCCTCAGCACCTGTTTTGAATGGACCTTTTTCTAATTAGGAACCTAATTTTAAGAATCCACGGGAGAATGAATTTTTTTCTGAATTACAGATCATAAAATCATCGTCCGTTGGCCAGTGTTGGTCAGAAAAGAGAGTCTCTTGTGCGAGGACGTGTGAGCTGAAACGGTACAACGTCAGGTAAGTGAGCTGAGAGGCACATCTGATGCCTGGGGTGGGGACAGGCGTGTGCGGGGGGCCGGGACGGGGGCCACACTGCACAGCTGACACGCCCGCGTTCCTCTCCGCCAGAGCCCTCCCGGTGTCAGGTGTCGTGACGAGAACAGCTTCGCGCAAGGGCAACGAACGGGGTGTCGGACGGGTGACGGAGGGAGGAATTACAGAGAAGGACCAGGGTGGGAAGTCACCGGGAACGAGGGAGCGCCGTGCCTCTGGAGGGTGTGGAAGCTCCGGGCGTGGGACCCGCGTGTTTGTGGACCACCGTGGGCTTCCTGCCCGCCGCGTGCTCTCCTTCGCCACGTGAACACCGTGTGGTCAGGGGGCCGTGTCTTGAGGGCCGTTGTTCTAGAATTTCAAATTACTGGCCTGACATGGTGCATGGAGGTCTATAACTTTTTTTTTTTTTTCAACGTTTATTTATTTTTTGGGACAGAGAGAGACAGAGCATGAACGGGGGAGGGGCAGAGAGAGAGGGAGACACAGAATCGGAAACAGGCTCCAGGCTCCGAGCCATCAGCCCAGAGCCTGACGCGGGGCTCGAACTCACGGACCGCGAGATCGTGACCTGGCTGAAGTCGGACGCTTAACTGACTGCGCCACCCAGGCGCCCCGGAGGTCTATAACTTTTAACCTTCCTATTTGCGATCGCAGCTACGCTCTCATTCCTCGCGTGGGTTCGTCTTGCCAGACTGTTGGCCGGTCTCGTGTGTCTCTTCAAAAGACCGGCTCTCCTCCCGTCGGATCCGCAGCGGGTTTTCCCCCGGGGGCGGGAAGATCGGATACCTTCGTGCGTTTTGTTAACCCCTTGTCCTTTCTTCTTCCCATAGTGCGGGTCCGGCGCTCAGCTCGGTTGTACCCAATTGTACACCAAAGTGCCTCTCTCTGTCTCGGGGTAGGTGCGAATCGACTGTTATCAACCCGCTGTGTGCGGACGTGGGGTTCTACTTCCATCCCTGCTCAGACACGCCTCTGACAGGCCCGTCCCCGCTTGGCAACGAGAAAACTAAATTTAACTCAGCTTCACCCGGTAAACAGTTCTGCCGGGCATTTTTCGCTAGCATCGCCTGGTTTAAAGCTTCGTCTTTCTCCGGTAAACACCCGGCCCCGGCCGGTGTGAGCGCCACAGCCTGGAGCTGGCCCCGGCTCCCCTCCAAACGCCGGCAGCCAGCTGCAGGGGACAGGCCGTGGCAGCCCTCTGTCCCGGCACGCGCCCCTACACCTGCCCTGGGAACCGGCCGCTGGGGTAGCGCTCCGAGACGTCCGTGTCCGTGGCTGGCTGCAGGTTTGGGGGGGAGGGGGGGTGGGGGGCTTCTCATCCGGTTTTGGCTTCGCACGGTGACACGGGCCGTGGCACATCTGATGGTCTTTGAGTTTGGGGACCCCACGGACGCGCGCTGCCCGGCACCCTCCCGTTCCTGTAAGAGGGACACTGGCAGCCCACTGGGCGGGGGTGGGGGGGCAGGGTGACGTAGCATGTCCTCCAGTAACGCCTGTGGCCTCTCTGGGTCCCCAGGACTCCCCGCACAGGTGCGCCCGCAGCTTCTGCTTCTCAACTGACCGCGAGGAGGAGACGCCTTTGCGGAAGCCCAGGGCCTCTCCAGACTTCGGGCAAGATGACGTCATAGCTAATGGTGGGCGGGCTTCTTCACACACACACACACACACACACACACACACACACCCCGTCTCCCTTGCTGTCCCTTGTCACGCTTGACCATCCCTGGGAGGAAAAGCAGGCAGCACACTGTCTGGAGTCACTGCCGGGACCACCTTCCTTGTGGAGCGTGAGTGTGTTTTCTTTCCCACGATTTCTGTCCTCCCACCGGCCTCTGCGTCTCCTCCGGGGCAGAGCTCTGAAAGCTTCGGGGGAAAGGTCGGGAGGTCCTTGGGCGGCTTCCCACCTCAGAGCCTTTTTCCTTCCCCTGCCCCTGTTCTGGTCCTCGCCGAGCAATCGTCCTACGACCCGGTTGCCTGGGACCGGGGCTGGATGTGTGAGACAGACGTAACCGTCCAGGGTTACGGCGGTCGGGGCAAGACTCCTGTTCCCTCAAAAAAGCCCGGCTGTTGAGACTGTTGGCTCCACGCTTTCATCAGCAGAGGGCCACACGCTGGATGGACGGCTTGAAACAACAAAATTCTTGCACGTCTGAAATCAGGGTGTCTCGGGGCCGACCCTGGGGCGGGGTCCTCCCCATCTCTCCCAGCTCCTGGCGGTGAATCTTGGTGTCCCCAGGCCGACAGCTGCCTCTCCGTCTCTGCCCCCGTGTCACACGGCCTTCCTCCCTGTGCCTCTGCTCTGTCCTCTTAGAAGGACCGTCTCTGGGTTGGGGTTGGGGCCCACCCTGACCCAGGAGGATCTCATCTTTACTGACCACGTCTGCAGAGACCCTATTTCCGATAAGGTCTCACTCACAGGCTCCGGGGTGGACGTCTTTGGGGGACGCTCTCCAACCTGGTACCAGGTGGGAACGGCCCGTATGCTGACATCATCACGGTCTCAGGATCGGTATGCCCTCTACTGCCGAGCAGGCTGGGCCCGGGGGGGAAGGTGTAATGTCTGTGGCTCGCTCACGTTTCTTAACCTGTACTCTCTACCTGAGCCAGAAGCTCTGCCACAGCAACATGTGTTTCAGAGGCCAGAATGCGGTCTCGCGGGCCTTGCTAATCCCGCTCATCCTGCCTCAGGGGAGACTTCCAGAACTTTCTCCCTCGATTGCTGCTTTGTGGTCCCAGTCCGCGGTGGAAAATCAGTAAGGGGCCCCTCACCCGCTTCCCAGATCCCTTTTCAAGGAGACCACGAGACCGCGGTACGGAAGCGAACCGTTTCGTTTCTAGAGAATTCGGCGGCACTTAGTGATTCACACTGGCGTGCGGCCAGCGCCTCTCCCCGGTTGCGGAACGCTTTCGTTACCCGGAAGGCAACCCCGGGCTCGTTAAGAAGCGGCTTCCTGTTGCGCCCTCCCCCAGCCTTTGGCAACCACGGCTTTCTGTCGCCATGGATTCACCTGTTCCAGAAATCTGAGGCCTTTTGTGTCTCAGCGACGTGTGCAGGGTCTGCTGGCGTCATGGCAGGTGTCAGAGTTCCGTGCCTTTCTCTGGCCGAACACCGTTCCGTGGTGCGGCTAGACCACAGATTGTTGACCCACTCACTGCACGTCACGGACGGGCGTTGGGTGGTTTTCACCTCTCGGCCGTCGTGACGAATGCTCGTGCGAACGTGCTCGTGCGTTTATGTGTTTCCGTATCTGTCTTCAGTTCTCCCGGGCACGTGTTCAGGAGTGGGATTTCTGGGTCACGGGGCAATTTTATGTTTAGCTTTTTGAGGAAGCACCAAGCTGTTTTCCACGGTGACCGCGCCATTCTACGTGCCCACCAGAGCGCGCGAGGGCTCGTCTCTCCACGTCCTCGCGAGCGCCTGTTATTATCTGTCTCGACTCTGGTCCTTCTGTGAAGTCGTGTCTCATTGTGGTTTGGATGCTGTGGTTCCCGTCACGGCTCCACGCGGGCGTCCGATCCCTCGTGCAAGCTGTTGTGGCCGTGTGGTCCTTACCGCTCTGGAGTCCCCAGGCCCCCTGCCGCCCTGGTTGCGAAAGGACAGACGGAGGTGTCTCCAACTTCAGTTTTCCCATAATCACGTGCCTTCGCAACAAAGTGGTGAGCTTGGGAGACACCCAGGAGCCACCCTCAAGGCGCAGGCTCCTTGCGAAAGACCAGACAAAGCCCAATGGCAGAAATGACACTTCTGTCCCCGCAAGGCCCCCCCGATCCCTTAGCTCAAAGCGCGACCACGTTCTGGGTAAAAAAGAGCCTATTTTTATTCTGAAGGCCCAGCCTGTCTTGCGTCTGCACTATTTTCTCCCACGCTGTTCCACCAACGCCCGTGCTCTCCCGCCCCTGCAAACAACTCACACACGTGAACACACATCAGGAAAAGTCTCCAGATCCCAAGACGGATTCCAGCACTGTCTGTAAACCCCGCTCTCCAGGCCCACTTTTATCTCGTTTTCATTCCCAAGAGGCCCCGGGGCATTTGGTTTTCATCACTGACCCCCTGAAGGCCCGGCCAGCTCCCTGCAGAGAGCGCACGCGGCCGGGCTGGTGTCCCTTCCCGGAGCCTCATTCCTTAGGTCTGGAAAGTTGGAGGCCCTTCTGCATTGTGTGGTTTATGTCAAATGTCTGAGCGCATTCGAAGCAAACAGACAGCTTCATCCGCTGGGAGGTTCCAAGGCGTAACTTGAATTATCAAGCTCTCGGGGGTGGTGGCCGTCTCCGTAAGTCGCTGGAGAGAGACAGAAGCAGGTTCTCAAGCTGACGAAAAAGTGGGTGAAGACAAGAGCCTCGGACACGGACCAAGTACAAGGAGGGGGTGTCCTGGGTCCTGGCAGCACCCCACATTGGCTTTTCCAAAGCTGCTGCCCGAGCCAGGCACGCAACCAATTTCCATCTGAAAGGTGTCCTCCTGGCCATCGGCAGCTTTGAGAGCCTTCTGATGGGACAGACGGTTCCCAGGCTCTCCCTGGCAAAGATGGAGGGAAGGTACCGGATACCCAGGTCAGAGCGAACGCTTATCACCTGTACATTGGAGGGACAAACCCAGGGCAAGCGTGTTAGATGCGCTAAGACAGAGCGCTGGAAAAGTACCCCAATACCGGCCCTCGCAAGACTGGGTCGCTACCAGCACCCCTAAAAGCAGAGAAACGCTGTGGGGCCTCCCGCCCCGGCCGAGAGCTGTGCTCTTGGGTGAGGCTTGAAGCCTCGTCAAGCTCGCTTAAAATTCAGGTTTCTCAAAGGCGGTTCAGCGATTCCAGAGCAGGTATCGGGCTCCCCACGTGTGAGCGCGGTGCCCTGTGCCCGATGCCACACTTGCTGCCTTGTGGATCGAACCACCGATGCCAGAGGTCGCGGGATCTTAGAGTCACCCGGTTAATTTACTTTGTAAATAGGGAAACCGAGGCACGGAGTGGCGGGGCGCCTCTCCCAAGGGCACTGAGCTGACCTGTGCGGGGCTGGTCCGAGGGCTCGGGTGACCGCTCCTGCCGTGACAGGCGGGCGCTGGGGTCTACGGCACCTTCTCCCCCACGTCGGAGCGGGGGTTCACCTTGAGAGGAAAAGGTCCCGGGTTTCCCGTCTGACTTGCTCGCGTCTGAGAATCTCTTCTCACCGGCTTGTCGAGAGATGGCCTCATGCCATGCTGCAAGATCCGCGGCCCGCGTGGCGGTCCCACTGTGCCACCGGCATCAGCTCTGCTGGGCCCGGGAGAGACTTTGATGCCAGGTGCTATGGACTGTCCACAATGCGGGAGCTCCCGGGCTCTGGTATTGAACTTGGCCCAAGTTCCTAACGCACTGTGTACCAGTCAGAGCTCGACCGGAGACACAGAACCAGGAGCCTGTGGTGTGTGCGTGTCTGTGTGCGTGTGTGTGTATGTCTAGATTTGTCGCAAGGAGCAGGCTCACGTGACCGAGGGGGCTGGCGAGGCAAGCCTGAGGTTGTAGGAACGGCTGTTAGGAAGGGTGCTGGCCAAAGCTGCCAAAGCTACAGGTGGGAGTCTTCCTTCTGCAGGGAAACCTCAGCTCTGCTCTTCAGACTTTCAACTGATTGGACGAGGCCCCCCCCAGATAGCCCAGCATCGTCTCCTTCCGTAAAGCCAGCCGATGATGAACTTTTATCCCATCCGTAAAATACCTTCCCAGCAGCACCTAGGTTAGCGTCGGAAAGGGTAACTCGGGGACTGTAGGGGCACCACGAGGACACAGAAGGCTGACCCCTGCACGCTCTGCCCCTGCAGAACGAGCCCCTTTATACTGACCCGTCCTTGAAACTCGAGTTTGCCAACCCCCCCCAGAGCTGAGCCACAAAAACAGTGACCTCACCATGCTGCTGCTGACTTGTTGACAAGCAGGAATCGGGACCCAGTCCCAACACGCTCCATTTGAACCCGCCGCGTCTCCTTTCAGTTTGCCAGCTCAGGAGGCCCTGTCCCTCAGGGCTTGGCCAGCAGTGAGCCAGGACCCGGAAAGGAGCCCAAACCATCAAATCCCATAGAAGGGTATGGCCTTGACTCTGGGGCATGGGGTCGTTGCGTTTGGATCGGCCCTGTCTTCAGGGCTACAGAAAACCCAACCCATGCTTCTTTAAGCCTAAAGGACTGGGATTTCTTTTGCACAGGACCCAGAGCCCCCGGGGCAGATGGGGCTCAGGATACCTGGGACATTCCAGAATGCTGTCAGGACTGTCTCCATTTTCACTCCTGCTCTGTTCACCTGGTCCACCGCTCTCTTCCTCTGGAGCCTCCTGAACCCCCCGGGTTATGATTTAACCCCCCCCCCGGGAGAGGGTGTGTCAGCTCTTTCTGAACCCCCAAGTTCAAGACCCTGGGGTGAACCCCCAAGTTCAAGACCCTGGGCAAGCAGCAGCGAGTGCCGTTTCTAGCGTGGCCAACCATGACCGTGGGGGTGGTGGAGAGACGTCCTGCCTGGAAAGTCCACAGGGTGGTGTGGCCGGCAGACTGGGTGGCCACCCTGAGCCCCTCCCACCGGACAGTATGGTGACCGTCCCCCAGCCCCCCAGGCGAGTGGGGGTGGGGGTGGGAGGATGGGCCAGATGGCTGCAGGCCTCCGCACCCCTGCCTGCCTGGCTGCCTGCTCCCCCATAGCTCTGCACACGGCATCCCACGCTCTGGATCTTCCTTGATTTAAACTTGTATCTTAGAAATGGACTTTTCCTGGGGCGCCTGGGTGGCTCAGCCGGTTAAGCATCCCGACTCTTGATTCGGCTCAGGTCATGATCTCACAGTTCGTGAGTTTGAACCTGGAATTGGGCTCCGTGACGGCAGTGCAGAGCCTGCTTGGGATTCTCTCTCTCTCTCTCTCTCTCTCTGCCTGCCTCTCCCCTGCTCATGCTCATGCTCTGTCTCTCTCTTTCAAAATCAATAAATAAACTTAAAAAAAATGTGTTTTTCCTCTGTCCCAGGTCTTCAGGCCTCTTTCATTTGCCAGCCTCGTGCTTCTCAAACTACCTGTGGCAAAGGACCTATTTTTTGGGTTTTATTTCGCTTTTAAAGTCCAATCTGTTACAGGACTAACAATTCCGTAAAACGCAGTAACGCTGAACTGTTGGAAAAACGACCATGCACCTAGATGCCTTGGGAAGGGCAAGGTGTTAGCAGAGTTTGTGAACGCTGGCTCTCAGCCCCGTGCCCGATGTGGGCCCAGAGCAGTCAGGTCTCCGCCTGTTCCTGAGCATAGGCCTTAAATGCCAGGTGATTAACCGAGGAGTCCAGCGAAATCTTCCCCAAGCCAAGCGCTTACCCGGCACTGTTTCAGCTCACGGAACTCTACATTTAATGTGGGAAGACAGGCAGTAAATAAACGTGACAAATGAGTAGATAACGGCAGTTCGTTGGAAGGTGATGTGTTCTTGCGGGAACAGTGGGGCGCGGGAGGGAAGGGGGGGTTGAGCTGGTTGGGTTTTCCCCTTGGGAAGGGGGATTGCAGTTTTAAACAGGGGAGTCTGGGTGACAAGTGATGATGTAAACCAACCAGAGAAGGCTGTGCAGGGCCGTCCCCATCAGGGAACACATTTGCGTTTCAATAGGGACATTCTCACGATCAAAGGAGCAGGTGCACAGGCTGAGAATCGAGGCCCGCGTTGACACGCGCTATCTTTGGGGCAGGTGCAGGGGAAGAGCAGGGCGGGTCTGGAGGAAGGTAGCGGCAGACGGACCAGGGCAAGAGCAGAAGACGACCGAAAAGGCAGCCTCGAGGACGCCAGTCCTCACCGCCCGCCGAGCTCAAGAGGAGGGAGGGCCCGCCAACCCAGCGGGAGGCAGGCCAGTCCGGTGACCTAACGACGGAGCAGACGACCCGGAAGTCTCCCGTCTTGGTGCGGTCAGCGGGTTCTTCAGCAACCGGAATGTTCCCATTGGCATTCCCACCACCACCGCCCTCCCCCCGGGACTCGGTGTTCCACCTGGAAAGAAAAGAACAGAATTAAGGAATGTGCCCAGAAGCCTGGAAATAGTATCAAGGATGCCCAAGAGCTGCTTCGAAATTAGAGATTTTGCAGTTCGTTTTCGCTTTCGGGGCGAAAAAAGATCCCACGAGAACCTGCGCGTTTATTGTTCTGTTCGGCAAAAGAAAGAGTGGAGACGGGTGATACCAGGTAAGACCCGTTCCCTGCACCAGGCCTGTTCCCGAAGCCTTACAAATGTCTCTCTTCACCCTCACGACTCCCCTAGGTTGGGGGCGCTTTTATTATCCCGCGTCTCGAACTGACGTGTCGAGAGGCTGGATGCCAAGGTTGTTGAAACCCTGGCGATTTGCCTCCGCGTCTGGGCTCCTACCCACTCGGCCATCCTGCCTCAGAAGCACCCTACGCCCCCCTCTGCAAGTTGGGGGATGCTTTCCCAGGCGGAGGGACCGCCCAGAGCCCCTCACGGTACTGTGACACCCCTACCCGGGCAGGTCCAGCTCCATCTCTCAGAGACAGAGGGCCCGAGACAGCCCCATTGCCCAGGCTGGGCTCCTGAAGCCGGGGGCCGCAGCTGAACTATTTAGAAAGTCTCCTGCCAGTTTTCCCAAGGCAGCCTGAGACCACACCGTGAGGACGGACACCCCCCACCGCCGAGTTCTCTTGACTGAAGAAGAGGCCAGTGGATTCCCAGAACCACAGGAGGCAAGTCCCTGTCCTATCGGAGGTTGGCCTCGCTCCCTGGCCGCCCCGTCCGCTTGTGGGAATGAACAGACGCCCAAGAAAGACACAGGCCGCTTACTCAGGGCTCGTCGGTGGGGCACTGGCCACCGTCCCTGCGTTTGCACAGGGACGGGAGAGCCTATGGCGGAGCGGGAAGTGGCGGGGGGGAGCTGTGGGCTAACGAGGAGCGGGACATCCTTTGTGGCTGGGTCTGGGGCACATCTATGTTTTCCTGATCGGTCCTGGGTCGAAAGCGAGGGAAGATGAGGGAAGCCACGGTTGCGTGAAGGTTCTGTTGTCGCAGACGGTCCGGCTGCTGGCCGTTTTGTCCGTCCAGCCTCTCGCGCTAATCGGGAAAGCTGGCTCCCACGAATTCCGAAGCGTCCTGGCGGGCGGCGTGCCCAGGGCCGTGAGGGTCCGCCGTGCCACTGGAGATGAATGGCAGGCCCGGGTGCCGGGTGGCTTTACGCCCTGGTGTGGGGACAGTCGTGCGGTGGTCATTTCCCAAGTGGCCTCGCTGTGGGGACCAAACTGTGGCGCCGGGAGTCCCCTCCCGCGCTAGTCTGGCCATTTCCCTCAAAAAAGGCTGGGAGCTTGGGGTTGGGGGTTCGGGGGAAGGAGGCCCACTTAGCTTGCCTCGTTCTGCTAATCAGATCAGTCTCTCCTGCGCTGCGTTGTATTAAAAGTAAGAAATGGGGGGCGCCTGGGTCGCTCAGTCAGTTAGGGGTCTGACTTCGGCCCAGGTCATGATTTCATGGTCTTAGGTTCTAGCCCTGCGTCGGGCTCTGTGCTAACAGTGCAGAGCCTGCTTGGGATTCTCTCTCTCTCTCTGTCTCTCTCCCTTTCTCTGCTCTTCCCTTGCTCACGCCAACCCCCCCCCCCCCAATAAATAAATAAACTATTTTTTAAAAAAGTAAGAAATACCCCACTGGCGTTAGGTCTCTTGCACATCCAATGCAGCAGATGGGGCTCACTTGATGTCCAAGCCTCCATACCCCCCATGACCTCACCCCAAGCATCCTGTGATGGGTAATTTTATGTGTCTGCCTAACTGGGGTAGGGGATGCCCAGGTGGCCGGTGAGCTATTTCTGGGCGTGTCTGTGAGGCTGTTTCCTGAAGACGTTAGCATTTGAATCCAGTCAGGCAGACCCAGGTGGACATCAGCCAATCCGTTGACGGCCTGCATGAAACAAAATGGCGGAGGAAAGGCTCATTCACTCCCTCTGCTTGAGCTGAGACCTCTGTCTTCCCATCTTCTCCTTCCCTCGCCCGTGGGTGCTCAGGCCTTTGGTTTGGACTGACCCACACCCCCAGCTCTCCTACGTGTCCAGCTTGCAGACGGCAGGCCATGGGGCCTCTCAGCCTCCATCATCACATGGGCCAACCCCTCATTAAACATGTCTTCCTGGTTATTTCTGTGCATATCCTACTGGTTCTGTTTCTCTGGACTAATGTTCATCCCTAACTTCTATTCTAAATCTATTCTTGACTTTATCAAAACCCTTCGTGGACCCCGTTTTCAGCCAGTACTGCCTTTTGAGGTTAACAGTTCCCTCACCTCTACTGTCTGTTGAGTTGAAGGTTATCATGACTTAGGGGCGCGTGGGTGGCCCAGTCGGTCGACCGTCCGACTTCGGCTCAGGTCACGATCTCACGGTTCGTGAGTTCGAGCCCCGTGTCGGGCCGTGTGCCGACAGCTCAGAGCCTGGAACCCGCTCCGGGTTCTGTGTCTCCCTCTCTCTCTGCCCCTGCCCTGCTCATGCTCGCTCTCTCTCTCTCTCTCTCTCTCTCTCTCAAAATTAAACATTTAAAAAAAAATTTTAAAAGGTTATCATGAATTATTTGCGTGCCCTTTGATTTTCTTCAAATACTGCATCAAAAAGTTGTCTATCTCAGTCACAGAGTTTGGGGCCTTCCTTGAGTTCTGCCCCCGAGGAGTGTGCCTCCCCTCCCTGCTTTCAAGCCCGGTGCTCTGGGCCCGGTGAGGAAGCCCTACACGTTTTAATGGACTTTTATGTTTCAGTCATAGTTTCTGCTTCTCTGTTTGGTAATTCGTTCGTTCATTTCGCAGGTGTTTCTTGAGCCAACTCTGTTCCAAGGATGTGCCAGGCGCTGGGGATTCAAGAGCGAGCAAAACACGCCAGGGCTCTGTCCTCATGAGCCCGTCTCCTCGCTGGGCCTCAGCCCTGCAGCCTTCCAGACCCCAGTGGGCTCTTTCCCGCGTCCGGGTGGAGGAGAAGGGCTCCTGGGAGAGCATCCCTGGCGGGGTGGCGCCCCCCTGTGTTGGGCGGGGATGAGCCCGGCCGCTGCCTCCTGGCCTCTCTGGGCTGCGACAGGTGTAGGCGTCCCCAGGCTGGGGACGGCTTCTCCATCCTGGTGGCTCTGTGAAGGAGACAATGGTCACAACCGGCCCGCGGGACGCCTGCCTGAGGGAGTGCAGACAGAAGGACAGACGGGCCCCGACAGGAGCCTCCCATTTGTCCGCCAGCGGCAGGCACATCCTTGCTCTGTTGTAAACTCCCCGGGCCCTGGAGACAAGTCCCGGCAGCCGCCAGCAAGGGACCTCACAGGAGGCAGCCCCCGTGCGCCTCTTGGACAAACAACCGCGAGTGGGTGCAGCGGCTACAAACCCCACTCTGCAAACCGGAGGGGACATCGGCTTTGCAAGTGCAAGTGTCCCCCCCCCCCCCCCCGGGGACAGTTAGTGGCTTGCGGTCCTGAGCTCACAGCCGCCCCTCCTGCTCCCTCCCAGGCGTCTTTCCGCACAAGGCCCGTGGGGATCCCGCCCGACCTGCGCGCTGTGCCTTCCTCACCGAGCCCCTGACTCACGGAGGCCGCGCGTGACCGTGGCAGGTGCCTAGGCTGTGCCGGCTACTTTTCAGGGTTAGAAATGCCTCATTTTCGGGGATTAAGAGGCGCAAAGGTCTCAACTGTGAGACAGTGGCTCGTCCTCTGTTTGGTTTTCCAGTGGTCGCTCTCAAATCCACTCTAGGGGCGCCCGGGGGGCTCCGTGGATTAAGCGTCTGACTCCGGCTCAGGTCATGATCTCGCGGTCCGTGGGTTCGAGCCCCGCGTCGGGCTCTGTGCTGACAGCTCAGGGCCTGGAGCTGCTTCGGATTCTGTGTCTCCCTCTCTCTCCGCCCCTCCCCTGCTCGTGCTCTGTCTCTCTTGCGCGTGCGCTCAAAAATAAATAAATGTTAAAATTCACTCTAAGTGTCTTAGCTACTTGGCTTTAATAACTGTTGCAGGTAACTGTGCAAACACCCACAGGGCAACGGCGATGTCTCTCACCTGCTTGGCGGCACTCCAGTCGGCCTGGGGAGGCAGCATTCTTGCATCGGAGGCTTGGAGCTTTAACCCCAGAAGTCCCTTGGAATTTGCTCTCCCGGGTAGAAGGCACCATCCGGCTGGTTCAGAGAGGACCCTGCCGTCGCAGCGCCAGCCGCGGCTGGCACCCTGCCAATGGCCGTCTGCAAGGGCCTTGAAAATAGTTCTTGGGTTTTTTTTAATCGTCCTAGTTGGAAACTCAAGGAGCAGAAAGATAGGCGAGTTGCTACGATTTGGGGACACCCCACCCTGTGTGGATCCAGCAGGAAATGGGTTTGCACCTCCTCTTGGGGGGCGGTGGGGGAGACCCCCGACTTACAGGGGAACCAGCTGGCGTGGGAGGTCACAGACGCTTCTGAATGAGCAGTTCCCGAGCCCCCAGGGGCCGTGACGGTGTCCTGAACTCAGGAAGAAAAGAAACGTAGCCGGTGAACGTCTTCCCTTCTGCCTTTCTCGAAGCCAGGGGTCAGCAACACGGCCTCCCGGCCACACCCAGTCCTCGGCCTGTTTTCTCAAGGGATGTGTGATGGGAACACAGCCACACCCGCTCATCCCCCAGCTGTCTGTGGCAGAGGTGACCGCTCACGACACACCCCACCCGGCTCTCGGAGCCTAGACTGGTTACCACCTGGTCCTGCGCGAAGGTTGTAACTCCGAGGGCCCCTAAGGCCCCGGAATCCTGGAAAGACAGGAGAGGCCGGTGCTGAAGGGTTTGCATCTCAGAGAACTCAGCCTTGGTGGCGTCCTGACCGATGGCAGGGAGTTCTCAGCAAGGCCCCGTGGTCCTGTTTTCCCCTCAGGAAACCGTTTAGCCAGGAGGCCTGCGAGTCACGGGCCAGGCCCCCGGAAGGTGGGAAAGTCGTCTCACTCGGTGTCTGGACAGAAGGACCGGGACGGAGATCATCCGAGGGACTCAGCCGCCGGGCGGGGGTTCGTGGGGCTACAGGAGGGACCCGGGGGCGGGTGGTCCAGTCGGGGCAGGAGAGGGAGGGTGTGTCGGCACTGGACGTACCGAGGTCCTCGGCACACAGTGGTGCCGAGGGGCCACCGCACCTGCCCTCGCCACCACTGTCTGCCCGGTCGCTATCTGTACCTTGGGTCGCAGGCACCTGCCCCGCGGGGCGGTGGGAAGCGGTGAGGCAGGGGCTGAGCATCGTCAGTCCGTGCCGGGCGGTGGGGGTCCCTGCTGTTCCCCTGCAGATGCTCTTTCCCGGAGCCGGCTGCGGCGCGGGACCCACGTCCTGCCCTCAGAGCCACCACCTTCCCGGGCGACAGGGACCCTCTGCTCGGGAAGGAGCACGGAACGGGGCAGGAACCACGGGCCCCGGCGGGGGCACCGAGCTGCGCTGAGGAGGCAGGTGGGAGCCAGGGCTCACGACTTGAATTTTGCTCAGCGGATGTGTCATTTTCAACACAGACCTTTGGTTTTTCCCCGAGTGACAGGGACCCTGAATGCAGCCGGGCGGAGGGAGAGGGCTCCCCTCCGGCACCCCCGAAGCTGAGCGTCAGAGAGGACCGGAGGGGAGCCGGTGAGTGGGGCGGGCGGGGAGTGGCCGGGATTAGGAAGGGGTGGGGCTCTGCTCTGTGAGGTCAGGCCGCTTCAGCCGGTGGTGTCGCTGGTGACTTCGTGGCGTCGCTGGTGACTTCGTGGCGTCAGGATCACGCCTGGAGTTACTGGCACAAAGGGAGGGATGCACCCCAGTGACCGTGACCTGAGGGGGCTGGGGGGGGGGCAGCCTGGGACCCTCACGGGCAGACGGAGCAGGTGGGGGGCGTGCAGGGAGGTCTCCGTGCTCTGTGCTGAGAGCGGGGGTCCTGGGGGAGATGCCTCGTTCAGGCCCGCGTTGTCCCCACTGCTGGGCAAGTTCCCTGCTTCCGTTCAGTGCCTCACCGACTGAGGCCGCTTGTTTCCTCTCCTTCTTTTATTGTGATCTAATACACAGAACAAAATTTACCATCCTAACCGTTTTAATTTTTTTTAACATTTATTTATTATTTCTGAGAGAGAGAGAGAGAGAGAGAGAGAGAGCACACGCACAAATGGGGGCACAAATGGGGGAGGGGCAGCGAGAGAGGGAGACGCAGAATCCGAAGCAGGCTCCAGGCTCCGAGCCGTCAGCCCAGAGCCCGACGCGGGGCTCGAACCCACGAACTGTGAGATCATGACCTGAGCCGGAGTCGGGGGCTCAACCGACTGAGCCCCCCAGGAGCCCCCCATCTTAATCGTTTTAAAATGAACACTTCAGTAGCATTTAGGGCGTTCCCAGTGCTGGGCAACCGATGCCCATAGAGTTCCAGAAGCTTTTCATCAGCCCACAGGGACAGCAACCCCCCAACCCCCATGCCAGCTGCCCCTATTAAAAATCCCCTCCTCTCCCCCACCCTGCCCCCTCTCCCCTCGCCCTGACCCCCAACCCCACCCCAGCGTCCTCCAGTCAGCCCTCTGTCTTATGGTTTTGCCTACCCTGTACATCTCATATAAATGGACTCCTACAGTATGTGGCTGTGGCTTTTTAAAAGTATCTTGTTTTAAAAGAATTTGCTTCCCAACTAACAGCTAGGCAAAGGATCTAAACAGACACCGCCTCAAAGAGGATCCACAGATGAGAAATACGCACACGAGAAGGGACTTCGTGTCGTGTAAATCCCCGACGAGAGAAGAGCACATTAAAGCCACAACAACGAGATGCCCCCGCTCACCTGTCGGGATGGCCAGGATCCGGAGCACTGACCACACCGACGCTGGCGAGGATGTGCAGCCCCCGAGCCCACTCACTGCTCACCGTGCAGCCCCTGCAGAAGACGGTATCTTACAGAACCAGTCACACCGTCCCCGCACGATCCCGCAGCCACACTCCTTGGTTCTCGTACCCAAAGGAGCTACTGCCACACAAAAACCTGCACACGGATGTTTATAGCATCTTTATTCAGAGTCACTAAAACTCAGAAGCCACCAAGAAACCCTTCAGTCGGTGATGGATAAAGTTACTGTGGTCCATCCAGACAATGGAATATTATTTAGAGGTGAAGAGAGAGAGCGGGAGAGAGAGACCCCTCTAGCAAGTTCCCCAAAGACGTGCAAAAGTCTTAAATGCACGTCACTGAGTGAAAGAAGCCAGTCTGAAAAGGCCACAGACCGTGCGATCTCAACTGTAGGACATTCTGGAAAAGGCAGGACTCTGGAGACAGTAGGAGGACCAGCGGCCGCCAGGGGTTGGGGAGGAGGGAGGGATGAACGGGAAACACGGAGGGTGTTTAGGGCAGCGAAGCCGTCTGCGTGAGGCTATAATGGTGGGTATACATCATTACCGTCCATTTGTCCAAACCCATAGAATGTATCACAACCGAGAGGAACCCTACAGGAAACTGTGGACTTCCGTTATAAAACAACAACAACAACAACAACGTATCAGTGCGGGCTCTTCAATTTTAGCATACATTCCACATGAACGCAAGGTGTCCCTGACGGGGAGAACAAAGAAAGAAAAGTAGATAAAATTGTATTTCCTTGTAACCTGGCTTGCGAGCACAATTTGTTCCAGAAACACGCTTGTAACCCAAAGTTCTGCATGGGGGCCATGGTATACGCTCGCACGGATGTCGACTACGATACAGTATTAATAAACTCTTGTCATAGACTGTATTTAACGTAACCGGCAATAAGGCAGCGGAGGAAAGGGTCTATATCCGCAGGCACCCTGACCTAGAATGAAGCAAAGCATTCCTGAGCTCACTCTTGGGTGGAAAAGCAAAGGACTGTCCAAAATGTGACAAAAATTACCCTAGTGCCAATTGTGGGCACCTTCCAAGGTTTTGAAAAATCACTGATTTTTGGGGCGCCTGGGTGGCGCAGTTGGTTAAGCGTCCGGCTTCAGCCAGGTCACGATCTCGCGGTCCGTGGGTTCGAGCCCCGCGTCAGGCTCTGGGCTGATGGCTCAGAGCCTGGAGCTTGTTTCCGATTCTGTGTCTCCCTCTCTCTCTGCCCCTCCCCCGTTCATGCTCTGTCTCTCTCTGTCCCAAAAATAAATAAACGTTGAAAAAAAAAAAACATTTAGAAAAATCACTGATTTCTGCCAAACACCGTGGCCTGAGACCAAGCATCTGAGCATAGGAGGCGATCATCCACAATCCCCCAGCGAGAGAGAGAGAGAGAGAGAGAGAGACAGAGAGAGAGAAACAGAGAACCACTGGATCAGTTGTGATCACGTGACATTAGGCATCACGTACTACTCGCGTCGCAAGACCTCGCTTGTTTATCAAGTTAAAATTTGTTAGAAATGTTTGCTCGAGCAGGGGAGGGGCAGAGAGAGAGAGGGAGAGGGGGACGCAGAATCCGAAGCAGGTTCCAGGCTTCAAGCTGTCAGCACGGAGCCCGACGCGGGGCTTGAACCCAAGAACCGCGAGATCACGACCTGAGCCGAAGTCGGTGCTTAACCGACTGAGCCACCCAGGTGTCCCGTGTTCTTTAACATCTGAAAATCCTTTTGGAAACTTTCCCGCATCTTTACCTCCCCCAACTCCCACGTATATGATCAGTTGCCCCTCACAACCCTAGTGCGGCTCTTTCTGCCCACGGGCCCTATCCCCGTGCTTTAATAAAACCACCTTTTTGCATCCAAGACATCTCAAGAATTCTTTCTTGGCCGTGGGTTCCAAACCCCCATCACCCCAAACCACACCGTTACTAATAGGGGAACTGGGGGGTGGGGAGGGGTGGGGACTGAGGAGGTAAGAGGCATATCAGAACTCTGTAGTTTATACTCAGTTTTTCTGTAAACCTAAAACTACCTTAAAAAATAGTCTATTCGTTTAAAACACAAAAGAATCTCTTTCTGCCGTGTGTTAAAAATGGATTTCCCAGTTTTACTCAAAAACACCTGTAACTGCCCTTCGAATTTGATAAAACTCTAATTCAGAGCGTAGGGTCTCGCTAAATATCCCACTTGGCTTGGGGAGGCTGCCCCCAGGTCAAGGTACTGTTTTTCTGTGGCTTTGCATAGGAGCGGCAGTGACTCCAGCACCTTCCTCCGATCCGACCTGTGTCTGAAGCTGGCCTGTCCCTGGTCTAATCGCGCCTGTGCCTAGAGTCACCTGGGGATGGGATCGAACCCCCGGTTCTGAGTCCCAGGGACGGCGGAGAGGCTGCCTTCCCGCCAGATCCCCTGAGGTGGTCTGGTCTGAGGACCACCCAAGACTATGAAATAAAGCTTTGCAATTCAAACGATGCCCTCGAGGGGTAAACCAGCAGCATTTGGTGAATTGGAAAATCGGATTCCAAACCTGGCTTGCTAATTACAAGCTGGGTGGTCCTGAGAAAGTTCCCCACCTCTCCGAGAACCACAGGGAATTCCTCTGGGTTCCAGGAAGGTTCCTGGGGAAAACAGACAGCTTGTGTCCACTTCTACTGCAGTCATTTTGGCCCCGGCAGCAATGAGAGGGCCACCAGTTAGCCCCCACGGTGTCCCCAACTCTCCTGGGTTTTGTTCTGAAAGTCCCAGATCCTGGGCAGTCCCTTGGCCCCAGGCACACCAGGACAGCTGGTCACCCCGAATTATTAGTTGCTTTTGTGCTAGCCAAGAAGACAAAGGACCACTGAGATTCTAGCTTCGGGGGACGGAGGCCAGACTGAGGGATCAGGCCTTGGGGGATGAATCTCTCAGCTGCTCAGGGTGACTGGTAGGGGGAGTCAGGAAAGAACGCAGGATCCTCCCCAAAGCCTGGACAATCTCCCCCGCTACACACACACACCCCGGAGGAGTCCTGGGGATGCACACAAGCCCTGTCACATTGGAACAAATGTCCTTGGGGTAGATTTAGAGACAGACAGGCGTGAGTCAACCCACAGGCAGGAAATCTCATTTCCAGACCTCCTTCAAATGCCGCTTTCCTGACTCGTTACTTTCAAAGCACATTTAATTTTGCAAACAAAGCCGAGAAGTCCTTCCAGCAGTGGCCCAGCCGGCCCCTGGGGCCCTGTGTGTCTCTCTCCCTCCCCTGAAGTTCAGAGTTGAACTTGAGCAATCGGGCAAGACAGGACGGAGGGGAGCACGCACGCACGCACGCACGGGAGGGAGGCTCGTGGTGCTTTAATGGGAAAAGCCTGGAGTCTTACAGCCTTGTCCTGACTCTCAGAGGTTACTCAGGGCACTTAAGTTCACCTTGGAGGCATTTGTTTTCCAGTAGGAGATCTTATAAACTAAGTCACTGAGAAGGAGAGTATTCTGTAACGCAGTTCAACCTTTTAAAGAAATAGTCCAAAGACTAGGGGTCGTGTTGCTTTCAAGGAAGCAATATTTGATATTTCCTGGTCTCCAGTAGATGCTGAGCTAGAGGGACCGTGGGTCTCTCGAAGCCTGGCCTGTCCCCCGGGCTCCCAAGCACAGAGTGTTGCCCACCTGGCCGATGTGATGGACGAGCAGCCGGCACCGAAGAAATGGTCAGAAGAGGGGGGGTCCGTAGGGCCTGGCCTGGCACCTGCTGGAACGCCTTCAGGGCACGTCCAAGGTCTCCCCTGATGGGGAGACAGACAGTCAACGATAGATCAATCGACTGCGAGGGCTTTGGCAGATTCTGTGCCCCTCGGGAGGGGTCCTGGAGTGCACCTTGCTGCTTGTGCCGGGACGCGTTTGTCTCCGAGTCGAATCTGCCCGGATTTCTAATTTGTTCTCTCTGTGACTGTTTGGCCACGATGGGGTAAAGGACAGCGAGACTCCCCTCTGAGGGGCACTGAAGCCTCCCCAGGCAGGGATCCCCACTCAGACCCACAGGGAAGATTTAAAGCCTGGACATATGGCCTCGACCCCTGGGGCGGTGGGGCCGGGCACCATTAAGTCCAGAAGCTTCCCAGGTGATTCCACTGTGCAGCCACCGGAGAACCATTGCGTGAAGCCACACCTGCTGGGCTTGTTGAAGGGAAGGCCGGTTTTGAGGGTGGGTTCTCCTGGAGCTTGAATGACCAGAAGGAAAGGAAACACAGGAGGGCCCTGGTAGCTAATGGCTGCTTCCAATAAAGTTACTCCAAACAGAGACCAAAATTGTATTCGAAACCCGGGGGCTTGTTTAGATGAGGACGGCTGGGCCCCACCCCCAGACTTCCCACTAACAACCTGTAGCCCTAACCAGCCCCCAGGTGCTCCTGCTGGTTCAAGGACCTCGCATCTCACTCTGCTCTAAACAGAGATAAAGCTCCCAGGCCCTGAGCTGGGCTGCACCCGCGGGGCCCGCCCGGGACACAGGAGGCTTGCGTGGCCCACAGCCAGTTTCGAGCAACACAAGGGCCTGGCCTGGCAGGGGGACGGGGCGTGGCTCCTGGAAGGCGTGGGGTAAGTGCTTGACATTGGGCTTTTTTTTTTTTTATTTTTTTTTTCAACATTTATTTATTTTTGGGACAGAGAGAGACAGCATGAACGGGCGAGGAGCAGAGAGAGAGGGAGACACAGAATCGGAAACAGGCTCCAGGCTCCGAGCCATCAGCCCAGAGCCCGACGTGGGGCTCGAACTCCCGGACCGCGAGATCGTGACCTGGCTGAAGTCGGACGCTTAACCGACTGCGCCACCCAGGCGCCCCTTGACATTGAGCTTTGACTCCGAGGCACCCACTGGAAGCCGTCCATCTCGCAGGAGCACGTTGCCTGCCGGGTCACAGGCCAGGAGCAAAACGGCCAGATGGCAACTAGGCCCCCCACCTGGAGTTCCCCTTTCAGAAGACGCGGCCTCCGCGCTCCTGAACCCTAATTCCCCTCTTCTGTTTCAGGTTAGCCAACAGTGAGCCACCCCGCCTTTGGACCCTCACAAAGGGAGAGCCCGAGGTCCACATTCTGTCTCTCTCATCCCCTGTGACCTTGCTGTGTGCGCCTGAGCATGCCGTGTACCCTAGGACTTGTGGCTGATAAATCTGGTCCCTCTGAGGTCCCTGTGGTTTTGCTGAATTCTGCCCCGAGCCACAGGCCGGCAGGGAGGGACCCCTCTGTCTGCTGCCCCGAGGGCCAACTTCTGTTCCCCCAAACTCCGAACCCCTCACGAGGTTGAAGCCTGAAGGCTCCTTGCCCAAGCTGGGGACGGGTTCCTCTGAGCGCTCTCCGTCTCGGACAGGCTGCTTCTCGGTGCTGGGGCCCAGGTTCCAGGTCTGCCTAAGCCAGTCTTCGGGAAGAATCCCGTTCCGTCACCGCCACCCCCGCTGCCACTGATGTCTGCTCAGGCTCCTCGGCCCCCGCCTTCGGTGTCTTAAGTCCTCGGCTGCCTCTAGCCAGAATCCCTGTCCGCTGGCGTCTCGCGTCGGTCATTCCCGCCCACGGACCCCTCGCCGCGCAGGGCTGCAAATGCCCAGCTGCCTCTGCTGTGTCCGGAGTTGCGTCTGGTGCTTTCCTCCATCCCAGTAGCACCGGAGGGTCTGTCTCTCTCAGCTCAGGCCAGAGTCGGCTCTGTTCCTCTTGGGCCAGCCAGCGCGAGGCATGTCCGTCAACCGCCGGCTCCCGTGGGGAGCGCCGCGCACCGACCCCTTTCCCCGGGGGAGGGCAGGGGCAGATTGTGCCGCAAAGTGCTCCCACGGGCCTGCCCCGTTCGCAGCCTGGACCGCTTGGAATCCACACACTCCCCTCCGTGCCTGTCGGGGCCTCACCCCCGGGCTTGCTGTCCCAAGAGCCCAAGCTAGAAAAGGCCCCCAGGCCTCCAGAGTGCCTACCCTTGCGGCGACCTGTGGCAACCTCGAAGGCCAGAGAACCCTCTCTCTGGCCACACTGCCCTGGTCACAAAGGAAGAGTCCCCTGCAGGGCCAGCCTGGCAGGCAGGGTTCGGCCCTCCCTTTCTGCCCAGTGCCAGGGCAAGGACGTGCCTGGGCGGGAGGACAAAGCCCGACTGTCCTCCCGTCCCCCTTCTGCCAGGAACTCAGCATGAGGACGTGTGTCAGGGCTGGAGCAGAGGGAGGATGTCGGGGCGGGGAGGGCTGACGAGAGCCAGATGGCCGGCCCCCTGCTGTCCGCAAGCGTCCCCAGCAGGAGAAAATTGTCCTGCGATTGTGTTTAATGATGGGTCACGTCTGCTGTGAAACCGGGAGGAAGTGCTTCCTGGGGCTGGTGAGTGGGGGATGAGTTTTCTTGGAGTGGTCTGTGACTGTCAGCAAAGGATGTGAGTGACTGATGTGCCCCGCTGGGGGCCCCAGGGCGGAGGGTCACCACCAGCCGCCCATGGCTCGGCCCCGAGGGCATTTCCCGGTCCGGAAGCTTCGCTCGCTGCCCTGGTCGTTTCCAGAGGGCCTGCCGCTCCCGCTGCAACGTGGACAGTGGGTCCATGTCAAAAGTGCCGCCTGGAAAGTGGGTCCTCCTCGGTCTTCTTTGCTCAGGTGGGACCCACCGGGAAACTCCATGGCCCTCACGGGTCTCTCCCTGGTATCAGGCACAGCACCCACCCTGGAGCCCTAGGGCTGTGGTTCGAGGGCGACAGGAGGTCTCCCTGAGTCCCTGCACGTCCACGATTTCAGCAGGAGACATTCGATCCTTTGCGTCTCACGGACACACAGACCCTGGGGAAGCACATAGGGTTTCAAACCAGGGATGGGGCTTCGAGGAAAGAAGGGCTCCACCGTGTTTCCAACACATTGACGGAACACCAGGTTGCATGAGGTTAAACAGACCTCCTAGCAACAGGACTTCTCAGGGCCTTTGTTTCTTTGGTACTATTTACAGAAGGCCTGAGGTGGCCCAGGCACAGTGCCCGGTGCAGTGCTCATCCAGAGGGCTGGGCACTGGGAACTTTCTGGATGGATGGATTTGATGGCTCTGGGCACCTCACATGAGTTCATTCCCTGGCAGTCAGCGATGTAAACACCTGTTCATGTGCTTGTTGGTCACGTGTATGTCTTTCTTGGAGAAAAGTCTACCTTTGTCCATTTCTTTTTAAGTGTTTTGTTTAAATTTTTTTATTCATTTATTCATTTTTGAGAGATAGAGTTCAAGTGGGGGAGGGGCAGAGACAGAGGGAGACACAGAATCCGAAGCAGGCTCCAGGCTCTGAGCTGTCAGCATGGAGCCCAACATGGGGCTCGAACCCACGAACTGTGAGATCATGACCTGAGCCAAAATCAAGAGCCACATGCTTAACCGACTGAGCCACCCAGCTGTCCCTTAAGCTTTTTATTTTGAAGTTTATTTATTTTGAGAGTGAGAGTGCGGAGCCTGCTTGGGATTCATTCTCTATCAGCTCAGAGCTCGACGTGAGGCTCGAACCCTTAAACCGTGAGATCATGACCTGAGCCGAAATCAAGAGCCACACGCTCAACTAACTGAGCCACCCAGGTGCCCCCTTTATCCATTTCTAATTATGTTGTTTGCATTTTTATTATTACGTTATGAGTTCTATATGTATTCTGAATACAAGTCCCTTATCAGATGGAAGATGTGAAAATACTTTCTCCCATTCTGTGGGTTTTTCTCTCTCTTTATAGTGTCCTTTGAAGCACAGAAAGTTTTCATTTTGATGATGCCCCATTTATCCGTTATTTTCTTTGATCTCATGCTTTCGGTGTCCCACGTAAGAAACCATCGCTTCCTGCAGGGTTGTGGAGATCAACTCCTCTGCTTTATTCTAAGGTTGTGACTCTTACATTTAGGTCTTTGATCCATTGTTAGTCAATTTTTGTAGGTGGTGTGAGGTAGGGATCTGACTCCTTTCCTGTGCGTGTGGGCTGGACTCGTTCCAGTGCCGCTTGTTGGAAAGGTTACTGCTTCCCCTGCTGGACTCTCCTGGCATCCCTAACACCAACTGCCCATAAAGGACTTCTAGGGTCTCCGTTCTGTTGCATGCATCTGGATGTCCGCCGGATGCTCTCAGTCTTGATTACTGTAGCTCTTGTAGGCAGTGTTGAGCTTGGGAAGTGCATGTCCTCCAACTTTGTTCTTTTTTCTTTTTCTTTTTTGTTTATTTTTGAGAGAGAGACAGAGTGTGAACAGGGGAGGGGCAGAGAGAGAGGGAGACACAGAATCCAAAGCAGGCTCCAGGCTCTGAGCTGTCAGCGCAGAGCCTGATGTGGGGCTCAAACCCACAAACCGTGAGATCATGACCTGAGCCGGAGTCAGTCGCTTAACTGACTGAGCCACCCAGGCGCCCCAACTTTGTTCTTTTTCAAGATCGTCTTGGTTCTTCTTGGCCCCTCACATTTCCCTGGCATAGGGTGAACCAGTTTTCCCATTTATGCAAGAAAGGTAGCTGGGATTTGGATAGGAATTGTGTTGACTCTAGATCAATTATAGATCAATTTGAGAATTGTCATCTTAACAAGACTATCTTCTGAACCATCAACACAGGATGCCTTTCATCCACCTAAGTCTTTTTAATTTCTCTCAGTGATGTTTTCTTGTCTGTTTTCAGCATATACGTCTTGCACTTCCTTATAAAATCTAATCCTGAGTATTTCATTCTTTCTGATGCTCTTGGAAGTGAAATTGTAAGCAGAATTGATGTTATTGTAAATGGAAATCGTTTTTTGAACTTGATTATCGGGTTGTAGTGAATAGTATAGTGGGATGTCAGGATGCATGTTGTGATGTCTATGCGCCTCCAAAGGGAAAACAAAAAGATGCATAATAACCAAAGTAATGAGAGGGGGGACAAAATAATAAAAATTATTTAATCCAGGGGCTCCTGGGTGGCTCCGTTGGCTGAGCATCCGACTTCGACTCAGGTCATGATCTCGCAGTTTGTGAGTTTGAGCCCCACGACAGGCTCTGTGCTGGGAGCCTGGAGCCTGTTTCGGATTCTGTGTCTCCCTCGCTCCCTGCCCCTCCCCCACTCATACTGTCTCTCTTTGTCTCTCAAAAAATGAATAAATGTTAGACAAAAAATTAAAAAAGAATCCAGAAGGTGGCAAGACAGGAGAAGAAAGGCATTCTGGAAGAGGTGGGATAAATACCAAGCACTAAGACAATAAACCTAAATCCCAATATAGTAGGGGTTACAGGAACTGGAAATAGGCCGAATGCTCCAGCTCAGAGGCCGAGATGGCTCAACTGAGTTTAAAAAATATTACAGTCCTCGAGCATCCCAATGGTGGTAGGCGATGGAGGTTTGGCCATTTGTTGCACCACTGCTGGTCCCTCAGGTCCCCAGGGAGAAAGTTCTAGAAGTCCCAGCTGCTGAGGAGACCTGCAGAAGTTCCGTGGCAGTTGGAGCCCCTCAAGGGAAGGGAGCCATTTCCTTTCTGGTCCAGGAAAGCGCCGCTGGCCGGTTCACCCTGCCTCCGCCTGGCACGAGCATTTGCTCAGCTGGTGAGCCTTTAATTGTGTGAGGGGTGCTCGGACCCCCAAGCTCTGTCCTCGCTGGGTCTGGGCAGGACGTGCAGGTCGCCCACCGCCACCTCCCTCCCTGCCTTCCCGGGGCCCTCACTCCAGCTGCTCCAGACTGTTCTCTGCCCTGCCTCAGCCCCCCAGTCCTGGCTTCTTCCAGTCAAGTCCCAGGGCCCCCGGAAAGCTGGAGCCACACGGGTCCTAGGTGGTAATAAAACCACAGTGCTCCCCCTGCTCACCTCCTTCCTCCCCCCCCCCCCAGCACTCCAGTGAACCCTGCCCCTGCAGGAAGATCCACAGGGTCGTCTCCTGGATGGGGTGTGAGCAGCTTCTGAGGCGTCTATGAGGAATCTGTAGTTTGACCCCTTCATGAGCCTGTGGTGGGGGGTGGGGGGCGGCACGGGAAGGCCAAAGAGCTGGGCAAAAGTTGGGGTACACTATGGCCACAGTCGGGGGGGGTGGAGACCACAACGGACTTGACGCTTCTCTGCACACGGGCTCCACCCCTGCCTCCTCCTGAGCTCCGCCCATGCACTTGGGGTGTGATGTCTTCCCCGGGACCCTTCAACCTGACCCTTCTCTGGTCTCGTCTGCCCCCCCCCACCACCCCCATCGGACCACCTGGCTCCGATCGTCTTCTGCTCTCCCTTCTCACCGGCACCCATCTCTACCTTTCCCAGCTCTTAGCTCCCTGGTCTCAATTCACACAAGTGCACCCCACTGGTGTGTGGTCCTAGCCCCTGGAGACAGCCCCCCCTGGCAGCACAGGCCCCCCCACCCCCCCCACCCCCGGCCAGCCAGAACAGACAAGGCCCCCCGGTCCCTCCCTCCCCCCAGCCCATGCACCGCTGAAGAGTGTACGTTCACAAGGAACCTTCTCTCGCTGCCTGGTCAGAACAGAGGTTTCCAGTGGCTCCAGAGACCGGGGGACGCCAGGTGTCCCGGTAAACAGAGCTGCGTCGGCGTCTCTGCGTGCCAGAGGGACGACCGCGGTCTAAGGAAGCGTCACGATGACCATCACCCCGGACGTCAGGTTAGAGTATTTAGAGGGAGTCGCCGCCCTCATTCTGAAGTTCAAGCCCGACAAGTGGAGCAAGATGGTGGGAGCCGAGGAGAACCTGGCCTTGTTCGCCGAGTTCTTTGAGAAGCCGGACGTGCTGGTTCTGGTTCTGACGCTCAGTCCGGCCGGCATGATCGTGCCCTGCCTGGGCTTCCCCGCCTCCCTCAAGTCCAAAGGCGTTTACTTCATCAAGAAGAAACCGGGGAACGTCAAGAAGGATACCTACAAAGACCAGCTCATCTACGGGGACATAAGCCCCACCCCTGTGGAGCACCTGATCGCTGTTGTGGAGGAGGTGGGTGCCCCGGGCGGGCCAGGGGGCCAGAGGAAGGATCTCCGGTAGTGGGTGGTCTAGAGCCCTGCCACTCATGGGGTGGCCCACGGGCCACCGGCATCAGCCTCCCTGGGAGCCCATTAGAAATGCAGGAGCCCTGATGCCGATGGAAGACCTGTGTCCTTTTTTTTTTTTTTAATGTTTATTTTTGAGAGAGAGAGAGACGAGCAGGGGAGGGGCAGTGAGTGGGGGAGACGCGCAATCCGAAGCAGGCTCCAGCCATCAGCACAGAGCCCGACGCGGGGCGCGAACTCATGAACTGTGAGACCGTGACCTGAGCCGGAGTCGGACGCTCAACCGACCGGGCCCCCCGGGCGCCCCGACAGACCTGCATTCTGACCAGACCGAGAGCCCCCGGCCCGGCACCTCATTAGGTGGACAGCCACACCAGCCAGAGTCCGAGTGACGTAGCTTTCTGGCCATTGCTCTCCTCACGTGTGAGATGAGGACTCGTGGGACCCAAGTGCCAACTCAGGGCTCGGGCCAGCGTCCTTCCATCTGGAGGAGGAGCCTGGCGGGCCCGGAGCTGACAGGGTCCGCGTCAGTCTGCTCCGGCTGCCACAACAGGGTACCACGGGCCTGGGGGCTGGAAGTCCGAGATCCGGGTGTGGGAGGGGTTCCTTCGGGAGCCTCCCTCCTGGTCCTGTAGATGCCGTCTCCTCCCCGTGTCCTCACCTGGCCGTCCCTCCGTGTCTGTCAGCGTCCAGACCTCTCACAAGGACGCCAGTCGCGTTGGATTTGGGCCTCCCACCCGTGTGACCTCATTCTAACTCGATCACCTCTTGAAAGGCCCGTCTCCAAAGACAGCCACACCCCAGGGTGCCGGGGTTGGGGCTTCACATGAGCCGGGAGGGGGCCCGGCTCTCCCCTCGCGGAGCTGGCTTTGACGGCGGGCGGCCGTCCTGGGCCCGCGCCCCTCTGCCGGCCGTGCCTCCCCCTGGCATCGATTCGGGGTCCCCACTCCTCCTGGGCGCCACCGGGTCGGAGGACACACGTGGGCACAGGTCCGGGGCCCTTGCCTTCCAGGTGCTCTGCTCTCTGTTAAACCAAAGCGAAAACTTGAGCGGATGGCCCCGGGTGGTCTCGGAGGACATTGTCAGGCAGGTCCACAAGCTGAAGAACGAGATGTTTGTGATGGGGGGCAAGATCAGAGGGACGACGCTGCTGCCCGTCCCGGAGCACCTGGGGAGTCTGGACGGCACTCTGGAGTCCGTGGAGAGGTAGGCGCCTTGGCCCAGGCCACCGGCCGGGTGCGGGAGTAGCCGACCGGTGGCCCGCAGGGTTGGAGCACGGGAGGATGGGGTGCCGGGAGACGGCGCTGAGTCCGAGGTCAAAGGCAGGAGGGCAGCGCGGCGGGGGTGGGGGGAGGGGGGACTGGAGCCCCTCCCCCACCACGCACGTGTATGCGTCCAGGCGGCCCGCAGCCCGTATAGGGTGTCACACAGGATATCCAGATCTAGGACGTGGGCACCGAGGGGCGTGGGAGGGGTTTGGGGCAGGCGGAGACCGCGCGTGTAGATAGAGGCTGTGTCGTCCCAGAGGCCCTGGGAGGCACGAGATGTCCCCCCGCACCTGCCCGAACACCACGTTCAGCTGGCTGGTGTGCGAGGCGCTCGGAGCTGCTGCGGGGTGACAGTGTGCTCCATCTACTCGTGTCGGAGGGTGACCGCTCTTGGGGGGCTCACTGTGCAGGCAGGTCCTCCACACAACCTCTGACACACGCCTTGTGTGGCCCCGATCAGGATGGCACAAGGAGCCCACCTTGGACATGGTCTCATCCTTGTTCAATCTGGGCCTCTCTGAGCTGGGAGGTCCTCCTCCCCCCATCCTCCTGCACCCTCCTCCCCCCATCCTCCTGCA
>NW_024412448.1:3064135-3107495 GCF_014898765.1 Herpailurus yagouaroundi | reverse complement strand
GTCGAGTTTGAGTTCTGGGATGCCCGGCTGATGAACCTCAAGTGCATCCACGAGCAGGTGACCGGGCCTGAGCTGCTCGGCAGCCACCGTCTAGCCAGGCAGACTCGTCACCAACGCGGCCCTTCCGTGCGGACCCCCAGGATCCCCGAGGCCCCACGTGCAGCCCTCTGCTCCAGCGGCCGCAGGGTCTAGGGTCTTTGAGTCAGGGTCCTTTGAGTCAGGGTCCTCTGAGCCTCTCTCGAAAGGCTCCTTGTGTTCTCTCTCAGCTGAACAGGCCCAAAGTGAACAAAATAGTCGAGATCCTGGAAAAAGCCAGAAGCTGCTACTGGCCGGCCCTGCAAAGCGTGTACATGAACGTCACCGAAGGTGAGCCCAGGGAGCAGTCGCTGCCTTCGGCGAGGGGCTGGGGCGCCTCCCCTCCAGCAGCTTCCTTTGGGGAAGGGTGGTGGGTCTCGAGGAGCAGGTGTCGATGAACAGAGAGCCCTTGCTCTCGTCCCGTGCAGGGCTGAAGGAGGCCAATGACGTTGTTCTGTATCTGAAGCCTCTGCGGATCCTTCTGGAAGAGATGGAGCAGACCGACTTCACGGTGGTGTGTCAGCCGGACAGAGGCCACTCTGAGGGGCTGGTCTCGTGTCTTAGGGGGAGGGGGCCCCCCACGCCACGGGGCTTCTTGGCCGGGAAGGGCTGCGCGGTCCTGGGGAGCGCCTCTTCCTTCCGCTCTGGGGTCCCGTCCTGGAGGCACACCCGCCCATCTCCCCCCCCCCCGCCAGCTCCCCACCGTCATCGCCAAGGTGCTGTTCACGACCGGCTTCATCTGGGCCACCTCCGAGCACGACGACAAGCCCTCCCGGATCATCATCATCCTGCAGGAGTTCTGCAACCTGATCATCGAGATGGTAGCCTTGCCCCTCCCTGTCTCTCTGTGTCCCCGATGCTGGCGTTCCCGGGCGGTTACACGCACGCAAAGTGGCTGGCACCGGGGTCTACGGGCCCCGGGCTGAGCTTGGGCCCTCTTGGTGGCCACCCAAGAGTCCTCCCAAGACCTGGCCAGTGCCAGCCCAAGCTGCCCCCCACACCTGGAGGGAGGACAGCAAGGGGACCGAGTCCCAGCACCCCAAGACTCGGCCGGGATTGAGGGGTTTTATGCACCTGCCCCGAGATCCTTCCGGATTCCCTTCCTTCCCTGCTTGTCACCAGCCTGCCTCAGCCAGCCACCAGCCTTTGAGTCTGGGCCACCTGCGGGTGGTGTTTGCGGGCCTGGACCCTGCAGCGGGGGGCAGGGCTGTATTTCTGGGTCCCTGGAGGCCCCTGGTCCCGGGGGACGAGGAGCTGTGCAGCAGCCCATACACTGCGGGGCTGCAGGGCCGGGCGAGGCAGGGAGCCGGCCGACCGGTTGGGGCAGGGACGTAAGGGACGGTTGACGTGTCCCAAGGGGTAGGCCGAGGACCCCGTGCCGGGCTGTTCGTAGCCCGCTGAGCGGCCTGTGGGCAGTGCGCCCGGATGTCCCCCCCCGGAGAGCTCGGTCACGACCTGGGAACGCCTTCTCTTCGGCCCAGACGCGCAATTTCCTGAGCCCGGACCTGGTGCTGAAGGGCCTGCAGGGCGAAACAGAGGAGGTTCTGAGCGGCATCTCTCTGTCCGTGGGCGTCCTGAAGGATCTCTACCACACCTACGACTTCTGCTGTGCGAACATGAGGCTTTTCTTTAAGGTACGGCCTGACGTCAGAGCCGGGTCGGGGGGCGACTCCGCGCGAGCTCCACCTGCACACGTGGGAGTGTCTGGGCCAAGCACGGCCTCCCTTCTCTCTCCCCCCTTGAAGGACAAGGAGCCGGTGCCTTGGGAGTTCCCTTCGTCCCTGGCGTTTTCCAGAATGAATGCCTTCTTCCGTCGCATCCAGACCATTGAGGTACAGGTGACTCTTGGTTCAGGCTGCGCTTAACCTTGGCAGAGCTGCGCCTCCCGTCCTTACCCCGCCACCATCACACAGCCCCCAGCAAGGAGGATGAGAGTCCGGCCCGAGCATCCGCGTCGTGGGGAAACCGAGTCACGGGCCGGCCTCCTCCGCGCCCGGAGCTGTCGGCCAAGAACAAAAGTGGCCCGTTGTGGCTGCTTCTCCACACCCCACACCTTCTGTCCAGGAGCAGGCTGATGACAAATTAAGCAGGCACAGCCAGGGAGCCGGGAGGCCGCGGGAGAGGGCTAGCGGGGCTAGGCTAGGGCAGGTGTGGACGGACGCAGGACCCCACACGAGCACTGTCGGATACGTGGAGTGACCGAGCAAATGAACGTTTTTAAAGTTTTTTTTTTTTTTAATGTTTTTTTAGTTTTGAGAGAGAGAGAGAGCAGGGGAGGGGCAGAGAGAGAGGGAGACACAGAATCCAAAACAGGCTCCAGGCTCCGAGCTGTCCGCACAGAGCCCGACGCGGGGCTCGAACTCACAGACCGGGAGATCGTGACCTGAGCCGAAGTCGGCCGCTCAACCGACTGAGCCACCCAGGCGCCCCTCAGTTTCCTTATTTGTAAAATGGGCTCATAACAGTACCTATTCTGTCCAGTCGATGGGAGACGGCCCCGGCCTCAGCACCGGCCCGGGGGAGTGACCAGGGCCAGGCCCTAGGTTGGGCTCCCGAGGCTGCGTGAGATCCTCAAGGAGCCTTGAGGATCTGGGCTGGGAAATAGCAGCCTCACACGGAAGCAGCGAGGTCCCGTGAACGGACCGGGTGTGATTACATGCCAAGGTCAAGAGCGAGTGGGGGTTCCGGAAAGGGAGACCCCCGCCAGAGGCCAGAATAGTTGCAAAAGCCTCCGGGAGGAGACAGGGCCCCACCTCAGAGGCGGTAGGATTTACACGCAGGCCTCTGTCCCGGCATCCTGGGCGTGAGGGCATCCTTTCAGACCCCCGTCAGGGACGGGCTCGAAGTTGGGGACGGGCTTCCAGGAAGCAGACGATTTGAAGCTGAGTCAGGACATCAGAAACTACCTGGTGCCTTTCCAACCGCCTCCCCCCACAGCTGAGGAAATGGGGGCCCAGTAAAGCGTGATCTATGTAGCGGTGCCTTTCGGGCGGTGTGGGGTCCGGACCAGAAGAGCCCAACCTCCTCACGGCTTGGAGGTGACTCTCAGAGTGTTCCAGAAAGCACTTTACAGAACAGAAATGAACAGAGGGCCCCCCACTGCCCTGAGGCCCCCAGGGTTCTTGCTCCCTGGCACCTTCCTGCTGGATAAGTGGCTCATCTGTTGCGTTTAGTTACGGAGATTACTGGGTGGGGTTTTTTTCCCCTCTTCCCCCAGGATCTTTATAAAACAGCCATCGAGTTCCTGAAGTTGGAGAAAATCGAGCTGGGGGGAGTGAGAGGGAACATCCTTGGAAGCATGGTCACCCAGATTTACGATGAGGTCTTTGAGCTGGTGAAGGTCTTTGCCGAGTGCAAATATGACCCCTTGGACCCCGGAGATTCGGTAAGTCGGGGGCCTCGGCCGACGCCCCGGGTGTGGGAGGCACAGGGAGGGGGTGTGTTAGACGGTCACATTCTGAAGACGTGCTCACGACAATTTGTGCACTCAGATGGAGCCCCGAATCCTGCCAGCGGGCTCAGGGTCGGGGTCAGAGCGAGTATTCCCCTGCTTTGCATGCCGACTTACCAGGTTGGTGTTCTGATTCAATTGCAGAGTTTTGACGACGATTATGCCGGTTTTGAGACCAAAATTCAAGATCTGGATAGGCGGCTGGCCACCATCTTCTGCCAGGGCTTTGATGACTGCAGCTCCATTGAGTCATGCGCAAAGGTAGGCGTGGGCAGGGGCCTGCTGGCCGCAGTGTGTTCCAACAACACCCAGGGGGGGTGACACCGGGAGCCACCTTGGGGTGACCATCTGGAGAGGAGGGGCTGGCCCAGCCGGGGGCCTCGCTCAGTGTCTCAGAGCTCCTTGGGTAACTCCTGTCGGGTTTTGTCGCCAAAGAGTAAGGAAGGAAAGGGAGTGTAAGGAGCAGGTGACAGTTCATCCGTTTACCGATAGTCACTAAGTGAAGGTGTCCCTTTGTTCTCACTCGATTCGACCCTCCCCCTGCTCAAAAGGACCAAACGTTAGAGTTGCTGTAAAAATAAAACGTGCACTTTTTGACCCGCTGAGCTGAATTCACGCCCTCTTCGACATCCGAGGCTCCACGAGTGGCCCCGGCATCATTAACAGGGACCCGCCGCTGCCCTGTGGGTACGTGTCTGCCTTCTGTGTACTTTTCTACGATTCCCAGGTGGCGAGCGTTACCTGTTTTTAGCACTTTTGCGCTTAGAAAAAAGGCATGATGCTATGGAAAAAGAATGTCAAAAAATAGACGGCAGAAAGGCGCTAACCCTCCTGGACAATATCCGTTCAAAAGGGAAGCACGGGGGCGCCTGAGCGGCTCAGTCGGTTGAGCGTCCGACGCTTGATTTCGGCTTAGGTCTTGATGGCAGGGTCGTGGGATCGGGGTCTGTGCTGAGCCCGGAGCCTGCTTGGGATTCTCTCTGCCCCCCTCTTCTCTCTCTCTCTCTCTCTCTCTCTCTCTCTCTCTCTCTCTCTGTCTCTGCCTCTTTCTCTGCCTCTCTCTCACTCCCTCTGCCCCTCTCTCCCCCACTCACGCTGTCTCTCTAGACTTGCCTACTCTCGCCCGGCAGGTTAAAAATTTTTTGAACGAAGCCGCCAACATGTAAAAGTTGAGAAGGTTCACGTGAAAGTCCAGACTTTCACCTTCTCTTGGAAAAGGCGATCTGGCCACGCTGGCCTCTACCCAGCCCCTCGTAGTAACAAGTGGCTGAAGGGAACAACTGTTCCTCCCTGTGGACAGAACGTGGCGTCCAGTTGGCCCCAGCCCCCACCACTCCTTCCCGCCCTCGCTCACCCCTCTTCGTGCATTTCCGGGGCCTGCCTGGTCCCAACAAAACGATGGAGGGGGGCCTCTGCTGATGCCACGGCCCCTCTGGAGAACGGGCATCAAGCATTCAGATGAGTAAATATATGTATGTACTTGGGGAGGTTTTTTATTTCTGCCTGGTTTTCCTCGTGTTTCTCGACGCGGACACTCTGCGGGTCAGACCTGCTGCTTCCCCTGCTGTGCAGGCTCTAGGCTGCTGCAGGAAGTTCAGTGCCCACAGGGGACGCCCAGTAGTCATTCTAGGATCTTCGGTCCCACACGCTCGGCTGAACTTGTCACCCACGTTAGCCATCTCCTTGTGCCAGCTCGGAAAAGTCCAGAAGCCTGCGCAGGGTCACGCTGTTAGCCAGCCAGCGGCACAGCCGGGACCCCAAACCAGCCCGAGCGTGGCCAGACAGTAGGACAGTCGGGGTGGCCCAGGTAGCTCAGGGTGCTGACCATCTTCCTGGATCCTGGATCTCCCCAGCGGAAATGGCCAGGATGTGCCTTTGCCTTCGCCTTCTAGACCTTGTTTTTGCAAACGCAAGGGAATCGGATCTGCAAATGGGATGAGCAAGTTAGTCTCAGATTCAGTCGGTGCTCCAAGCAGAATATCCGTGAATGCAAATTAACACAGCAGTGGAAGTGCTGTTCCCGTCTCTGGAACATTCTTCCCCCTAGGTAGCTGCCTCAGGCCAGCGCGAGGCCTCCAGGACTTCCCTGCAGACCCGCCGGCCCTCCCTGGTGTCTTCTATTGTGTGTGGGTCTCTGTGCGTTCATTGTCCTCCGGGCTCGAATATCCCCTCCCTAAAGGCAGGCGCTTGATTTGGGTGCACTCGGAACCCAGCCAGCCGGGCACGACAGCAGGTGCTTTTGGGCTCTCCTCGCCCAGGGAACTGGCTCCGGCCGAGGGAGCGGAGTGGTACTGGGGTCCCAAAGCTCCAAGGGTCCCAAACACAGGTTTCCAGCCAGTCCTGTAACCTGGAAACAGGAGTCTCCCGCCGCACCCCGTGATGGGGTCTCCCAAGCTGGAGGGCAGCGCGGGAGCCGGGCGGGCCCTGTGTCTCCCCTCCTGCAAGGGCAGAGCTGAGAGACGCGTACCTGTGCTCTTGGGGCTCAGGGGCTGGGGCTTTGTGCTGTTCAGTCCAGGGGCCTCAGGGAGCTGGGCTGTTGCGGCCAAACCAACAAGGCCGTCCCCTTCGTGATCGGGAGCCTGCGGTCAGCGCCGCGCTGCGAGGGGCAGGGTGTCCGGGAGGAAGCCCCCTCCCCCCAGGCACTCGAGGGGGGTGGCGGAGGGAGGGGGCCACGAGCCAGAGCACAGAGGTCATGAACAGGGCACTCTTCTGCCCGGGCCTTTCTCGTCCCCTCTCCTGTCACAGCCTTAATCTGAGTTCTGCATGCAAAAAGGAAAGCTTCTCTCCGAAATTTTAACTTTGTGCTCGTGCTAGATTAAGAAGAGCGGGGTGCCTGGGTGGCTCGGTTGGTTAAAGGTCTGACTTTAACATCTAGGCTCAGGTCCTGATCTCTCGCTTCGTGGGTTCAGACCTCCCCACGGGCTCTGTGCTGACGGCTCAGAGCCTGCAGCCTCCTTCGGGTTGTGTCTCCCTCTCTCTCTGCCCCTCCCCTGCTCTCTCTCTCTCTCTCTCTCAAAAATAAACATTAAAAAAATGAAAAGGGAGAAAGCAGTGCCTGTAAACTGTTTCCACATCTACCTGCCTTTCCCTCCGCACCTGGGAGCATTTCCTCTCCAGCTTGACAACCCTGAGCCCTAATGAGGACGGGCCCCCGGGGCTCCCTCCGTCCCAGCCCGTGGATTCCCTGCAAGTCCCCAAGCTGCCCCGGTGCCATCTCTCACACGCAGCCAGGAAAGTTCTAGAGCAATTTCCCGCATGACCTCCTGGCAGAAAATAAGATTAGCTTCCTGCCCAGAAGCCAAAACCATGTGAACGCGGAGGGGGGGTGGTGGGAGGGGGACCGGACAGACAGACCGTCAGGAGGGTCGTGAACCAACCAGAGGAACCTGTGTCTTCCAGGGGGCGCTTGTCAATTTTGTGAGAACTTGCGACAACGGTGACCCCCGGTGGCAGCCCCCCCACCCCGCGGGGAGCTGTGCTTGGAGCCTTACTTTCTCCCAGCGATCCGGCTACTCTGTCTGGCTTTCCGGGGGCCTGAAGAGCTCTCCTTCTTCTGCAGCCGGGTCTCACTGTTGCCCAGAAAGGCCATTTTGGGGACATTGTCCTATTTTTCGCACCAAAAACTGGGGCGAATCTGAGACTTGGGTCCAGTGCCCCCAGACCCCAAGAGCCTTGGACCTTGTGATCTGAGCACCTTTGATCTCCGTTTGCCTCAAGGGCCACTCTCATTGGCCCCAGTCCGGGTCTGGGATGACCTCAGGCCAGCTGAGGAGCTTCCAGAACTTTCTCTGTCTGGGTTCTAGGAAGGGCTCCCCCTTCAGGCCCAGCCCAGGGCCCTAGGCTTTGCTGTGCCTTGACCGTGAGCTGTGACCTTTTAGGAAAATTCTCTGATTCCAGCCAGCACCCTACCCCAAACATCCAGATAAAATATCTTGCTCTCTTCTACTAAGCGTTTTATGTTCTAAAACAATTCCTAATGTTGAGCATACATAGGCCGTGAGGGCGATGAGCCAGCTACTTGCAGAGGTTCTCAGGCATGGTTACTGTTTTCAGAAATGTGCTGTGTTGCCTCCCAGGTTAATTTGGGCCAATGGCATCCAGCAGACAGGTCTGCAGGCCTAGCTTTCCTCTCAGGGTAAAGGACACATTACAGGGGATGCGGTAACCTGGGCTCGAACCCCCCAGCGTCACAGCCTACTCCACATTCCAAACCTCCCTCTGTGACTTCCTCAAATCCTTGGGGGCGACGTTCTCAATCAGTGCTCCCCACCCCCCCGGCATCTCTGCTCACTGCCTGGGCCCCCGTCCCCACCCCCGCCCCCACCCTGGCCAGCCTGACTTCTCTCGGGCCTTGAATGTTACCAGACCTCAGACCTAGTTTGTAGCATTGGCTTCCAGCCAAGCGTTTTGGGACCCCGCGTGCGTCAACCTGCAAATCACGGAGGCGTCGCATTTAACCAGCTGCTCCGCGGAGCAAGATTCTGTGTCCTCGCCCCGTTGGGCCAACAGCCACGCGGCGGGGGCGGTGCCGGGGAGGGGGCCGCCGGCGGGGACCCCGGCGAAGGTGTGTCTCTCCTCGCTCCCCAGCTCCTGTACATGTGTGGGGGCCTCCTGGAGCGGCCTCTCATTCTTGCTGAGGTGGTGCCCAGGTACTCGGTCATGCTGGAGCTGTTTGACGCCGAGCTGGACAACACCAAGACCTTGTACGACGCCCAGCTCGCAGCCTCCGCAGACGGGAACATCCCCCCGCTCCACAAGAACATGCCCCCTGTGGCCGGGCAGCTGAAGTGGAGCCTGGAGCTGCAGGAGAGGTTGGAGGCACCCATGAGGGACCTGAAGCACATAGACCACCCGTGAGTCGCGGCCCTGGGGGGCAATGCGCCTCCGTGGCAGCAGGGGAGGGGAGGGTCCATCCTGACTCCTGAGGCCGTCCCACCCTTCACGTTGGCCAGGCCTCTCCTCCCCAGAGCACGATCCCGGAAAAGACCCCACTCCCGTCCCCCCTCCTCCAGCGGGAGCCTGCTCGGCGAGCTCGGCCCTAAGGATCTGGCTTGCCCCCGCCCCGACGGTCAGCCTGAGGGAGAGTGACAAAACGGTCCAAGTGAGGACGAGCACTGGCTGGTCGGAGCCTGTCACGGCAGGACGCGGCCACTGTCGCTGCGTCTGGCGGAGACGCGGACACAGGCGGGGGAGGGGAGAACAGAGAGAAGGCTTCAGCTGTGCCCTGACTGGAGGCCGCCCCGGGCCTGGGGGCTGGAGGGGTCGCCTCTGCGATTGGTTGGGGGGGGCGTCTCCGGCTTTCTCCAATCCATCCTGAGTTGGACGGGAAGCTGGCAGTCCTCAACCAAGTCCTGGCCGTTTGGGGCCAGTTGTTACCGGGGCGGGGGTTGACATCCTGGACCCGTTGCTGCCGTCACGGGCGGTTGTCTGTCTGTCCGTTCAGTCTCCCGGCCCAGAGGAAAGGGAAAGCCAGCTGCTTCAGCACCCCCAGATCTGGGAGCCGCGCTGAGGGCGCTAAAGAGACCCTGAAGGAGGCGGGCACCTCACCACCCCGTCACCCCATCACCCCATCACCCCATCTGACCGATTCCAGGGTCATGTCCAGCACGGAGGCCAAGCTGATCTACCAGAAGTACGACGAGATGATGGGGCTGCTAAGAAACTACCGCGAGAGGACCTACCGGCAGTGGGTGGCCGGCGTGGACCAGGATTGCCACTTCAACCTGGGGCAGCCCCTGATACGGCGGGACCCCGTCACCAACCTCATCCGAGTCAACTTCAGCAAAGCGGTGCGTGCCGTCCTGCTGCCGTGTCCAGAGGGCGTCCGTGTCAAAGGTTCCACTGGGACCAGGGCCCCCCTACGGATGGCGGGTGGGAGAAGCCCAAAGAACAGACCCGTGGCGTATTTAGCTGGAACTTGACTGCGTGAGCGGTCAAGCATGTCCGCGACGTGTCTGAGGCACGAGACCAAACAGCAGCTTCGGTGACGATAGTCCTTCGCAGCTTGGCTGCCTCTCCTGTGGTCTCAAGAGGCAACGTCAGTCTGAGAATCGACAGGAACACGGAGAGAAAGGTCCTGGCGGGGTCTGAGCAGACGGGCCCTCTGGTTAAGTCAGGCAGGGTGGACAGGATTCACGAGTGGGCTGTGGGGCGTGCATCCCAGGGCTCAAACCTGGGTAGCTGTGAGCCAAGTGCCAAAGACAGAGGAGTGGGGTGGCCCGGGTTCCGGCCACAACGCACCTGCCACGCTTTAGATCCCGGCAGTGATACCGTGAAGGCAGATGTGAGGTTTCATCTGAAACCTTCTCTTCCACTAAAATGGAGTCTTGTCTTTTTTTTTTTAACTCCACACATGTTTACTGAGCACCTACTTTGTGTCGGTGCTTGGAGTAAATGAATGAACGAAGCAGACAAAAATCTCTGTCCTCCTGGAGCATACCTTTTACTGGAGGACAGAGGCGGGAAGGAAAGAGAGAGCTGGGGAAGGAGGGGGAGGAGGGGCAGGAGGAAACATAACTTGGTGTAACAAAAGCAGCGAGGTACGTGATACTGAGGAGGTAGGGACGGGTGCCTCCGAGGACCTGGAGGACTGGGGGGCAGGTTGAAGTTTGGATGTCGGCAGAGACTTGCGGGAGGTCAGGGAGTTAGTGGATTCGAGGAGAAGCCTTTGAAGAGGGCAAACAGCTAAGGCGAGGACCGCACGGGTGTGGTCGAGGGGCAGCGGGGAGGCCAGTGGGGTTTGGGGTCAGGGTGGAGTGAGCAGAGGGCTGGGGAGGGGAGTGGAAGAGGAGGTGAAGGGAGGGGTGGAGGAGGGCGGGGGACAGGGCACTGAGAGCCTCCAGGACCAGCAGAGGGACTTGGGTTTTCGTTCCGAGTGACGTGGCTGCCGTGGCGGGTTTCCGAGGACAGACGTGCCCCGATGTGGTTTGTATATTTCGGGGATCCCTCTAGGTGCCACGTGTGAATAGACGGGGGGCGGGGACAGGCAGCCCAGCTAGGAGGAGCCTTTTGCCATAACCCGGGAGAGAGACCACGAGATGGTGGTGGCCCAGATCAGCGTGTCGGCGATGAAGGTGTGAGGGGCGAATGGCTTTTGGCTGCAGAGCCCGTGGGGCTCGGACGGGTTGGAAATAGAGTCTTTGACGATGACAGCCTGAGCCCCAGCCGCTCTGGGCTGGCCCACTGGAGGGGCGGAACTGCCATCAGCTGGAGGCGGCGAGCAGAGCAGGCTGAGGGGAAGACAGCCTGTTCAGGCCACGTTGGGCTTGAGATGTCGTCCGGACGCGCGAATGGAGACGCTGCGTGGGCGGGTGGATACGGGAGTCCGAGAGTCGGGAGAGCGGTCTGGCTTGGGGACACAAACTTGTGTGTGGTGCCACCCACACGTGGCTGGTTCTTAAAGCCACGCTGTTGGGTGAGGTCGCCGAGGTGAGAGCGATCGAGAGGGCGCACACCCTGGGAGTCTCCAGCACGCAAACCTCTAAAGCGTCAAAGCACCGCCTGATGGCAGTGACTGGGAGAGCCTGGTGTCCTGGATGCCAACGGGAGACTGGGCGCCCAGGACGGGGAGTGATCTGGGAGCGCCTTTCACCTGCGCTGCTGAGGGCCGTACCGTCGGGGTCGCGCCCTGATCTTTTCTGTGATCTCCATTGGCCCTAGTTGGTGGCAGTTCTGAGAGAGGTCAAGTACCTGGGTTTCCAGCAGCAAAAAGAGATCCCAAGCAGTGCCGAGGATCTGTTCTCACAGCATGAGACCTTCCGGAAGTTTGTGGGCAACTTGGAACTCATCGTTGGCTGGTACAACAAGGTGAGCTGGTGTAGTTTGGTTTTACTTGCCGAGTTTCGGGTTTTGTTTAGGACAAACAAAGGGGTAGGGTCTCCAAGTGCAGTAGAGGAGGTGAGGACGCCCTCTTGTTACAATGTGGCTCAAGCCACTCCGCCATCAACCCAAACAGCAGCGGCAGAGATGGCGACGGAACAGCCAGTGATGGAAACCTTACTTCCACTGGACGTTGGCCTCTGTCCCACGATTGCTTAGAGGTGCCGTACTCTCCTAAACGTAGTTTGCCCTTGGGGAATCTCAAAGTCATTCCGTTACTCCCAGTGGGGTGTGGCGGGGTGGGCGTCTCCTGGAATCCAGCCGGGTTTACAAATTTCCCAGTGACCCTGTGACCCAAGAGGTGGAGGGCGGGAGCTGGCCTCGAGGTAGGCTGGACCGGGACCTGGGAGGGGACAGGTCCACCTGTGCTCTGTGGAACAAGAGGTCCTCTTCTGCCAGATCTGGGGACCTCACACAGGTGGTCGTGCAGAGGCTGGTTCCGAATCAGGGCTCCCAGTGACTGACTGGCCCCGGGGCTGTTTGTTCCACACACCTCCTTCCTGGCATGAGAGCCCCCGGAAGCTGAATCCGAGATCAGAAGGGGACGCGGGGAGGCGTGGACTCGGGTCGCCGTGGGCCGTGGCGGGCATCCCTTTCCACACAGACACCAGAAGACGCTGCCGCTGGGGCCACATGACCTTTGCTCCTGCCCAGGCTGTGGCGGACGAGGCTGCACGTGGGCTCTGCGTGAGCCTCCTGGGGTGGCCGCCACAGGCCGCCACAGACGCAGTGGCTTCCGATGGCACACGTCTACTCTCTTCTGGCTCTGAGGTCAGAAGTCCAAGATCTGCTTCCTTCTGCTTCCTTCCTTCTGCTGCTTCCTTCCGTCTCCTTCAGAGACGGGCCGCTTCCTGGAGGGCTAAGCCGCCTCCTCGCCTGCCTCCTCGAGGCCACCGCCTTCCGCGTCCCTCTGCCGTCAGACGACACCCCTCCGGCCTCTGCCTCCTTTGTTACGTCCCTCCTTCCCCTCCGACCTTCTCGCCTCCCTCTCACGAGGACTTTGTGATTGCGTTGGGCCTGCCCGCCCAGATAATTCTGGACCACCTACCGGTCTCTAAGTGAATCTCATCTGCAAATTCTCTTTTGCCGGGTAAGGTGGGACGGTCGCAGATCCCAGGGACTAGGACGCCGACGTCCTTGGAGAACCATTTGGCCCACCACACCCGCCTGATCCACGGGGCCACCAAGATTCCCTCTCCTTGGAGCCCTGGGAATTTGGAATTGGCTGCCAGCCTCCTTCACGTGGGAGTCACAGAGAGACGGAGAAGGACAGAAGCACAGGCTGTGGAAGGAAGGGAACAGGCAGCTCAGCCCGTGGCCAGAGAGGCCCTGAGAGTCCAAGGAGGTGCCTGAACGTGGACTTTGCTGGTCCCATCCCCTTGGGCCCCCCAGATGCGTCCACGTCTGTGGATTTCCTGTTGGTAACCTTACTCGTTCTGCACTCTCGTGAGACTCGAGCCACCGACGGCAGGTTCACGGTTCTCGCAGCGAGCTTGCCCCCCGACGGGAAGCACCGTCTGGGGCCTGGAACGTTTCCATTTTTGTTCTTGTGCTTTGTGCCTCAGATCCGCCCAAGAGATGCCTCTGTTCATGGGTTCCTGAGCCGAGGGCCCCTTAGAGCCGCAGGGCCGCGCCTCTGTTGCCTTCCCTCGCCTGTCTTGCAGGAGTCCTGTACCAAATGCCCGGGTCCATCCCGCACGGGCAGGGGAGCGTTTGCACCTGCTGTCCGTCCCTCCCCAGCAACCTCCCTAGGTTCCATGTGAGCTGGTATTCACTGGAGCACGGCACGCCCTGCACCTCCCTCCTAGGGCCTAAGAAAATGGCAGCAGTAATGCTGAGTCCGAAGGATGTTTCTGGAAGAGCAGATCGTGCTTAGCCAACCTCTCCTGTAGGGGACAGTGGCCAGATCACACCGTGTGCTGGACCGAGCCCAGCAATCTGGTGCCAACCAAGAGAAGAGTCAGAATATCCGAAGATTAAGAGAGAGGCCTTGGGGAGACCCGGGAAGCCCCCCGCTCCTGGTGGAGGTGACCCCCTTCGTGACCACGCTGGCAAAGCCGAGCGCGAAGTGAAGCGGGCCGGCTCGGGCCGTCACGTCGATTTGTCAGAAATACCGCCGCCACGCGGTGACGCGTGTGACGGTGGTAACGTCACCGAAGACGTGGTCGGTGGAAACTGAAGGAAGCTCGTTTTCACTAATCGCGTTTCTCAAGATAAAACTGTAGGTGGCTCGCTTATGTGCGCCGTCCCGCATCAGGCTCTGTGCTGACAGCGTGGAACCTTCTGGGGATTCTCTCTCCCCTTCTCTCTGCCCTTCCCCTGCTTGCTCGCTCGCTCTCTCAAAATAAATAAATAAATAAGTGTAAAAAAAAGAGCCCGTCTTTGACTTCTGTATTTCCACGCGAAACCCAGCCACGCCCACTGCTCTCCAACTCAAGAAGCCAGAGGCACGTTCGCTCCGGCTACGGATGCTGTCTGTCCCTCTGCTGTCCCTCTGCTGTCCCTCTGCTGATACAAACGTTGGGTTAGGGTGAGGAGGCCTGGAGCTAGAGACGCTCGCTGCTGACGCGGATTCCCCTCTTTAGAGACGTGCCGCGCCCTTCTCGTCCTTCTCGTGCTTTCTGTTGGCAAGAGACCACTGGCCTGCAGACGGCTCAGGGCTGTTAGTGTCCGAGCCAGAGAGGGGCACGCGGTGCTTTAAGGAGTCTGCTGGGGTATCCGAGGGACCGCCCGAGTGTGTTTTTTTCCCCAGGTCACACTTCTGAGGACAGCACCCTAAAGGCGTGGGTTTATAACATAGGCTCTTAAAAAATACACAGGACGGACGTATCCTTACGTGGATCTCATCGCCGTGGGCTCTGTTTACTCTGGTAATTATGACAGACAAAGTGGCTACTTTTCTGGGCGGTTACTACGGAAAATAGGCAATAAACGAACGGCCTTCCTGAGGCCCTGAGTGTCCACGTGCGTCGTGGACGGGACGCGCAGCCTGAGGCGGCCCCGGCCAGGCTGGCCTTGGATTCGGAGCCCGGGACATACCTCCCGGCTCTGCCCGTGACGCAGTCATCAGGAACTCGGCACCTTTCCCAGCTGGAGAAGTTCTGTGTGAAGGGTTCCCCGCTGAACTCTAGTCACGGGACTTAGTGACTAAACACACCACAGAGGCGTGCTATGAAACGATCTCACTTGGGATATGTCCTCAAAGCCACGGCACGGGTAATTGGGAGGGGACCACGGCCCGTTATAGTTATTTCGTATCTAAAATTTTTTTTTTCAACGTTTACTTATTTATTTTTGGGACAGAGAGAGACAGAGTATGAACGGGGGAGGGGCAGCGAGAGAGGGAGACACAGAATCGGAAACAGGCTCCAGGCTCTGAGCGGTCAGCCCAGAGCCCGACGCGGGGCTCGAACTCACGCGAGATCACGCGAGATCTCGCGAGATCGTGCCCTGGCTGAAGTCGGACGCTCAACCCACTGCGCCACCCAGGCGCCCCGTTATTTCGTATCTAAACTCTGATGAGTGGAATCGGTACCTTCTCGTTCACTCGCTTTGTAATTCCATAGATGGAATTTCTCTTCTTTCCGTCCTGTTTCTATCGGTGATAGGTTTGTAAGCTTTACTTCTCTGGCCTCACCCACCTGCTTAGAGAGTGAACCACATGAAAACACCTGAGGGCGGAGGTCAGCAGAAAGGGGGGGGGGGGGGGGGGGGGCACGTAAAAGGACCAAATAAATGTGAGGGATTATTCTGAAAGGCAAGAGTGGTCAGCGTTTAATGTACGATTTTAACTGTTTTGCATCCCTCACTTTATAAAGTACAAGTGTCCTTGAAAAGTTATATAAAATAAAAATGTTGCTAGGTAAAAGGACATTCCAAGACTCCAATGGTGCTTGTCAGTTAAAGGAATAATTTACAGGGGCGACTGGGTGGCTCAGTTGGTTGAGCGTCCAACTTCGGTTCAGGTCATGATCTCACGGCTCGTGAGTTCGAGCCCTGCATCGGGCTCTGTGCTGATGGCTCAGAGCCTGGAGCCTGCTTCAGACTCTGTCTCCCTCCCTCTCTGTCCCTCCCCTGCTCATGCTCGCTCGCTCGCTCGCTCTCTCTCTCTCTCAAAATCGATAAACATTACATTTTTTAAAAAGTTAAAAAATAAAGGAATAATTTGTAAAAACTGTATACACCCTCCTTCTCCTTTTTCCTCCTGTTTTGTGAATTGATGTTTTTTCCAAGCCTTAAATGAATTTCTCTATTAGAGCAGGGTAGAAGTGTATCAACACTATATAGGACCTGGATGAGTGCTCTGATTCACAAACAGCTTGAATAGCTTCCCTGTAGATCCTAGATCTCCTTTTCTATTTTTTTTTTTTTAGTTGTTTTTAAAATTGTTTAAATGTTTGTTTATTTTTGAGAGAGAGAACAGAGGATGATGGGGGGCAGGAGGGGCAGAGAGAGGGAGACACAGAATCTGAAACAGGATCCAGGCTCCGAGCCGTCAGCACAGAGCCCGATGCAGGGCTTGAACTCACGAGCCGTGAGATCATGATCTCAGCAGAAGTCGGACGCTTAACCAACTGAGCCACCCAGGCACCCCTCCTTTTTTATTTTTTAAAGTTTATTTATTTTGAGAGCGAGAAAGAACATGCGAACAGGAGGGGCAGAGAGAGGGAGAATCCCAAGCAGGCTCCACACTGTCAGCGCAGAGCCCAATGTGGGGCTTGAACTCATGAACTGCGAGATCGTGTCCTGAGCTGAAATCGAGTCGGATGCTTAGCCAACTGAGCGCGGCCCCCCCACCACGCCCTGCCACACACACACACTGCCCAGGCATCCCCTGGATCTCCTCTATATACCTAAATTGCAGGCTTGGGGTTTATGACCAAGGAGAGATTCTGAGCCCCGACCTACTTCAGTTACTCGTGTCCATTTCTCTGAGTTTCTTTGTATGATTTTAAGCCAAATAAAAACAGTTTTTGGGTTACACACTCATTATTGTCCCATTATCACCTTTCCTTCTGTTTCTACCCCATTCTGTAGGTAGCCAAGAGTTAAGTGCATACGTAAATCCTTGGTGATAAAAGTAGCTTTTAGAAGCTGAAATCTCCTGGAATTTGAATTATACGTAATTCCCAATTAAATGACACAAGTTGTAATTGGTTTGGTTGGTAATGGGTAAGAAAACCCTAACCATGAGACCATTTAAAATCTGGCTGGATTTGGAGCAAAGACCCTGAGACTATAGCCTTTTTGTTGCAGATACAGACCACCGTGATGGATGTAGAATTTCCACTAATAAAGTCAGAACTGGAAGCAATCGATGTCAAGTTATTGACTGCTGAAACAACGCTGTTCTGGAATGGGGAAGGTACTGAGGCCATGTTTGTCTCACTGGGAGGGTGACCAGCAGATCAATGGCGGTGGGGTGGGGTGGGGGGGATGTCCTCCCTGTCCAGCATCTATCCTATGACACTTGCAAATGGCTGCTTCTGCCTCCCGGTTGGGTGGGTCCACTTTGACTCCAGTGGGGTTATGTTAAAGGCCATCGGAGAGTTCCACCTGCTTGCCCTGTCCCAAAGAGCCCATTTGTGTCACTTACAAATGGAATCAGGCAAAGACCCCTCCGGGGACCACCAAGGGTCCCAAAGTTTTCACAGTGGGCTTTTGGGGCCTGGGGCTCTTTGGTGGTTTCCTGGGCAGGTGTCAGAGAAGCAGAAAGAAGTGTGCTCACAGAGTCCCTTCTTCCCACCACGGGAGCAGGCAGAAGCCTTCCCCCCTGATGTCCCTCCCCTCTGGACCCACCTCTGGGTGGCCACCACCACCAAGGCTGTCTCCTTTATCAAAGCCTGCAACTTGCCCTGGGCCGTTTTTTGGCCATATCCTGTCTCCACTGTCTCACTTAGAAGGTGGGACCGTCCACCTCCCTGCAGCTGGGGTTGGCCTGGACTTTCCGTTCAGAGAAGATACACTGCTTCTCACTGTGGCCCAAGGACGCACCCCTTTCCAGCCGCTGTGGCCCAGGACGCTGAGACCTGTCACCATGCTCATGTGTCTCCAGTGCCCTGCTGGTGGTTGGAGGGGCAGGGGCGCGAGGGGTCCCCTTGGGGGTGGGGGCCCGAGAACTGATGACCCACCTATTTGGGGATAGGGAAGTCCTGCTTCCGAACAGACGCTGTGTGCATCATCTGTCAACATTGCGTTTGGAGAACTCTGGATGAGCAGCAGGCATGTTTTCCAAGCGCTGTCTGGCAGTGATGAGCGCAAAAGCCTGCCCAAGACTTTTCACTGTTCTGAATTGTTCATTTCATTATATTCCTTGATGTTTATATTTTAGGTGTGTTAGAGTATATCCAAGACTTGCGAGAAATTCTACATAACTTGCAGAACAGGATGCAAAAAGCCAAGCAAAATATAGATGGAATTTCTCAGGCCATGAAGGTGAGTAAGCAGCAAGGTATTATAGAGCAGGGCTTAACCAGAAGCCCAGGAGAGGGTCCTGGGGAAAAGGCACCCGCGGAGATGCTCACAGAGAGTCCCGAAGGCAGCAGGAACTTGTTGTGTGAGGCTCTGGACTGCACAACGATGTCAAGGTGGTCCCGAGGCAGAGAAGTCCCAGGCCAGGGTGCAGAATTCAATTCTGTTCCGTTCTGTTGAGCTCGGCAAGAGTGCTTGTAGGGTCCTCTCTCTGCCGGGAAGGCACCGGGAACAGGGGGCAGGAAGGTACCCTGAGACTCAGCTCCGCTCAGGGAGGCACCGAGCTGACTTTCACTCAAGCCCAATCCAGGAAACTGGGGGCGAATTCCTTCACTAGCTTCCCCACGGTCCGTCATCAAGGCCCTAACGTGCAGAGAGACATCTGCAGTGACACATCCAAAGGGGAGCTTGAACTGCCCTGCCTCGTTAATTTACAGTCTACTACATGACTCCATTTTTTTTTTTAAGTTTATTTCTTTAAGTGATCTCTACACTCAACGTGGGGCTCAAACTCATGACCCTGAGATTAAGAATCACGTGCTCCACTGACTGAGCCAACCAGGAGGCGCCCCACTCCATTTCATTTTTAAAACAATCATGTTTAAGCTCTATTTCTCCATCGGTATGTCAAGATTAATCACATTCTGTTTTACTGCCCATCGTGCCCCCACCCATGGGACCTCAGATCTTCTGCCTCCTCCGGCCACCTTCCTGCAAATGTCTGAGCTGGAAGAGTTTCACGTTTCTGACTCCGGCCATCGTTTGGTTTTGAGTCTCCTTTGTCATGGTGTGAACTTTCTTTTCTTTTCTCTTTTTTCTTTTCTATGTTTATTTTTGAGAGGTAGGGAGGGAGGGGCTCACCAACACCCGCTTGGGTTTACTCCATAAACTGTAGACCGGGATCATTGCTCGGTTGTCGCTTGAGTGGAATATTTCTTCAGGTGATTTCTGCGGGCAGGAAAGGTGCATTGATGACCTAGTGGGTCCTTGCTTGTCCAAAAATCTGTCTCTGTTGACCTCACCTGCAGCTGTCCTGTCCAGGTGAGCGATTTTTTTGATACAGTCCTTTCCTTTCAACAGTCTAGAGACATCTGTGTATCAGCGAGCTCGTGCTGCCCTGACAAAGCCCGCTGGCTGGGCGGCTTAAACAGCAGAAGTTCATTTCCTCACAGTCTGGGAGGCAGGACGTCTGGATAGGGTGCCGTCGGCGTGGTTTTCCAGAGGCCTCTGTCCTGGGTTCCCAGACGGCCGTCTCCTCCCCGTGTGTTCATGTGGTCGTCCCTCTGTGCATGTCTGTGTCCTGATCTCCCCTTGTTATAAGGACATGAGTCATACTGGGCTTGGGCCCACCTAATGGCCCCATTTTGCCTTCACCAGCTCTTTAAAGACCCCTTTCTAGACACATCCCACGATACCAGGGGGTCCGGGCTTCAGCCTGTGAATTTGGGGGACACGGTTCAGCCGTCACAGTCCCTGTCTCCCAGGCCCACGTTGACAAGGCTGGCGATGGTGTGACTGTCCTGTGGGTGCCCCTGCTCTCTCTGTAGGCACGTAAAGTTCTTCGTCACTGTCGGGGCTCAGAAATGCCCCCGCAGTGCGTCTGGACAGGTGTCTCCTCTTGTTAACGCTCCCCAGACTTGGTTAAGTGCTTCCTGTCCCAAAGAGACCGAATCTTCTGTACCTGCTCAGTGTCTCAGGGGTATCCCCTTCGGGAGCTCTGCCAGTCTCCACGTTCTCCACCGGGGCACAGCAGGAATGCTGGTTCCCCTGGCTCTGAGCTTGCTGGGGTCAGGAGTGCGTTCTGACTGCGCCCTCTGTGTCAGAGCGGGGGAGGGGGGGTGGGCACATTGGCCTGGCTGCCGTAACACGACATCTCAGCCTCCAATAGCACGTGTTCGCTCGGCTCTGCTCTGGAAGCTGCAGGTCTAAGATCAGGGTGCCGTCAGCCATAGTTGATGGCGAGGGCCCCTTTCCTGCCTCACATGGTGAGGACACAGTTAGTCTCTCTGCCTTTTCCTATAAGGACACTAATCCCATCGAGGGGCCCCATCTCACCTGGCTGGGCCTTCTCACCTCCCACATTAATCTCAGTTACAGGGGGAGCAGTCACCGGGCCCCTCGTGCTGGCCTCAGGGCCCTGCCCCCAGCTGTGTCCTCTACACGTCCATTCAGAAGCTGCAGCCCGGCCGGAAGGGAGGGGGTGGATGGAGGGCCACCTCACTCAGGGTTTGGGTGCAGAAACGGGGTCTGGCTCGCCCAGGCCCTCACACGGATTACTCCATCCAAAAACAGCAACCCAAACAAGACAGTAAATAGTATCTGACTCCCCGGCTGCATGAGGAAACCAAGTAATTGGAAAAGAAAACAATTCAAGTCAGTCTATTAGACCTGAAATAAATAATGCAAAAAAAATAAATAAGGCACATGTAATTCTCAAATACTGGGGAGAAGGGAGAGGCAGGTGAGCTAAACCTTGGTTGCTCACACTCGAGTCACAAGACGGTCTAGACATGACTCAATCTGACACAGAGAGTCCCACAAACCATCTCGAGTGCTAGGGCAACCGAAGTTTCCAGTGGGGACCAGGATGGAGAGACAGGAAGACATGGGGCCAAGGGGGTGTGGGTTTTGTCCAGAAAGTTTTCCCACTCAGTGTTTTGTTGCTGTGTGTATCGATGAGAATTTAAAATGAAAAAAAAGGGGGCACCTGGGTGGCTCAGTAGGTTGGGCATCCAACTTCCACTCAGGTCATGATATCATGGTTCATGGGTTCGAGCCCCATGTTGGGCTCTGTGCTGACAGCTCAGAACCTGGAGCCTGCTTTGGATTCTGTGTGTGTGTGTGTGTCTGCCCCTCCCCTGCTCACACTCTGTCTCTCTTGCTCTCAAAAATAAAATGTTTAAAAAAATTTTTTTTAAAAGATCTAACTATTGGATAATAGAGCAAAATCAATATCGTAATTGCCGATGACAAGAATCCTTGTAGTAGAAGTCCCAATTATAGGAGGGTCAGAGCCCCCTATCCCCGCTCCCCCGACCCAGCAGTAGGTCAGCTGTCCCCACAAGAGGGACTCCTCCCCCTGGGCCTGCTATTCGGAGCCATGGATGCTCTGCCCAGCTCTGACCACACACCCCTCACCACAGATGCCTGCCCCAGGGTGATTCCTCTTGGGCCTGGTCAGGCAGGTAGAGCCATCCAGTGGTCTCCCTGCACCCCCCACCCCCACCCCCACCCCCCGAGGCTCTGCCTGGCTTTTAGGCAAACCGTCTAAGCTCTCTGCTCAAGTGTCCTCAGGGGCCCCCAGGCCTCTCCGAGGGACAAGGACATTCGCATCAACGAGCAGGTAGAGAAGGCACAAGACCACAGGTGTTTTCCCCATATGTTTTCCTCACTCCCACCTGTGCCCTGCAGGACTGGTCCGCCAACCCGATGTTTGAGAGAAAGGACAATAAGAAGGAGGCCCTGTTGGACTTGGACGGAAGGATGGTCAATCTCAACAAGCGCTACACTGCGGTCAAGGACGCCGGTGTAAAGATTCAAGCCATGGTCATGGTAAGGACTCGCCCAGAAGGGGCTTCGAGAGGCCACTCACTTTCAGTAGAAGAGGGAGAGCCAGAGATGTCACAAAAATTACTTTAGTAGTCACGGAAGTTACTCTCTTTACTCCGAGAGTCTCACTTGCAGAAAGCAGACAGACTATGGTAAACGTACCCTCGGTTAACGAGTTTCTCTTGCTATGGGCCTGCCCTCCTCCGTGCTAAGGGGTCAGCACGCCCTACCCTGCACAAAAGTGGTATAGACCAGTGACATCGTCGTACAAGGTCAGCAAATCTTGTTTCCCTGGGTCACGCTGCTTGAGGACAGGCGCCGTGTGTCTCTGTTGTCCTTGGCGCTTTCCCGACGAAACACGTAAATGCGGGTGAGGAATGTGGAACGTGTGTGCCTGGTGTCCCGGTGCCGACACGTTCCGACTGGGGGGATGTGAGAGCACTCACCTGCTGGGCTGCCCTGAGCATAGGTTGTGCCTTGTTGCCAAGAGCCTCAAGGGGCCGTGGGCCTCTGTCCTGGCCGGGGCACTCTGAGGGAGAAGGAGAAGCAGTAGCCTGGCGCCCCTGGAAGTTCTACCCAGGTTCCCAACGACGCGGGGATTCTCACACCTTCCTCACTGGCCGCCGTTTGATCCGGCTTCCGTTTTAGCTTGTTTCTGAGGCACGTATGAGAGGTGGAGCTCTGCCTTGGCCCCCAAAAAAGAAGATTCTACCTTGAGCTCAAGATATTTTCAGGGCAGTTGTTTTTGGGTTTTCTGATGCTTGGTACAAATCATGGATGTGGACTTCAGTGATGGATCACCACACCCAGACAGACCGCAGCACCACCACCCGCCCCCCCCCCCTCCACCGCCCCACCAGGGAGGAGGGTATCTCATTGGTTGTTCTCATGGTCAAGCCATTGTTTACAAGGCCATTGCCCCAGTGGAGTTACTTGACTGGATCAGAAGATATTCTGTCTTGTTTCCAGACCCTCTTCCTTCCCCTTTGCCTTGGTGCCAGAAGCTCCCACTAAATTAAGATGTGTAGCTGCAAACCTATTACTTGGAAGCGTTGACCAGTTAACCTGTTACGCTCTCAGATGTGTTGGAAATGGGCAAAGCAGAGAGAAATTTGGCTGGAATGAGGGAAGGGTCCACAGCACAATGGCACAGAAAGAGGACAGAGAGGAGGCAGCGCGCCGGGGAATAGGAACCTGGGAAAAGTGGAAGCCAGCAAGCTGAGGGGGCAAGGCTTTGTTGTCCCATTTGCCAGAGTCCTCGATGCACGTAATAATCATCTGAACCATTTCTTTCTGCCTTAGGCTGAAGTTACTTAGGCCTGTGTCTTCTTTCCCCTATTAGAAGATAACTGCCCTGAGGGTGCGGACTGGGCCATATTCATCTTTGTTTACCCTATAGCTCTCAGTGTCTTACAGATTCATCCATCTGTTCATCCACCCATCCATCTATCCACCCATCTGTCTACCCATCCATCCATCCACCCACTCAACCATCCATCCATCCATCCATCCATCCATCCATCCATCCAAACACCCATCCACTCATCATTCCACCCACCCATCCATCCATTCACCAGCTCCTGCTTTGTCCCAAGCATCCTGCCACAAGCTGAAGGTACAGTGGTGGAAAGGACAGTCAATCCATGAACTCATGTAGCTTGGTATTAAGGGGAGGTACAGACTAAACACAAATAAATACAATAATTCAGGATTGCATCTGTGCTATAGTAGGCACAAATAATGGATTGCTAGAGGGATTACAGGTAAGAGGCAGGAACAGAAGCCAAATCTGAGATGAATAGGGTGTGGCCAACGGGGGGGTAGGAGGGGCTTTCCTTTGTGAGAAGGTAACATTTGGGCTGAAACCTAAAAGGTTAGAAGAAGGAAGGCTTGGCAAGAATGGGAAGCAAGAATGAGAAGCAGCCTGTGGGAAGGCTCTGACGTAGAAAAGAGCCCGGCACTTTCAGGAAGCTAAAAGCAACCCCGTGTGCCTGGAGTATGTGAACAGGGACAAGAGTAGCCCAGAGAGTCCCCTAGTGAGTCGGTTAAAGAAGGAGCAGGTGAATCCATGAAGCATCAGCCGACTGCGTGGTTCTGTTCACAGGAAAATGCTGAGCTGTTCAGAGCAGATACGACGAGCCAGTCCTGGAAAGACTACATCGACTACATTGACGACATGGTCCTGGACGAATTTGACCATTTCATCCGCAAATCTCTGAACTACCTAATGGACAACATGGTCGCGGATGTGAGTTATAAACATAAGATACACGTACATTTGTGCTGTACTTACGGTATTGTAACTGTAAAATAAGGTCTACTTTGCAATCTATAGTTTGCATAGACCAGGCTATCATGTTACAAGTAAACAGACCTTAAAACCTGCGTAGGGGGAACTCCTCACCCTGGACTTGAAACTGAGATTCCTGCATGCCAGGACCCTCTTCAGGCCCCAGCACTCAGGGCATCTGGTCACCGTGCATCGGCCAGGCCCTGCCTTGCTGCTAGGTGAGGGAAAGCAGGCACCGCTGGCCCCCTAGTCTTACGGATTGGGCAGGGTGTACCCTCCTGTCGGCAACATCAGCTACCAACCGACTCAACCCTCCGCGGGGCGGGCGGGAGTGTAAAGCAGGCCGGCAAAGAGGACGTGCTGGTTGATTTCATCCCGGAATGTTCTCCACCGTTTTCCCCGTGGGTCAGCCCTCCCCGAGCCATGTCTTTTTCATTACAATAGTTCCCAAATGGTATCGAATATGCTAGCAGGGCATGATCAAAGATCCCCCGGCCCACCCAGTGCACCCACTGGAAGGACAGTGGGAAGGACAGCGAGGCGCCCTCGGACCAGCTGCAGAGATGGATGGTTCATGCTTGAGCCCAGCACATACGTCTCAAAGGCCGGGTGTCACCAGACAATCACAGACCCAAAACTCTGTTGATGGATCGTCATCGTTACTACCGACTCTAAGGTTCACCAAGCAACCCACAGTGATGCAAAATGTCAGCAAGTTCTGTAATTTATAGTTAGTCACCATCAAAACCATGACGATCCCCTGATGACAAAATGTCCTTCTCCAAAAGTCCCAGGGAGTCCCTATATTTGCACGCAGCCCAGCAGCAAGAGCAGAGCCCTGAGTCAGAGGCTTTAGAAAAGCCTGGTCATCTGAGTTGGTGGCAACTGGCCTTTTGTGCCAGTTAGCAATTCACTTAAACACCAGTAGACACCATCCATTGGTTGTATTGGGTTCTCAAGTCAATCGCCCACAGGGCCATCGTGGGACTGTGTTTAGAAGAACACTAGCAGCCGTGGAGTGGATTTCATGGCCACCCGTGGGCCTTGGCCCATCCTCGGAGCATCGCTGGTGTGGGGCTAACCTCCATCGGGTCACCTTACAAATGAGGCCATCACCCATAGCCATGCAGCCTCGCAAGGGGGATCCAGGAACAGACAGGGTTGCGGTGCACACGTGCTTTATGAAGGGGAAGTCCAGTGGCTGGCTGTCCTTGCTGGGGCACAGCTGAGGCCGACCCACCTGGTGGCTGGTATTCCACAGCAGGTGTTTTAGTTGCTTCGCTAATTGGCCACAAGGCAATTTTGCCATGAAAGATAAAAGAGGGACATTAAAAAGGCCCCCATGAAACAGGACAAAACTAATCATATTAATAATTTCTTCTGGGGCACCTGGGTGGCTCAGTCAGTTGAGCGTCCGGCTTTGGCTCAGGTCATGATCTCACGGTCTGTGAGTTTGAGCCCGGCATCGGGCTCTGTGCTGATGGCTCAGAGCCTGGAGCCTGCTTTGGATTCTGTGTGTGTGTGTGTGTGTGTGTGTGTGTGTGTGTGCGCGCGCGCGCGCGTGTATGTGTGTGTCTCTCTCTCTCTTTCTGCCCCTACCCCACTCATGCTTTGTCTCTCTCTCTCTCTCAAAAATAAAATCATTAAATAAATAAATAAATAAATAAATAAATAAATTTCTTCCTTCATTTAAGAGAGGTATCCATTTTCCAAATACTAGGGTGCCAATTGGTAACTGATGGTATTTGCCCCGTGAAAGCGTCTCCGCTGACGTGTCCCCTTGGCACACTGTCACGTGTAGGTTGATAGGCACCCAGCGTTCTGCAGGAAATACAGGAAAATGCTGATGCCGTCGCGCGTCGTAACTGGCGTGCTCTCCGTTTCTAGGAGAGTCGAGCGTGCAACCTGGCTTTACCCGGCCTTGTTTCACACTCCCAGGAAGTTCACCACCGTGTTTTCCATCAAGCTGACACCCGCGGTTGACCTCCCCTGGCACCCACGGCGAGGGCTAGCCGAGGTTTATATCGTGTGATAAAAAATGGCAGACACCTCTGAGAACAAACCACCAACAGGCTATTTTTTTTTTTTTTTTTTTATCTTTTATGGCAAAGCTGTTCGACCGTCAATGAGTTCTGTGGCGAAGGTGCTTCACCGCACAACTACCTAGAGCCAGGGGCCTCCAGAGATGGGAGGGCTGTGCTTTCTGGAGCGCAGCGAAGCCCGTCCTGCCCAGCTGGGACACCGCCCACCCCCAGCCCACCATGCACTGTGGGCCACTCACAGTCACCGGCCACCACTCCCACGCTTCATGCGTTACTGACTTACTTAGTCCTCATAATAACCTCAAGAGATGGGGACAGTTGGCATCTCTATTCTACACAAGATTATCCTCATTTTATGTTTTTGGGGAGCCTGGGAGGCCACGCAGCTGGTGAGCTACAGATACAGGCTTTGCAGTGAGGCAGTGGGGGGGGTCCCCTGCTCCAGCCTGCTCTGAGCCCTGTGGCTCAAAGGGCCCGGGAAGGCGTGCTCCCCCAAGTGCTCCCGGCCGGCCCGGGGCAGCCCTGTGGTGCCCGGAGGGAACACTGGGACCTTGGGAGAGGTTCATCCGAGCTCGAGGTACTGAGCCCGGGACAATCTCTTCCAGGGGAGCGTGGCACCGCTGTTTGAGGTCCTCATGCAGCTGGACGAGGACGGGCTGGTCTTCAATCCGTCCCTGGAGTTGGGCCCCGACTATGGCTTCCTGATGCTGATTGAGGGCCTGATCAACGACATCTACACTGCAGCCAAGCTCATCCCCCGGCTGGCCAAGAACCGAATGAGCTACAAGGTCAGTCCGGGCCTCACCCGGCCCCACCTTCCTCCCCTGCAGAGGCTCCTACGGCTCCCCTGTTCCGGTCACCTCCCCGACGCGCCCCCACCCCACCAAGATGGCAAGCGTGTGCTCTTACCCCGCGTGCTGGTAGTTCGCTCCCTTCTGGAGGTTAACCCTGTGAGTCCCTCAGTGCTCGGGCATCTCGACCAACACGCTTCCCTGGCTCGCACATCCTCGGACCCTCGATGCATTAAACACCCGGAAACAAGACCCAGTTCGAGCGGATTCTCCAGACACAAAAAAGGCATAGGAAGTTAGGCTCCCCCTGGAGGGAGGTCTGAGGACGTGTTTGTCAGAGCGTTGTCTGTATAACAGGGAAACCCCAACTGGAAAAGACCTAAATGCCCTCCAATAAGGGAGCTCTCCAGTAGATTCCAGTAGATTCGGGCCCATCCGCACAAGGACAGCCAGCTGAGTCCCAAACATGAGCCAGGGGTGGAAAGAGGCCGGTGACAGGTTGTTAAGTGCTCATCAAGTTGTGGCACAACGCGTAGAATACGATTTCATTCGTCGACACAAACAAAAGCCTGTATTTCTGTGGATACACTCCGAACTGTTAAGAGTGCTTACCTCTGGAAACAGGATGGGGTTAAGGATGGGGGACGGTGAAGGGTCGGGGCGGGACAGGGGGTGCAAGGTTTTTTATTTCATATACGTGAGCACCGCTTGAAGTTTTGGTAACGGGCATGAATTCTTTGCAATAACAGGTATTTACAACAAGAAGCTCTGTACTGTTAGGGAGGAAGGTGTGTGTGCACACGTGCGTGTGTGTGTGCCTGTGTGTGAGCGTGTGTGCCCGCGAGCGCGTGCGGTGAGGTGGGTACACAGAGGAGATGAGTGGCAAGGTCAAGGGTGGCTTCCCAGAGGAGCTGAGTGTGCACGAGTCTTGAAGGGTGAGGAGGGGATTCCCAGGCCGACGGTATCAGGCAAAGAAAACGGCCTGAGGATTTCTGAGCCACAGAAAGGGGACGAGCCCGGCCCAAGTGCACACGGCAAGCTGTTCCAGAGCCCAGAATAGAGTCTGCCACCAGACATTCACTCAGGTATGGACGTGGGACCCCGTGAGCTCCGGAGTCTGGCAGGATGCGAGTCTGGAGCTCCTGCAGCCTCCGTGGGGCTCTGAGGGGATCCATTTGCTGAGGAAGCCACACGTGGAGGAGGACAGAGCAAAGTAAGACAAGGATCCTGCTGATCATGCCACGCCCCAGGCCTTGCACCCTCCCACACACACCGGTCTCATTCCTACCTGTGGGATCTTAGTTTACGGAGGTGACTGAGCGGTGATGTGGAGAGGCCGGTGCCATTGAGAGGAAAGTTAGTGCTGCTCACAGTTCCCATAGAAACGGGAGGCCTGGCGGGCCCCGAGGGGTGGCAGGGATCCAAGCAGGTGCAGTCGGGAGGCAGAAGCAGGAATGAGGAGGATCGCCCAGGCCAGAGACTTTCATGGGGTTTCTGCAGGAGAGGCAAGGCTGGTGAGGGAAACAGCTCAGAACTGGCCAGTTTGCACTGACGTCAGTGACTCTGAGGCCCAGGGGTCGCCTCGATTACCTGGTACCTGACCCTGGGGCACTTAGGATAGGAGGAGCGTTGGCTTGGGATAAAGGAGGTGGTGGGGGCGCGCCAGGGCTGGTGTGTCGAGACCCAGGGCTGGATGGTTTGCATATGAAGGGTGTGCTCCCTGTTCCTGAGCCCTTAGCCTTGCTCAGAATTGTCTAGTCCCCAGGAGGGTGGTGTCTCCCCAGCCAGCAAGGTTTTTTAAGACGTCGGTGAATCTTGGGGCACCTGGGCGGCTCAGTTAAGCGTCCGACTTCAGCTCAGGTCACGATCTCACCATTTGTGGGTTCGCGCCCCGCGTCAGACTCTGTGCTGACAGTTTGGAGCCTGGAACCCGCTTTGGATCCTGTGTCTCCCTCTCTCTCTCTGCCCCTCCCCGGCTCATTTTCTGTCTCTGTCTCAAAAATAAATATTAAAAACGTTTTTTAGAAGATGTCAGTGAATCTTAAGATACGAAAATAAAATTTCATAATTTTATTTCGTAAATAAATTACGTATACGAAATTTATTACACATTACGTATACGAAAATACGAAATGGGTTTTCTGTCGCTTGAAACGCAGAAGATTCTGTCCAGAACAGGCCTCCCCTGGTCCCCGCCCTAGCCATCGTGGTGGACTCCTTTTAGTTCCTCAGACGGCCGCGTCCTTCCAGCACAGGGCCTTTGTTTGTGCCTCGCTGCTTCTCTTGCTTTTTGCGCCCCCCCCCCAACCATCCAGCAGGGGTCCAAACAACGGTCACTTCCGCAGGGAGCGTTCCCCCCACCTCCTCCCCGGTGAACATTAGGGCAAGTCTCAGGGTCTGGGATTGTTTGGTGAACGTCTGACCCCGCCCCTGGACCCTCCGTGCGAGCCCTGTCTAGATCCCCCGTGCCCACCCCCTCGTGTGGCGCACAGCAGGTGCACGGCGCAGATGAATCAGTGTGTGAGTCACCCTGGGGTCCGCCAGACAAAAGTCACGTTCGACGTGATCTCCTCACGGGCGAACCTTGCAAGTGGTCAGATTTCTGTTTCCCACCGTGAGAGGTTAGCAACGCTCCCGCCGGCAGGGAGCTTCCTTGCAGGGCGGAGAGATGACCTCCACGCCGTGACCCCCGGCAAAACCGCTCACAGGTCTGCTTGTCTCCTGCCCGCTCCCAGGCAGACCTCGAGGACATGTCGGACCTCATAGAGACGAGGGAGGAGTTGTCCAACCTGGTCCTCAGCGCCATGAAGGAGGCCGAGGAGTACCAGGACTCCTTCGAGAGGTACTCCTACCTGTGGATGGACGACCCCCAGGAGTTCATGAAGAACTTCCTCATCTACGGGCGGGCGGCCACCCTGGACGATTTGGACACCCGGGCCGAGGAGGCCCTCCCCAAGACGCCGCCCACCCTCGCCCACTTCCAACAGCAGGTGCGCGTGAGCCTCGCCCCCTGGGATCACCCCCCTCCCCCACCCACCCCAGGGAGGGAGGTCACTGGGCTCCGTTCAAACCTCCGGTGAAAGGTTCAAAATGCGGGTTTTATTGTTATTCGGGTCTGGTGACTCCAGCCGAGCAGGAGATGATCGCCATGGAAGAGTCTGTGACTCACTGGTTCCAGGAGGAGGAGGCAGGCCCCGCCCCGCAGGGCCACGGGGTCAGCACTGGGGGGCAGCACTGGGGTCGGTCTGGAGGCAGAGGGACAGAGGGGAAGGCGTGATTCACAGCCTGGAAGGAATATTCGGGAGAGGCAGGGCAAGGGGACCTAGGATCAGCTAGTGGGAATCACGTCAGTGGATTCCGTGGTGTAGGGCTGGTGCCTCGTTGTGGGGACCAGGCCCTGGGGTGCTGAGGACAGGGGAATGTTGGCCCCGAGGGCGAAGAGGGTGGTTGGGGAGTGGGTTCTGGGTTGGTTGGTATAAGAAAGACGCTCCCTGGGGAGAGGCCTTCCCTGGGAACTTGCCAGCCTTGGGAGGGACCGTCCCACCAGGCTCAGCAAGGCTGCAGGTGCCAGAGCAGAAAGACGGAACGTGAGAAAAACCGTTAGTACGCAAACCTCCACCTGTTGCCCGCGCGCGGTGACGGGGAGTCGCCCGTGAGCAGCAGTGACCCGCCCCCAGGGGAGACGCGCACCAGGGCCGATGCCGCCGCACGGGGTGGGGGCGGCTGGTGGAGCGTGAGAGCCCCGAGAATGGAACGCCGCACGAAGAGGGCCAAGTGTAGGGTGCCCCAAGCCTGCCCTGACCGCATTCACCTGTTGGCTTCTGGCCCGTCCTGCAGAGGCCGTGCTGGCCTTGCCCGATGGCGTCCCTTTCCGACAGGTTGCCTGAGCTGGGGATGGGCCACTGGGCTGCGGGGAACCCGGGGCTGCCGGGACGGGAAGCCGTGCCCCGCAGGAGGGTGGGGGCCGCCCGCGTGCTGTGCCGCCGCCTCCCACGGCCGCCCGACTGAGCCGTGGCCCCGTTTTCCAGATCGATTCCTACGAGAAGCTGTACGAGGAGGTGTCCAAGTGTGAGAACGCCAAGGTGTTCAACGGCTGGCTGCAGTGCGACTGCCGCCCCTTCAAGCAGGCTCTGCTCAACATCATCAAGCGCTGGGGTTTCACGTTCAAGCGTCACCTGGGCGAACACGTCGTCAACAGGTGGGCACCGGGACCCCGCAGCCCATCCCCCGCCACCCTGCAGAGGGCCGCGTCCCTGGAGAGCCGGACAGACAAGCTTCCGTGGTGCTGGTGGGCCCTCCTCCGGGCCATGGGGTGGCTGAAGGTCAGGCTTAGAGGCCAGTGGGCCCCCAGCAAGGGGTGGGGGTGGGGGTCCCAGCGGAAAGGTGTCACCGGCTGTGAAGGGACACCCTGTGCTTCGTTCGACACCTGTTTATTGAGCACGCACGGTCTGCAGCCTGGAGGGTGGGGCAGAGCAGGCTGAAGTGTCACCAGGGGACCGGCCCCACGAGACCAGAGGTGGCAGTCAGGACCTTGAGGGCACGGTGCCGGGACAGAGTACGGGAGGGCTGAGCTCTGCCCAGGAGGCCAGTCTGAGTGGGGCTGGTAAGGCGTAGGGTGAGGGTCAAGGTGGTGTCGGGGGGCGGACAGGAGCTCTCCCTTGCTCAGCACGGCCCCGCAGCACAACGGGGGAGCCCTCGGGGCTGGCCGCCGCCTCCGATGGGCCTCACCCTCCCCGTGGAGGGGGGCGCCTGTCACCGGGCCCTCTCGTTCAACAGCCTGGCTGACCTAGAGGCCTTCATGAAAGTTGCCAGGATGGGCTTGACAAAGCCCCTCAAGGAGGGGGATTATGACGGTCTCGTGGAGGTGATGGGGCATCTGATGAAGGTCAAGGAGAGGCAGGTGGCCACCGACAACATGTTTGAGCCCCTGAAGCAAACCATCGAGCTGCTCAAGACCTACGGGGAGGAGATGCCGGAGGAGACGCATGTGAAGCTGCAGGTAGACAGTGGTCAGGTGCCGCGCCGTGCAGGGAAGAGGGGAGGGAGGCCGCCCAGTGCTGGGCAGGGTGGGGGGAGGAGGGTGTGCAGGGAAGAGGGGAGGAGTGCCTCCAGGGAAGAGGGGAGGGAGGCTGCCCACTGCTGGGGGCCTTGCAGTGGGGGTGCAGGCTGTCTGAACAGGGACAAGGCCTCACGCGGGGCCTGCACGATAAACCTCCCCTCTGGATTCAGGAACCCCGTGGAATGTCCCCACAGAGGAAGGGACACTGAGGCGGCCTCCAGGGTGGGGCCAGTGGGGCCTCCCTTTAACTGTTGGATTAAAAATGCCCCTGTACCCCACACCTGCCCCTGAGGACGGGTCCGCCCTGGGTGCGGGGGACAGTGGACGGAGAGCGGGGTCAGCGGAGGCCCCGCAGAGGTGAGGGGAAGGGCCGTGAGGCCGAGGCAGGGCCGGCTCCCTCCTGGAGGGGCATGGGGGCAGCTGCTCTGGGAACTGCCCAGCCCGGAAGGCCCCGGGTCAGCCCGGCTCTCCCCGTGGCAGGGCAGGGTGGAAGGGGGAGGGCCTCAGCATCTTACGATTAGAAGTCCGATAGTTGCTCGGGGTGGAGAACTTTGAAAATACAAAAATCCATCTGATCGTTAAAGCCGTGCTTAAACTAGCAAGATTCTAGAAATGGGGAGAAGGTTAGTGGTTGCCCACGGACGGGCTGGGGGCAGATACAGAGACCACGTAAGACGAGTTCTTCCCGGCAAAGGACCATTCCGTGTGTGTGCGCTGAGGATGTGGTCACAGGGACCTAGACGTGGGTTCAGATCGCTTAGGACGACACATGCTCACGCACAAATCGCGTGCACACTCGTGCGCTGGTGGAATCGGGTTAATGCAGGGTGAAAGCGGATGAGGTCTGCCACCCGGTTCCCGGAAACGCGCCGATGCTGGTTTCCTGGGGTGGGGGTCGCACCGCGGCCGTTTGAGATGCCAGCCCCGGGGGGAGGCTGGGGGAGGCACACAGGACTCTCTACTCCTTTGGCGATTCCCCGTGAGTCCGTCACACTTCGCGATAGGAAGTTTCTTGAAACAACGGAAAAAGGAACGGCCCCTGGGCTCGATCTGCCGCAGGAGCTGCCCGAGCAGTGGACAAACACCAAGAAGCTGGCCATCCAGGTGAAGCAGAACGTGGCGCCCCTCCAGGCCAACGAGGTCAACATCCTGAGACGGAAGTGCCAGCAGTTCGAGGTGGTGCCATCCCGGGGGGCCGGGCCCGCACCCTCCACGTGGCCAGGCTGGGGAGGGTGACGCGGCTGCTCCTCCCTTAGCTCAAGCAGCACGAGTTCAGGGAGAAGTTCCGGCAAGAAGCGCCGTTCACCTTCACGGACCCCGACCCCTACAAGTCCCTGAATAAGGTACGTCGGTCGAGGCCCCGGTGCCTCTCGGCCGTTCCTCAGGCTGTCACTCGTGGGCGTCCAGGGACGCGGCCTCGAGGGGCCTGGCCTCGGGGCTGTGCGTGTGCGCAGGTGTCCCCACGGACCCCAAGTCCCGTGCCCGAGCCTCTCACCACGTCCCCCTCCGTCTCCGCTGTTTCATCCGTGACCGGTGTCCAACGTGCAAATTCCACGGGGCTGGGCCTGACCACCCACTCGGGCTCGGGTCCCGCGGCCTCCCGCGAAGGAGCGTGTGGGGCACTCAGGACTTAGCGCAAGAGACCGCAAGTGCATGTGACCTTCAGGGTCACCCGTGCGTGCCCTCCCCCAGCCTCTGGTCTTCCCACGCAGCTTCGGGGCTGCCATTCCCCAAGATGTTCCCCAAGATGGTCCCCGTTCTGCAGGGTCACGTCCCCGAGCCCAGTGGGGAGGCGCTCAGCGTCTCCTGGAGCCTGAGGGCCCTGGGCTGATGCTGCAGGGGGATCCCGCGTGAGCTTGTCTAGTAACCGGGTGTGTGCGTGCGAAAGGCCTCTTGGAGCCACCCGCCCGCATGCACGGGGAGCCCACCTTCACGCCCGCGCAGACAACGCGCTTACTCGACACGGAAGCGCCCACTCTCGCTCTCCTGGTTTGGGGTGACTCTTGCCTTCCTCCTCTTGCCTAGGCTTCCATCATATTTAAAGCCATCAGGCATTACCTACGTAATGCTTAATAAGGTAAAAAATAAAATAAAATAGAGCGTGAAAATTAGGAAAGCCTGGAAGTCTCAGGAAGTTCGCATAGAGTCCGTCCACTCCTTGAGCCTAAACCGCCTTCCCGCACGATCAGAAGCAGCGGGCGCCTGAAGGCAGGAGGGGAGGGTAGCGACCGTTGCCCCATGGTCGGCGCGTGGGGCTAGGACACAGCAGGGTGCTGGCGGCGACCCCGAGAAGGTGCCCCGGGACGTGGCGGAGGGCGAGAGGGAGGCCGGCGCTGAGTGCCAACGGTGCTGTTGACCCCCTCCCTCACCGTCCCCCCCAGCAACAAAAGAGTATCGCGTCCATGGAGAGCATCATGGACTCCCTGTGCAAGTCCGGGAGCCTGTTCGAAGTCACGGTCCCAGACTATAAGCAGCTCAAAGCTTGTCACAAGGAGGTCCGCCTGCTGAAGGAGCTCTGGGACATGATCGTCATGGTGAGGCGGATGGCAAGCACCAGGTGTGGACGGGGCAGGCCAGCGCCACGGGGACCCGAGGACGGGGCGGCGGGGGGACAGGTGGCTCTGCACCGGCCGCAGCCCAGCATCCGGATGTCGGGGGGAGGGGGCTCTGCGCCCCCACTGCACCCCAGCGCCCAGACGAGGTGCTCCCGCTATCCTCCTGCCGCTCGGATGCGACGGCGTGGCCGACGCAGGCACCCCCTCTCGAAGGGTAGCGCACGAGCGCCTGGGGGCTCCTGCCGCCTCTCCTCCCAGCTCCCCCGTTTGCAGAGACGCGTGAGCCTTCTCTCTCATTCTCGGGATCGAACTTGAGGATCTTTGTCAAATCCTCCTCCCCTTCGAGAGGGAAAACCATCACCCCTTTATACGGAGCCGAATCTTCTCCGCGAGCTAATCTGGGGAGAACTGCTCTCCCGGTGTGACGCAGGGCTCCCGTACGGAAGCACCCTCTGTCTCCTCGTTTAGTTTCTCTGTCAGGATGGCAGAGGTCGATGTTGAAGATGACCGCACTGAGCCCACGCAGGGCTTACACAGGGGGAGGCGTCTCTGGAGTCACAGGCTCTCTTACGACCGCTCCTAACAAGAGCGGACACATACTTACTTTCCACACTTAGCTGAACTCGAGTCTCTTGCGTCGGAAGGCCATCCCAGCAGGCAGCGGTAAAGCCAGAGAGGACGGGTGGCTGCACTTCCCCTCGACAAACACCACTCAGCACAGACTAGAGCCTACGTTGCCCGGGAGGGAACAGTAAGCGTTTACAGCCAGAGTATTTCAGGGACAGCTCTCCAGACCGAACTGGCCAGGACGCTTCTAGGAAAACAGGATAGAGAATAAGCTTAAATCTTCCAGAAAGAGCCACTGATGTGATTGAGGTTTGCCTCTGAGCATAGCTTCCAGGCAGGTTTCTTGTAAACACCCCCACCTCTCTCTCGTTCGGTAACAAGTACTCTTGTCCGCCCGGGCCTCCCTGCCTCAAGTGCCCGTGCCGATAATCTCGTCCCTTCGATCCCAGCTACGCATCCGTTTTCAGCCCATCCCAGACCCAGAAGATCTGTGGTCTTCTGTCGTCACTGTTGGTAGGGTTTTTCCCAGGGGAACATCCTGTGTCTTCCGGTTTCTTCTAACACGTTGTCACCAGTCAGTATAAGCCAGGTTACTCTGCACTAACAAACAGCCCTGAAAGACAGCTCTGTGTTGTTAACAACAAAAGCGTATTTCTCTTCCGTGCCGAATCCACGCGTTAGTTCTAAGCAGCCCTGGGGCGGCTCAGAGATCCGGGCTAGGTAGCCACACACGTGTCCGTGATTGCCAAGGCGACAGAACTCGGAGTTGAGCCCTGGCAGTGAAGTGCCTCTGCCCCCAAGTGCCAGGCATCACTCATGTTTTCCTGGTCGAAGCACGTCGGGTGGTCCTGTTAAGTAGAGGGGCCTTTGGGTTAAGAGTCCGACTTCGGCTCAGGTCTTGATCTCAAGGTCCGTGTGTTCGAGCCCCGCGTCGGGCTCTGTGCTGACGGCTCGGAGCCTGGAGCCTGCTTCGGATCCTGGGTCTCCCTCTCTCTCTCTCCCTTTCCCCCGCTTGCCCTCTGTCTCTTGTTCTCTCAAAAATAAACAAACATTAAAAAAAAAAAAACAACAATAAAAAAAATAGAGCAATAACGCCCACCATAGGACACTGCCCAAATCTATCTTAACTGCCGACTTCTAAGTTGTATCCGTACAACTCGTCTCCCCGCCCCGGCCCCCGCCACCCTTGTATCTGTCCACCTGACCACCCTCGCTGTTCCCCGGGGGGCCACGGCAGGAAGGTAACCCGGCCGTCTTCCCGAACCTTCAGTGAGCTGTCCCCACCTCAGGTGAACACCAGCATCGACAACTGGAAGACCACCAAGTGGAAAAATATTAACGTCGAACAGATGGACACAGACTGTAAGAAGTTTGCCAAGGACGTGAGGTCCCTGGACAAGGAGATAAAAGCTTGGGATGCCTTCGTGGGGCTGGACAACATGGTGAAGAACACCATCACGTCCCTGCGTGCCGTCAGCGAGCTGCAGAACCCCGCCATCCGGGACCGCCACTGGCACCAGCTCATGCAGGCCACCCAGGTAGTGCTCTCCGCGGCCGGCCGGCCTCGCCGCGGGACGGGCCGGCCTGACGCGGGCAAAGCCGGGCGTGGGCAAGGCCGGCTTCGGGCACTTGTGACCTGGACCGGTCACGCGGGGGCCGGGGGGGGGGGGTGGGGGGGCTCTGCGCGCAGAGGGCCCCCGTGCTGCGTGCGGCGCTCTGCTGTGGCCGTCTGGGAATTCCTAATAATTTTTTAACAAAGGGCCCCATCGTTTTCATTTTGCACCGGGCCCCGCGAATCCGGCAGTCGGTTTCGGTTGTAAGTTGACTGTCCACAGGGTTCCGGAAGTTCGGCTCGGATGAACAGTTCTCCTGGCTTCCCCGTGCACCCCGGGACCACAGAGCCCTAGCGCCCTAATTTTCCCAGGGGTGTCCCCTAGTTGGGGGGCTGTTATTGGCATCGACATCCGCAGGAGGCAGATAGGAACAGTTCCCACCGTCTGCAAACATTGAACAAAACTATATTGGACAGCAACTCTGCAGAGGCCCCACAGCGGTGCCCAGGATAGAGAGAGAGAGAGAGAGAGAGGGAATACACAGCCTCTGTTCTCAGGGAAGCGAGATGAGGATAGCACGAGCCATCATATTCGGGATCCCCGAGTGGGATTTTCAGCAGCGATTCTGAGTTTAGAGGAGGCATCCTCTCCGAGGGCAGGGAAGGACAGAAAAGGCTTCGGGAGCAGGTAGGGTGTGGCTTGAGCCTTGGGAGAAAGACACACAAGACGACCAGAAAGGCTGTCCGGAGTCCTTGGGTGCTGAGACCACAGCTTTTGCAGGCCACTGGCCAGCAGCTTCATGTGCCCACCCAGGCGCCCCGGGAGAGATCCCTGGCCGGCGATCAACAGGCACCTAAGACGCCCCAGCCGGGGACTTAGTGAAACCCCAGCAGCTCTTTTCCCGAATGTGATCGGGAGACGCTCCGTTCTATCGGTTGGTTAAGCCAGTTTCCAGAGGGGGCTCAGAAGCGGTGTCGGGAAATGCCCGTGTGATGGCGAGAACGAAGGAGAGGGCGTGTGGAAGGGGTTTGAGGACTGCGTGGCACAAGGCCAGCACCTGATTCTGTCACTAGAGCGACAGTGCCCGAGACTCAGCTCTGCCTGCTACGAAAACAATGGCGAGTAACGTCAATAGCATTGATCCCTGAGCAGGTGCGTTAGCGTCCTGGGGCTCCTACAGCAAAGAACCACCCACCGGGGGCTTCCAACCACCGAAACGTGTTCTTTCGTGGCTCTGTGGCCGGAAGTCTGAAATCAGGGTGTGGGCAGGGGTCCCTCCCTCCGAAGGCTCCTGGAGACAGTCCTTCGCTGCCTCTTCCAGCTTGTGGTGGCCCCAGGCGTTCCTTGGCTTGTGGCTGCCTCCCGAGTCCCACCAATCTCCGCGTCTGTGACCACATGGCTTTCTTCTGCATTTCAAAGCCCTCTCCTCTCCTCTCCTCTCCTCTCCTCTCCTCTCCTCTCCTCTCCTCCCCTCCCCTCCCCTCCCCTCCTCTCCTCTCTCTTATAAGGACGCCTGGGTTTAGGTGCCACACAGATAATCCAGGATGATCTCATCTCAAGAGCCACTCACCCAAGTCACGGAGCCCGTCAACGGTGGCACAGAGCTCCCGCTCGCTCCCCCCCTGCAGCCCGGATTACTTGCTCACCTGCCTCTCTCCACAAGGCACAGAGATGTCTGTCCCGTGCTAAAGGACCTGATGCGGAACGTGCCTCTCCCCCCACCCCACCCCCCAGGTGAAGTTCGAAATGTCAGATGAGACCACCCTGGCAGATTTACTACAGTTAAACCTCCACAAATATGAGGACGAGGTCCGGAACATCGTGGACAAGGCCGTGAAAGAGTCGGGGATGGAAAAGGTATTTTTTTTTTCTTTGTCAAAAGCAACGTTGTTCGTATGGGATGATGCTGAACCTGACCCACCAGCCCACCGCCTACAAGCATGGGGTCCAGCGGCCACTTAACACAAAAACAAAAGCTTGGTGGGCTTTCTCTTAACCGACGCCCCCCAGATACTTCCAGAATTTATTACCGAGGAAAAGATCCTATCCCTCCACCCCACTCCTCCACCCCGGCTATACTTCTGTCTCCTGTGTGCAACGGTGACACTTTTTTTTTTTAACGTTTTATTGATTTTTGAGAGAGACAGAGACAGAGTGCGAGTGGGGGAGGGGCAGAGAGAGAGGGAGACACAGAATCGGAAGCAGGCTCCAGGCTCTGAGCCATCAGCACAGAGCCCGATGCGGGGCTCGAACCCACAAACCGTTGAGATCGTGACCTGAGCCGAAGTCGGACGCTTAACCGACGGAGCCACCCAGGCTCCCCAACAATGGTAGCACATTTAAAACTGCCCCGAGCTCTCTCCTCTCATGGAGCACCCTTGTTTGTGGCTTTGGAGGAGAGGTGGAAGGAGGGAAGGCAGGAGGGCTGGCCACTGGCTGGCTGGGGCAGTCCCGGGACACAGGGACACTGGGGAGGATTCCCTCTGCAGTTCAAACCTGTCTCCTCACCTGCTTGGCGAGTGTCAGTTGTCGCGTTTTGGCTTTCTCTGAGCCGTAATTCACATGCCGTCGCACTCACCCATGTAACGCGTACAACTCAGTGGCTTTTGTCTCTCCATAGATGTGGGCAAGCATCACGTGGTAGAATTATTCCACGTTGGGACATTTCCGTTAACTCAAAAAGAAAGCCACGCCCTCTAGAAATCCCCCCACCTTCCCGTACATCCCTGTCCCTCGTCTAAGCCACCAAAAACCCACCGTCCCTATGGATTTGCCCATTCCACCGTCTCGTATGAACGGGGTCACGCAACGTACGGCCTTTTCCGTCTGGCTGCTTTCACGCGGCGTGATGTCTTCAAGGTCCATCCGTGTGGGAGCGTATGTCCAAACTTCATTCCTTTTTATGGCCCAACGGCCTGCCGATGACCTGTTCGTTTTGCCTGTCTGTTCGTCTGTTGACGGACAGTTGGGTTGTTTCCCCCTCTTGGCGGCTGTCAGTGTTGCTGGCGTGAACGTGTCGGTCTTCTCAAAGCAGGGCTTCGTCCCGTGTTCCAGAGAACTCCGGGTCCTTCTCGGCCCCTCCTGCCAGCCGCTGAGGGAGCCCGTTTCTGTGTCCCCTGGAAGGTTCTGAAAGCCCTGGACAGCACCTGGTCCACCATGGAGTTTGAGCACGAGCCGCACCCGCGCACGGGCACCATGATGCTGAAGTCGGACGAGGTGCTGGTGGAGACACTGGAGGACAACCAGGTCCAGCTGCAGAACCTGATGATGTCCAAGTACCTGTCCCACTTCCTGAAGGAGGTGACGAGCTGGCAGCAGAAGCTGTCCACGGCGGACTCCGTCATCTCCATCTGGTTTGAGGTCCAGAGAACCTGGAGCCACCTGGAGAGCATCTTCATCGGCTCAGAAGACATCCGCGCCCAGCTGCCGGAGGACTCCAGGCGCTTCGACGGCATTGACCTGCAGTTCAAGGCGAGCACAGCCTTCTCCCTCCTCCCGGGCTTTTGCGGGAAGGGCTCTGCGGAGAAAACGCGGCTACTGACGCCCTGCGGGGCGGGGGGGTCCCGTCTCTTCCCAGGCCCTGATGGAGGAGGCGGTGAAATCGCCCAACGTGGTGGAGGCCACCAACAAACCCGGCCTCTACGACAAACTCGAGAATCTGAAGAAGAGGTGGGTCCCCACGCCTGTCCGGGTGAGAGGCGTCCTGGCTGCAGGGACCTGAGCCATCAGCCCGCGCCCCGCCCCCTCCCCGGGCCAGGACAGAGCAAACCCCCCTTCCTGGGGGCCCGTGCTCCCGGCCACAGGGTGCCACGCCGGCCACGCAGCGTGTGTCCGGCCTCAGAGGAACGCCCGCAGTGTGTCAGGTCGGAAGGTCTGAATGAAAGGGGCTGCGAGCCGGGCGTCTCCGGGGCTGTCAGCCCAGTGCGGACGGGGCTGGGCTGGGCTGGGCTGGAGGAGGCCTTCCCAGGACTGGGCCTCAACAGCCCCCTTTCCTGCCCCCTCCTAGCCTGGCCGTGTGCGAAAAGGCCTTGGCGGAATATTTAGAGACCAAAAGACTGGCTTTCCCGAGGTTCTACTTTGTCTCCTCGGCTGACCTCCTGGACATTCTCTCCAACGGAAACAACCCCGTGGAGGTAGGCGGGCCCCGGGCGGCCCCGTGCTCGTCCCCTCGGCAGCCCTGGCTGGGGTGGAGGCGTGTGGGTGCACGTCACCTCCACAAGGCCGTCCGCGCCAGAAACTGCCGGGGGCCCGGCCATGACCGCTTCACTGGACGCGTCTCAGATCCTGTCCCATACCTCCCGTGCCTCGTTTTCCTCATCTGGAAGATAGGGTTGGAGGCCCGGGGCTTGGTGAGCCGCTGCTTCTCAGAGACCCGCCCGCTGGCTGGTCCTAACAGACCCCAGGCCCCGAGAGCCAGGAGGAGAGGTCTCCTTGAGGCTCTGCTGAAAGAGAAAAGGGGTAACTGACTAAGCAGGTGGGGGAAATGACTATATCTCACTATACTTTCCTTGAATCGTAAAGTCACGGGACGGCGCGGGGTGGCCCAGGGACACGGCCTTGTCAAGGAAACGGAATCTTCCGGAACAGACCTTTGTCTCTCAGTGCCGGCTCCCGCCTCAGAGCCCTCCGCTGTGCCCTTGGTCGGTCACGCGTGTTTGGTCATCACCGATCAGAGGAGGGGGAGAGAAGTAGGCCGCGTGCCCCCCCCCCCCAGTCCCTGGTTCACCTGACCCAGTGTCTGCCCTGTCCCGCCCCAGGTGGGCCGTCACCTGGCCAAGCTCTTCGACAGCCTGTGCAAGCTGGAGTTCCGCCTCGATGACGACAGGAAGCCTCTCAAAGTCGGCCTGGGCATGCACAGCAAGGAAGACGAGTACGTTCCCTTTGACCAAGAGTGTGACCTCTCGGGGCAGGTGAGCGCCACGGGCACATCCACGCTGGAGGGACAGCGGGGACCTCTGGCGGGGGGTGTCGGCACGGCCGCCGGCCCGTGACGGTCCTTCTCTCGAATAAAAGCTTCACCAGCTTCCTTAACAGCATTTCCAGAAACGCCTGCCTGAAGCGTATCTTGCGAGCCAACAGCCAGAGGAGGAGGGGTGGGGAGGGGAGGTTTCTGACACAGTCCAGCTGTTTGAGGGCTCGTGGGGGGACCGCCTGGAGGGGCCCCGAACAGTCAGATCTAGGGCTTTGACCAGAGAGCTCTCCTCACCTCGGGCGGCCCGTTGCCTTCTCTAGCCTCCCTGAGAGGCCACCTCCTGCCGACAGAAACTTCCAGCAGCCCCTTGTCCACCACCCCCCACCCCCCACCCCCGTCTCATTGCCCAACTCAGCAACCAAATGGGATTTCGACATCATCCTAAATGAAATGCAGCTCAGAGAAATTCGCTGGGGGAGGAAAGAGGAAGATCTCAGGGGCGCCTGGGGGGCTCCCGTCGGTTAAGCATCCGACTTTGGCTCAAGGAAAATCAGGACAAGGTTGGCAGGGCTGGGGCAAGAGCCAGTCACGGAGGCGTGTTCAGACCCGCTTCCCCCGGTTAGCTCCTTACAGACACAGCTGGCCTGCACCGTCTTTAGTCTAAAAGAAAACCCAACCTGATTGTCCTGTTTCCACCCTGCCCCCTCCCCCGCCGCCACCCACCTACCCCACCCCCACCCCCACCCCCGCCCCCGCCAGCAATGGCTACTTGAGGGCTTGTATTTCCAAATACAAAGAAGGCCCGGCTGCAAGTTTGTCCCATGGGACCACCTTGGGTCCTGACACGAGGCACCTGAGGAGCAGCCAAAACATGCCGGGGACCCGAGAGGACAGACGCCATGTCTCCCAACATCAGTAGCACCCCAGGGGCCCAGACATAGCCAGTCTTCTAGAATTTTCTCTGAATCCCCTCCCCCGTCTGCCTGGAGATCACATGCACGCTTGAACACCCAGCCCAGTGTGACAAGTCTCCGGGGGGGCGGTGGGGGGGGTGCGGGGAGCACCACTGGGCTTCCCAAGTGTATTTTGTTAAGCGGGTCATTCTTCCTGCTCTGCAAAAACCTTGACTTTCCTACCCCTGGGGTGATGACCACGGGTAGCTGGTTTAGTGTTTTTTTTTTTTAATGACAAAGCGAGTCTTTGGAGCTAGCTGAGCTCAGGGCCCGTCGGGTTAGTGTGGCTCCCGTCCCCAGGTGGAAGTCTGGCTGAACCGAGTGCTTGACCGAATGCGCGCCACGCTCCGACACGAAATTCCAGAAGCCGTGGTGACGTACGAGGAAAAGCCGAGGGAGCAGTGGATCTTTGATTACCCAGCCCAGGTCTGAGGCTCGGGTGGCGTGGGGGTGGCTGTGTTCACCTGCCCCTCGGTCAGTCCAACCGGTAACGGCCTATCTGGCCGGCAGGGACTGTTTTATCAGAAGTGACGCTCACAGCGCGGGCGACGGGGGGGGCCCCCGTCTGTTTTCAGATTGCGCTCACGTGCACGCAGATCTGGTGGGCCACCGAGGTGGGCCTGGCGTTCGCGAGGCTGGAGGAAGGCTATGAAAACGCCATCAAAGATTACAACAAAAAGCAGGTGCGTGGTCCCGCGGGTCCATCCGAAACACTGCCGAGAGATTTCCAGAGGCATCCGCTCTGCGGCTGTGCCCTTGCGGGATTGCCCTACCCGTCGGTCGGCCAAAAGCGCTCCAGTCTTGGCAACCCCCAGTGGTTCTGCCCAAAGGAAACCAACCGTTTTAGAAATACCTAACTTTAGGGGCGCCTGGGTGGCTCAGGGGGTTAAGCATCTGACTTCGGCTCAGGTCATGATCTCACAGTTCGTGGGTTCGAGCCCCGAGTCAGGCTCTGTGCTGACAGCTCGGAGCCTGGAACCTGCTTCCGATTCTGTGTCTCCCTCTGACCGCCCCCGGGCTCACTCCCTCACTCGCTATCAAGAATAAATATACATTAAAAGAAACTTATTAGAAACGGATAACTTTAATTTTTTGGTCTGCAAATCATCAAAGGCTACCGTGAGCCTTTTTTTTTTTTTTATAAAGTTTTTTTGTTTTTTTTTTTTTCAACGTTTATTTATTTTTGGGACAGAGAGAGACAGAGCATGAACGGT
>NW_024412448.1:3025555-3044135 GCF_014898765.1 Herpailurus yagouaroundi | reverse complement strand
GGAAGCTCACGCCTGCACGCTGAGCCACCCCACCGCCTCTCGTTTCCAGATTTTCCTTGAGGACAGGAAGTGAAATCGGCCCGTTCACATATAAGCAACACTCGTGGCGGGTTTTGGTCACCACGTGCGAGAGACGATGGCGGGCAGGGTGGGGGCCGGTGGCACGACTTTGGGGGGGGTCTCCCTCGCGCAGGTACGACAGACAGAAGCTGACGCTGAAGGACATCCACAACTGTCAGTACGTGGCTTGCATGAACCCCACCTCCGGATCGTTCACCATCGACCCCAGGCTCCAGGTGGGTGGAAGCCAAACTCAGCTCGTCCCGCCGCCGTGGGGTTGAGGTCTCAGAACAAGCACATCCCCTACAGTATTCGGGACACGCTTACCCATCAGGACAATTGTTTGTTATTTACCTAAAACTCAGATTTATCTATTATTTTGTTTTGTTTTGTTTTGTTTTAATGTTTGTTTATTTCTGAGACAGAGAGAGACAGAGCATGAACGGGGGTCGGTCAGAGAGAGAGGGAGACACAGAATCCCAAGCGGGCTCCAGGCTGTGAGCCGTCAGCACAGAGCCTGATGCGGGGCCCGAACTCACGGACCGCGAGATCGTGACCTGAGCCGAAGTCGGATGCTGAACCGACTGAGCCTCCCAGGCGCCCCTCTGAAACTCAGATTTAGCAGGATCTCCCATACTAACGTCTGCAACCCCATCCAGGCAGGACCTCGCTTCTGAAGGATCTAAGCGGATCCTTATGATTTCGTTCGATCTCACCACATACGAGGCCCAAGGAGGGAGACCGTCCGTTCCGACCGTGCCCGCGAGACACTAGGTGACGGGGGTGGAGCCTGCGCCCCCAGGCAGGCAGGCAGCCCGGGCCACCAGCTGGTCCCCCTGGGGCCGCCTGACGGGGATCTGTGGTTATTCCCGGCAGCGCCACTTTTGCGTGTTTGCCGTGAGCTTTCCGGGCCAGGAGGCCCTCACCACCATCTACAACACGATCCTGGCCCAGCACCTGGCCTTGCGCTCGGTCCCCACGGTGGTTCAGAAGATGAGCGCCCAGCTGGTGACCTCGGCCCTGGGTAAGCTGACGGCTCATCCCCTCCCCTCCTGTCAGGAAAACCTCCTGCTTCATGGGGCTGATGGCTTCTTCGTGGTCTCCCCTGGCAGATATGTTATTTATACTTTTAAAATCAATATTTTTAAACGATGCTATGTTGCAGCAGGAGATGTGATGAAATCCACTGGCTTGAGGGGAGGGCGGGGGTAGGAAATTCAGTGTACAAGGAGTGATTTACACGTCAGTAGGGCAGCAAGCCTCCCTCTTCGGCCGTGCAGAACTTCTTACTCAAACTGTCACCACCTCGTACTCCATTTGCCTTCGAAACTGTACCTTTAAGCTCTGCCCTTCCTGAGGCCGTTAAGAGCACCTAAGAATCGATGTATCTTTTTCCGGTAACAGCCCTGCATCAGAAAGTCGCTGCAATGTTTCTTCCCACGGCCATTAAATTTCATTACGTCTTCAACCTGAGGGACCTCTCCAGTATTTTCCAGGTACTGCTCTTCTGGCCAAGTCCCTGATCCGTGGGTGCTCTCCTCCTGCGCTGCTCTCAGGAGAGAAAGCAAAGCGACCTATGGACTGATGACAGCAATGATGACGGGGCTGCGTGTGTCATTACCTTGTTGTTTTGCTTGCCTGGTTGCATCTCCCCCTAGAAGTGTGGACCCCATGCAAGCAGGGCCTATCTGGGCCGTGATCCCCGAGCCCCAGAGAGGGTCTGGAACGTGGTAGACTCTCCTTAAGAACCTGTTGGACGTGCCCGGGGCACTCGGTCGGCAAACGGCTGAGCCAGGACCGGACACAGGCAGGCTTGCGGCGGATCCCCGGCCCGTAACTGCCCGCCCTGTGGCCTTCGAGAGTCTGGTTCCCCCTCGTGGCCAGACTCGTCTGTCCCTTCTCCGCCAGCCACCCGGTTAGAGAATGAAGGCATCGGCCCTGTCTCGGGAGGAGGATTCCCCCACATCTCTGCCCGCGACACAGCCTCCGGGATGCACGTGGCCTCGGCCATCCGTGGCTTGGCAGATCACCGCCTGGGGAAGTGACCACTCTCTCGCGTCAGCTGCGTACGGCACCTGGCTGGCCTCCGTAGTGCAGCTGACGACGCTGACCGTCCCGTGCCTGGGGCAGGGGCTCTTATTCTCCACAGCGGAGATCCTGAGGGTACCGCTCGACCTAGTCCGCCTCTGGCTGCATGAAGCCGAGAGGGTGTATGGCGACAAGATGGTGGACGGGAAAGACCAGGACGTGCTGCGCAGAGTCACGATGGCTTCCACCAAGAAATTCTTTGATGTAAGTCAAGCCACCAAGTCCCTCTGATGAGCCCCGACAGGCTCTAGGAGGGCAGGGTGCCTGGGGCCCGCCGATAAGGCGAGCCCCCTCGGAAGGGCCCCGACGTGAGCGTGCGAAGGACCGCGCCGGGTCCCTAGAAATGACTCGGTCACGCGAGTGTGTGTCTGGGGGAAGGACTGACGCCTCAGTAGGTCGGGATGTGATGAGCTCCCTCCGTCCGCTTGGGGTAGAGAAAGGCCTGCCTGGCTCATGGTGCTCTGCTCGTACGTCCTAGGCTTTCTTGGAAGATTCTTTTCTTTCTCCTGACGTGATGGGAGATGGGACCGTCCTACCGGGGAGTTTTTTGCCCGCTGGTCTGCAGGGCCCCAGCAGCAGCGGTTTGGGCCCATGAAGACTCGGCCCGGCGTCCCGGGGCCGCTGCTGTGTTGAGCTGCGTGCCCACGATGGACCGGGGAAGTGCCTTACCTCTTATTCCTAGGATCTCGGCGAAGAGCTTCTCTTCGCCAAGCCAAATATCTTCTGCCACTTCTCTCACGGGATCGGCGAGCCCAAATACCTCGCGGTAACCAACGTGGCCCATCTACACAAGCTCCTGGTGGACGTCCTCGACAGTTACAACGAAGTCAACGCGGTCATGAACTTGGTGAGGGGCGTGCGCCGTGCTGACAGCACAGGCGAGGGGCCGGGACCCCGCTTTCCCCGTCCTGCCTCGCTGGGAACCACAGCGGTGCCCTGGGGCGGCATGACTCCTGGCAAAGGCCACCTGGACCCCCCTCCCCTCGCCCGAGGAGGGTCTGGGCCGTGGACGGAGCCGCATCCGCGCGCCCCGGGATGCCAAGAAGCCTCTCGGCTCTCGGCAGGTGCTGTTCGAAGACGCGGTGGCTCACGTCTGCAAAATCAACCGCATCTTGGAGTCGCCCCGTGGGAACGCCCTGCTGGTGGGTGTGGGAGGCAGCGGTAAACAGAGCCTCTCGCGCCTGGCCGCCTACATCAGCGCGCTGGACGTGTTCCAGATCAGCCTCAGGAAGGGCTATGGGATCCCAGACCTCAAGGTGAGATGTGGCTTTCTGACGAGCCGCCCCTGTGGAAGGGGAGGAGGAGGGGGGCAGGGAAACTCTGACCACGCGCCGGTCCGAAAAGAGGCCCCCGGGACACAGAAAGTGAATGTCCCTGCAGGGTCCTCGTCGGAGGGAGTAAGGGCCGGGGCACGTGCTTCCACCAGCGCCCGCGCCCCTGTGGCCCAGGGGAGAGGCCGTGCGGGTCCCCGTCCCCGCCGGGCTGGAGTCTGTAGGGTCAGCCCACCAGCAGCGGGACCCGGTTCTTGCCCCTGGTCGCCGAGTTGTTCTGTGTCGTTCCCGGGTCCCCAGAGTAAATAATTCCGGGCGGTTACTCGGTATCTGACTACGAACTTGGATCCTGCCAGGCTGCTTTTTGAATTAATCAAACAAACATTAGTGTCAACGGGTCTCCCATCGCCAAGACGTGCCGCGGAGGCTTTTCATTGATTTCTTTTTCCCGAAAGTTTGCTCTGGCCGGGGAACTGTGCTCATCAGACATGAGTGGCCCAGGGCAAATCGGCGTCCTGCTTCAGATTAGAACTGAAACTGATTCGACCGCATTACAGGGGGCGCATCTCTCTCTGCGTTGGTGCCGGGGGGGCCGCTTCTGCAGGCCGGACCCAGCGGGGACCCTCCCCACTGCACGGGGCCCCGAGGACCCTGAGGGTCATTGGTGGGCAGCTTTAGCGGGGTGACCTGGAGCCCTGCCGGGGCACAGCGCCCTGGGATGCTCTGCGGGAGGAGGTGGGCCGCTGGCAGAGACCCTTGGAACAACAGTGGGGACGGGGTGCTAATTCTCAGCCCTGCCGGCTCTGCCAGGGGGGCTCTGCCAGGGACCACAACCTCTGGACAAGCATGTGGCTTCTGTCCTTGGCATTGTCCCCAGTGGATTCTACTCTTTGCAGCAAAGGACTAGCCGATGTATTTTTAGGTCCTTGCGTTAAGGGAAAGGTCTTCCTACGGGGGCTACACTGCCTCCTGGACTGGACCAGCTCGCAGCTTAGCTGGTCAAGTTAGTTCACTCTGATTTCCCAGGTGCACTCGATGGCATTTAGGACCCTCGCCTCTGAGCTGTATCATCTCACTGGGTTTTCTCCACTGAAAAGTTTCTAATCTATCAACCAAGTTATACTGGTTTATTTCTTTTTTGTAATGTTTACTTATTTTTGAGAGAGAAAGAGAGAGAGAGAGACAGAGTGTGAGCAGAGGAGGGGCAGAGAGAGAGGGAGACACAGAATCGGAAGCAGGCTCCAGGTTCTGAGCCATCAGCACAGAGCCCAATACAGGGCTTGAACTCATGAACCGTGAGATCATGACCTGAGCCGAAGTTGGACACTTAACCGAATGAGCCACCCAGGCGCCCCAAATACTGGTTTATTTTTACAATTGCATCCCGGTGTCTGTCACTGTGTGGATTTTGTCCCTGGCACGCCACTTTAGGGCCAGTTGTGAGTGTTGAGTCTGAACAGCGTTCTTACAGGCAATCTGAGGACTGTGCCCTCAACACCCACTGCGAGCCGGCTGGTGCTAACTGCCCGCTATCACTTATTGAGCAGCTGCTGTGTGTTCAGAAGTAAAGAAGCAGACAAAGCGGGCTGACGGGGCTTGTGTTGTGCTGTTAGTGATGTGATGTCGTTACGCGGTCCATACCATAAGCTGTGGACGCCCGCTGGAGGTTAGAGGCAGGAAAGGGGTCAGGAACCGCCCCCGAGGGACACTGTGGAGAATCCTGGACGTGGTCCCCAGGAAATGAGATGCCATCAAGTGTTTGAGCAGAGAGAACCAAGACCTGGGAAGGTCCCAGAACAAAATGGAGGGCGGTTTGAGGACCACAGAGAGTGCCGCGGGGTGAGCGGTGGGGAGGTGCAGAAAAGCCTCGTGCCCCACAGGGGCTGGGACCGGGCCGTGTAGGGAGCGGGAAGGGAGAGACCTGAGGGGCAGTCTAGGGGTGCCCCCACCCACCAGGGCTCTGCCTGCACAGGAGGGAGTAGGGGGGCAGGGCCTCGCTGGGCTCCCCACTCTCCGGGCCCCAGCGCTGCCCTGTTTGTATTCCTGTGGGATGCTCCCCCAAAGCCTGAGTCATAGCCCGGCGAGTAGGGATGCACCTGATGGGGAACCCCGGAAGTTGAGCAAGGGCCCAGCCCATGGTCTGATGATAATAAGCAGCTTAGGGGGCCTCCCAGCCAGAGATGGGAGCGTGTGCTCCCCTCCACCTATGCCGACCCCTAGACTCCCCCTGGACGTGGGTGATCACTGACCTCCTTGTCAACGAGGGGCGAGTGGGGAAGGGACCCGCAGGCACCCGAGCTTTGGGAGGTGACTGTGACGTCCGCACCCGGAGCAGCGCCCAGCAGGGCCCTCCGACAGGCCGCAAATGAGGCCGGGGCAGATCTGGGCTGGGGGCCCGGGGGGCAGCCGGGAGGAACCTATGTGATGCCGCTCCGCATACACGGGCACCTGAGGAATTTGGGGGAGAGGTAGGACGTGCTGGGGGGCTGGGAAGTGCTGGGAGGTGGGAGGCGGGGACCCCAGGACGGGACCAGCAGCCTAAGAGGGTGGGAGTGAGGGACAGGCAAGAGAGAACACGCAGGGCGAGGCCACATGAGGGCAGGTGTGGCCGCCAGGGTCAGAGGGGTGAAGCTTTGAGACAGCGGGGCCAGAGCCAAGGCAGGGCAGGACAGGGACGCAACAGAGGAGGGACAGCCTCACGGGCTCTTCTGGGGGCACCGAGAGAGCCAGCCGGCCGAGCAGCGGAGCACCTGTGGGCTGATGGGAAGGAGCCACAGACTGAGACGTGGCGGGAGGGGGAGCAGCTGGGTCAGGAGGAGCCCCTTATCCCCATTCCTAGGCCTTCAGTCTTTCCAGAAACTTCCACCCTGACCTGGACGGCCGTACAGTTAGCTTTGCGCGCCTCAGCCAGTCGGGCCAGGCTTGGAATCTGAATTTGGGGAACCTTTGCAGCTTTGCACCCAGTGGCTCCCACCTGCAGGAAGAAAGGGGCCTCCGCGGCATCCTGCCGACCCCACCCCCACCCCAGAAGCTGCCTTCCCACTCACAGACCCGCTGCCCTCCGCCACCTCCCTGGGGGTGACAGCCGGGCCGCACACGCTCAGGCCTCTGGATTTAGACACATCTCCAACCATGGGCTCAGTGGGGCGGCAAGACGAGGAGAGCCTTCCTCCTAGCTCTGAGGCTCCTCCAGCCTGCACCCCTGCCCCTGCCCGAACCCCACCGGTGTGGCCCTCCTCTTCTAGCTCAGGACCTCCCCTCGCTTTCTTTCGTGCTAAGTTGTCAAACACGTGGAACTTGGGGCTTGCTTTCCACCGCTGTCCCCTCCAGCTAAGGACCTTGGTAACGTTTCTGTCCGGACAAAGACGCCAGGGAGGCTGGCCACTGCCAGAGGGCAGCACTGAGCCACACGGGATGCCTCCAGCTGGCCCGTTTTAAAGCCTTTGAAACGATTACACGGGCCCATCGGTCTCAAAGAAAAATTAGACATTGCACGTAGTAGGTCATCAAGCCCTGCAAACTCGCATTAGTACCTGGACGACAGACGTTTCGAACGAATATTTACATCTCTCGCGTGCAAGGGGGCACATTCTTCAAGCAACGCAAGGTATTCGTACCGTTCTGACGTGTTTGTTCTTTCTCCTTTTTACTGGTCTCCTTCGCGGATGCTTCCAGAATGAGCATAGTCGTTTCGTGGGGCTGTTTCTTTAAATCCTAGTAGGGACGGGACAGGCGTTTCGCTCCGTGTAGGGATTGCTCGGAGCGGTGTCCTCCTGGCACTGAGCTCCAGACCTGAGCCCACGGTGCATTTACTGAGGACCTCCTTTGGGATCTCTATTTGAGGGATCCCCCCCCCGTTTTATCTTTTCTCAGTAGCAAACTGTGTGCACAACACAAAATTTACCATTGTCACCATACAGGTCAGTGGCATTGAGCACACCCACATTGGTGTATAACCCCCGCCCCACCCCATCTCCGTCTTCCCAAACTGAAACACGAAGTCCCCACCCCTGGCGCCCACCCCGCTACGTTCTGTCTGTATGAACCTGACCACACCAGGGGCCTCCTGCCAGTGGAATCCTACGGTATTTGTCGGTATTTGTCGTTTGCGGACGGGAGTCACGTCCCCCAGGCACATCCGGGTTGCGGCAGGTGTCAGGATGTCTTTCCTGCTGAAGCCTCAATAATCCATCATATGGAGAGGCCACCTTTGTCCGTTTGTTGGCCGACGGACACTTGGGTTGCTTCTGCCTGCGTGGGCGCTGTGAGCGTGGCTACTCCCCGCCCAAGGTTTTGGGTCCCCTTCTACACACCCCGCACGTTGCTTACAAAGCTGATCCCCGGTTGTCCCCTCCCGGGTGGTTGTGGGGGACGCCTCCAAGCAAACGTCCCCGTGACCGACCCTCGGCATGTTCTCCTTGCGTCCAGGTTGACCTGGGTGCACAGTACATAAAGTCAGCTGTGAAGAATGTCCCCTCGGTGTTCCTGATGACAGACTCCCAGGTGGCCGAAGAGCAGTTTCTGGTGCTGATCAACGACCTGCTGGCCTCGGGGGAGATACCGGGGCTGTTTACGGACGACGAGTTGGAGAACATCATCTCCTCTGTGCGACCCCAAGTGAAGTCCCTCGGCATGAACGACACTCGGGAAACATGCTGGAAATTCTTCATTGACAAAGTGCGCAGGCAGCTTAAGGTGGGAGCTCGCGTCTTCGCAGCATCCCGGGGGGCCCGGCGCGGGGCTCAGGTCCTTTCCTCCGTGCGGAGTCGGGTGGGCGGTGGAGGGGCTGCTCCCCCTTCGCACGTGGAAGGCCCATCGGAGAGGACGGTGGGGCTGCGTGGTGGACGTGAGCCGACGGAGGTGTCTCGTGGCCAAGAGAAGCGTTTTCTACCCCCCCCCCCCCCCGACACACACACACGGGTGTAAATAGATGAGGAAGTAGGCCTTGACCTTCAACGTTCTTTCTTAGGGAAACTGGGCTGAACTACCCCACTGGACTGAGGGCACTTTGGGTCCTTTTCTCCCTTCTGTCAGCATCCAGAAGGGGCAGCTGCCCCCTGACCAAGATGGTGCTGCCCTCTGGGAGGGCTCAGCCCAGCAGCTCTTCTAGAACCTGCTGGGTCACACAGTCTGACCAGTAGACATTGTTTGGGGGCTGAAGGAACCCCTGATGGATGCTCCCCGTGCCCCGCCCGGCTTTTCTCCGGTCGAACGGCCACTTCCAATGAGCCAGCCCAGGATCCCCGTGGAAGGAGAACAAGGAGGGGCCCGCAGGGCTGAGGCTCTTCCCAGTCCAGCCAAAGGGACCCCAGGGCCTGTTTGCATAGCACCTATGAACAGCTGGGGTCCCAGGGAGTCCCGACTGTCTGGGGATTAGCCACCTTCTCGGAGGCCTGGAGGAGGCCGGCCCTGTCCTTGGGCCTTATCTGCCCGGCCTGGGTGCTCATTCCCCACTCTGTCCTTCATCTGGCCTTTCTCTCCCCCACTTTGCGGCGGCCGTGACAGAGGGCCTTGCCTGCACACTTCTCCATCCCTCATGAGAGGCGTGAAGTCAGTGGAGCATTTATCGGTTGTGATGCAAACTCAGAACCCCGGGTGCTCTCTGCGGACACCCGAAACGGACGACACAGAGAGCTTTCCTTCCGAAGGAGCTTTCTGCTGGACTGGCAGGCTCTGGCCTCAGCAGCACCATGACCAATGAGCTGTCCCTCTGTGTCCCGCATCTAGGTGATCCTGTGTTTCTCTCCCGTGGGCTCCGTCCTGCGTGTGCGGGCAAGAAAATTCCCCGCCATTGTCAACTGCACGGCCATCAACTGGTTCCACGAGTGGCCAGAAGATGCCCTGGTGTCCGTGAGTGCACGCTTCCTCGAGGAAACGGAGGGCATTCAGGTGAGTCACTGGGCACGGCCCCCTCTGCCGCCCCCTGTACTGGGGCTCACAGAGCCGGGAGGGTCTGCCGCGTGGGACAGGGGGACCCCACGCACTCTGCCTCCAGGCAAGTAAGAACTCGCCTTGGTGCACAATTTAAGAGAAGGGAGGGAGTAACTTCAAGCAGTCAAGATCGGTGATGTCTTAATGTGGTTCGTTTAACCATCCAAATTAATGCCGAATAATTCACAACGAACGAGTATCAAAATTGATCAAAATCGCAAACGATGATGAGTTTTGGTTGTTTTTCACGTCCTGCATTGCTGTGCCCCCAGACTCTTGTTTCTGCCAGCTTGGAGTACCCTCCCCTGAGGCCACGGCCCCACGGGGCTGGGGCAGGAGGGTTGACACTGGGGTACAAACAGACTGAGCAGGTCAGGCTTTAAACGTAGTGCCTGATCAGGGCTGCCTGGGGAGCCCGTGTTTACTTGATAAGCGGGCACAGAGGCCCACACTTACTCTGGTCTCGGGCTCCGGCACAGCCCTGCCCGGGGCTGCCCCCGTCCCCTGTGCCCTGGCCCTTCTCCTCTACAGGCCAGGACGGCTGTGATGGGGAAGTCAGTCTGCTTGTCTTTTGCAGGCCGTTTCTTTAATCGAAAGACGGTGCCCACGATCACTGTTTGAGCTAACTGCTGGCCTAGAAATGGCCATTAAACCCTGACCCGGCCAGTGGGGGAAATGAGGAGCCCTAGAATAAGTCACACTTGGTTATCATGTTTTGTTTTGTTTTGTTTTGTTTTGTTTTGGACACATATTCAGTTACTAAGTACTGAACCTGAAATTAACCGTGGGCCTGGTGGGTAAAATCTGGTGGTCATTGCTAGAGCACCTACTCTGGGATGGGCCCTTCCCACACTTTGTTCGGGGCACAGATGTGGGGTTTCCAGCCCCCCCCCCACCAAGATCGGGGAGAGGCCCCCTTGGCTGGCACCACCAGCGAGGGCCGCAGGGCAGATGCTGAAGCAGCAGGTATCAGGGGGAACACGTTTCCAAATTACCTTGAATCACGGCTGGTATGGCTTGGACCATTCCTGGGACCAGGCGCCCAGGCAGATGGGGTGGACCCAGACGGTGGTGGCTGTGACCCTGCCGTGGGAAGCAGGACCCAGCGTAGGACCCTTCGCACAATACATGCCTACTGGATGGCCCAGGTCACTCAAACATACCGTCGGGCCCTGCACTCTCCCAGGTATGGGCGGGCGTGGAGGTGATCATGGGAGTCAAGCCATGCTGCGTCCCTGGCACTGAGCCAGACCCTTGGTGGTACAATGTCACCAAGCGCCCACGACGGCCTGCACGGGCACTGCTGTCTTGACGGCCCCCACTCCTCCCGGGGCTCCTCCAGGGCCCCCACCGGAGTGGGGTCGCTCCCGCCAGGGGACAGGCAACCAACGGCCCATCTTGCCTTTGCAGGGAGATGTCAAGGCTTCCATCAGTCTCTTCATAGCCTACGTGCACACAACGGTCAACGAGATGTCCAGGCTGTACCTGGCCACCGAGAGGCGTTACAACTACACCACCCCCAAAACCTTCCTGGAGCAGATCAAACTGTACCAGAACCTGCTGGCCAGGAAGAGAATGGAGCTGGTGGCCAAGATCGAGAGGCTGGAGAACGGCCTGATGAAACTGCAGAGCACAGCGTCCCAGGTAGGGAAGAACCTTCCCCCGAGTCGCAGGAACGGGATTCCCGCCTTAGAGAAACGTCCATTCTCACGCCAGAAAGGACGCGTGGGTTTTCATATTAAAAAAAAAAAAAACAAACAAAAAAAACAAAAACGGGTTCGAAATGCTTTCGCAGCGCTGACGTTACGTTGGGTGCTTCGCGTCGGCCGAGCCGGGCGGGATTCGTGCGTCCAGTCCGGCGCGTCCGTGACGTGCCTGTTCCAGGACGCCCTGCACTGAGGCCACCCTATCACTTACTGCCTCCCCGCACCCCCCTCCCGCTCTGTGTCGTGGCCCCGGGGCCCAAGCTCACCCGTCTCTTGGCGTCTCCTCCCCGAGGTGGATGACTTAAAAGCCAAGCTGGCGACTCAGGAGGCTGAGCTCAAGCAGAAAAACGAGAATGCCGACAAGCTGATCCAGGTGGTGGGTGTGGAAACCGAGAAGGTCAGCAAAGAGAAAGCCATTGCGGACGAGGAGGAGGCCAAGGTGGAGGTCATCAACAAGGTGTGCAGACACGCGGGGCCTCCGTGGGCTGTGGCTCATGGCTATGCCGGGCCAGGCCTCCCCTGAGTGGTCAGTATCTCCCATGGGCCCAGGCAAAGGCCGGGAGGGCTCCCAGACCTGCAGGAAGCCCCCTGAGGGGGCATCTCTCCCAGCTCAGAGGAGGGCCGTCTCCTCTTGGAGCCGTGCCATCTGTCCCCAGGCCACCTTGGTGGCATTTCCAGGAGCTGGTAAGAGACGCAGGTTCTCGGGCCCCGGCCCAGCTCTGCTGAATCAGGTCTGCATTTTAACAAGATGCCAGGGACCTGTGAGCACATTAGGGTTTGAGAAGCGCCCCGCCCTTGGATGGGGGCCCCGGTCCTCAGACCCTGTGCCAGGAGCTCCCTCCAGAGGTGCCGAGGTCACTGGGCCGGGCGGGGTGGCAGGACTGCAGAACCACGACCCTCTGAGGCTCAGGGTGGTCGGCAACGTGCCCGGGGGTCTCGAAACTAGGGAGTGGCAGTCAGGACCCACATCCACACCCCAAACTCTGTGACCTGCCTGATACCACGTGTGGCTCTTAATGCCCAGGCACCCACCGCTCTCCAACCCCGGGGTCAGGGGTGCTCCCCGGGGAGGAAGCCCCGGGTAGTGCCCCCGGGTTAGCCCGCCCAGGCAGCGCCTTCACCCCAAGAGACCTGGGCCACGAGGAGCCCCCGCCGCTGGCTCTGAGGCCTTACTGTCTCCTAGTGCCAGTGTGTGATTTCTCCAAAATGGAACAGTTCGGAGGTCTGGCTCGCCCTCCCCGTAAGGAAGTGAGAACGTGTTCACACACCTGTGCGTTCGCTCCTCGGATCGGGACGAACCCCTCCGAGTCTCTGGGTGCCGAGCACAGAGACCAGTAGCAGCGTGGTGTCCATCAGGAAGGAGTCAGTAGGGGCTGGGGGCTTTTCTGGGTGCAGAGGACGAGGACAGAAAGGAGAGGGTCTCTCTGCAAGGCACCCCGTGGAGAGTGCATCCTGCCCCTGACTTTAAGAACACCGTGGGGCACGACCACAGGAACGGGCGTGGAAGGTGCTGGCTGGGCAGGCTGCCCCAGGGATAGCACCCGGGCCTTCCTCCCCAGAGCACCCTCGCGGGGGCTGTTTCTGGATGCAGGGGCTGGAGACGGGTGGGTGCCGGACATTAACCGCTGTCAGTCCCGGAAGCGGGGGCCATTCCAGAACCCCAAGTCCGCCACCCCCATGGCTCATTCCAACCTGTTGAGGGTCAGGGGCAGAGGGGCGGAGAGGAGAAAGGCGGGCTCCAGGCGGTGACCAGTGACCTCCCGGGCATGAAGGGGAGCACGGGGCACAGCACCCTCCTCACTTCCGTCCGTGCTCTCGCTGCTGCCCAGGGCTACACACACACACCCACACACACACTCTCACACGCAGCCCCCACCAATCCCTGCACTGATCTTTCCCGCGTGGCTTCCTTCCAGAATGTCACAGAGAAACAAAAGGCATGTGAAACGGACCTGGCCAAGGCGGAGCCGGCCCTGCTGGCCGCGCAGGAAGCTCTCGACACGCTGAATAAGGTGCGGGAAGGGAAGGAGCAAGAAACGGACAAGCCAGAGTGGAGGAGAAAGCCGTGGTGTGTGTGTGCAAGCGGCCACAGGCTTGTGGAAGCTTCCCGGGGTGGTCCCGGGGCCTGCGGGCCCCTTTCAGGTGCTCCCCATCTGTCATTTTCAGAACAACCTGACCGAGCTGAAGTCCTTCGGGTCCCCCCCGGACGCCGTGGTCAACGTCACGGCCGCCGTCATGATCCTGACCGCGCCGGGGGGCAAGATCCCCAAGGACAAGAGCTGGAAAGCGGCCAAAATCATGATGGGCAAAGTGGACACGTTCCTGGACTCCTTGAAGAAGTTTGACAAGGAGCACATCCCCGAGGCCTGCCTGAAGGCGTTTAAGTGAGTCAGGCTCGACCGCACCGCCCAGCTCAGCAGAGTGGTGCCAGGGTCCCCCGGGTCCCCTCCCGCCCGCCCCGGGCCAGAGACCTGTTCCCAGGGGAAGGCTGTGCCGGCTGGGGTGGGGCAGGGCCTCAGGCCGTGTGCAGCAAGGTGGGCCCCCGGAGCTGGCGGGGGGCGGCCTGGGGAAACGTGGCCGCACGCAGGTCCTGGGGCACCTCAGCACCCTCTTCCTTCCCCACCGGAAGGGGTCAGTGCAGGCGGAAAGGCCCGTGGCTCAAAATCCACAACAGCGCATGGGAGGGTCTAACAACCCGTCACACAGCCCACAGGACCACGAGAAACGCCACCAGGGCCCCTAGAGGCGAGAGCAGTTGCACACACACATACGCACACACGCACACACGCGTGTGCATCCGCTGACTCGGGCCCCGTCGTGCGTGCTTTCTGCTTCCCGCTGTTGTCACCGTAAATGCGCCACACCTGGAGGGGCAGACCCGGTGGGCTGGCCGAGTTGCTGAGGGGCGGGCGGGGGGAGCAAACCAAATGCCGACAAGGGGCCTCCACCACCGGGAGGTGGACGCGCGCTCAGCCTCCTCGCTGGCGCCGGCTCCCCCACGGTCGAGACGCCTGTGTGTGTGCAGAGATCGCGGGGCTCCTGGCGCTGACCGGAGAACACGTTTTCTTGCCGGTTCATCGGGCTCTCCTCTAACCGCCGGACGGCCTCAGCGGCAGGCAGAGTGTAATTTCCCTAACTGGTCCCAAACCGCGGAAGATTCAGGCCGTCTCCGTTCTGCCATCTCCCCGACGGCCGCGGCCCCCGACGGGTGTCTAAACACATAAACCTGTCGCAACATCAACCTAGAGGAAACACGAAGTAAACCGAGGGCGGGGATGGCCGGCTGTACTCCCGGCCGACGTCCAAATTGCTCGTCGGTTCTATTTTGAATTAACCCATTCGAGAGTCTTTCTGCAGGGAGTTCAGTCTGTTACGCTTAACGACGTCGCTGTCGCTTCTTAAAATACTGGTTTCCAGAAGGGTCTAAAGTGCCTCTGTGCCCCCTCACACCCCAAACCACTTCTGGGGCCAGACTTCAGTGTTTCACTTTTTTCTTCTTCTTGAAGACCCTTCCCCACCACGCCCCCCCCCAAAAAAAAAAACCGATTCACCGTGCTCCCTGGTAATTGCCTGTGCTCCGCGGTCAGGGGCCAGCTGAGGGCCGGAGGGACAGACGCAGGGGAGGCCTGAGGCCTGCAGAGCCCACACCTGCTCCCCCTCCAGGCCCTACCAAGGCAACCCGACCTTCGACCCCGAGTTCATCCGCTCCAAGTCCACGGCCGCCGCGGGCCTGTGCTCCTGGTGCATCAACATCGTGCGCTTCTACGAGGTGTATTGTGACGTGGCCCCCAAGAGGCAGGCCCTGGAGGAGGCGAATGCCGAGCTGGCGGAGGCGCAGGAGAAGCTGTCACGGATCAAAAACAAGATTGCCGTGAGCGCGGGTCCACATCGGCACCTGCAGCCCCGGGGGCGGGGCGGGGCGGCGGGGGGGGGGGATGGGGAGCACCGGAGCCAGGCGCTCACTCTGCCCATCACTACCCCACAGAGGAGGGGTGGGCGCGGCGGCCGCCAGGTACTCAGCACCGCAAATAACCCCCGCAGCCGCAGGGACCAGATGCCCACACTCCTGGCTCCTCGGGCCCAGCCAGCACGGGAGGCCCCGCTCGGCGCTCACTGCTCACGGCCCCGCTGCGCTCGCTCCCGAGGATGCTGGGACACCCAGCACAGCCCCACTTGAGGGCCTCTCTCCATCTGTTTTCCCAGGAACTCAATGCCAACCTGAGCAACCTAACGTCAGCCTTTGAAAAGGCGACAGCGGAAAAGATCAAGTGCCAGCAAGAGGCAGATGCCACCAACAGGGTGATCTCGCTGGCCAACAGGTAGCTCTCTCGGCCCCGCGGGTGCCCCTCCTGTTTTCAGGTGCCCTGAAGGGTCGGGCGGCTTTTGGAGGGGGAGGAACAGCCCCAGGTGCAGGCAGCAATGTCCCCACTTGTGCTAAGTCATGAGGACAGACCCCCCTGACGGACTACTGGCCAGTGTCCCCACCTCCCAGAGCCGGTAGCCCTCCACGACGCACCCCTACGCATCCCGTGACCTCAGGCAGGGGGGGAACCCCGCATAACCCAGACCTACCCCGACCTGCTTGGGATGCGGCATCCACAGACCCCACCCCCCCCACACCCAGGGCAGATCCCCCTTGCTCCCACTCTTACCGCCCGTGGTGTGGGCGCCGGCTTCTGGGGCTTCCAGAGCAGGGCTGTCCAAAGGGACTGAGGCCACACCCATCATTTTATGTGTTCTGGTTGCCACCTTAGCAGAGGACAGAGAGGAAACGGACTTCGATAATGCATTTTACAGAACCCCAAATTTGATCATTCCAACGTGTGATCAGTTGTGATCACATGTGATCATTAAGAATGACCGGTGAGACCACTGATGCACGTTCGCCCCCCCCCGGGCCCTTGAAACCCACACACACACGTCAATTCAGACCGGCCACGCGGGTGTGGGCTGGCCACATGTGCCGGCGGCTGCCCCCGTAGACAGCAAGGCTTCAGGACTTTGTCTTTGGATTTCCGAAAGCGACGCCCAGAGCCTGGCACAGAGCTGCCGGAGGGGTCGGTCCTAGTGCATGGCTTCTGGTGGTATTTTCTCTGCCCCGGAGGGGGCCAGCAGCCCACTGTAGCTGTGGTCAGTGAGACACGGGGACCCCGGGAGACCCCCAGCCTGCACGGCCCTAGCCTCCAGCAGGGTGCAGACTGGACCACGCCTGCCAAAAAAAAATCAAAGCGCCTCCCTGGGAGGCAAGGGCCCCTCGGGTGATGCTAAGGACGGGCCTCGGTGGGCCTGCGCTTTCAACAAATATTTCAATGTTCTCAGGCTTGTGGGGTCACATCTAGGGTCAGGGACCAGTTCTCAGGCCGGTGGCCCGTGACACATGATGCGTCCCCTGCAGTCCCCGCTCCACGTGGGCCAGCTGCCCTCTGGATGCCACACTGGCCCGTGGCCGCCGTGGCCACTCCACCTCTACCAGGACCTGTCACTTGCCAAGCCCGCGCTCGGCGGTGACCGGGCTGCAGCTTTATATAGCACGTGGGTGAAACATTCAAATAACGTCAGCGGAGCAATGACATCAAGGCAGAACTCGGTCCCCAGCTGCCTCCAGGAAGCATTAGTTTTGCTTCCCTGAAGCAGTCCTTCCCCCAAACGTCCCCCAACGCATTTCCACTGCCGAAGCTCCGAGCCAAGGAAGGATAGGAAACGCCCAAGCCTCACGGCATTAGAAGCGGAGGCCGCCTTCCGGTCTTTCCCTTGGCCCCCACTGACCTCGTGTTTCCATTCAGGCTGGTAGGGGGATTGGCATCGGAAAACATCCGCTGGGCTGAGTCGGTGAAGAACTTCAAAAGCCAGGGGGTCACCCTGTGCGGGGACGTCCTGCTGATTTCCGCCTTCGTCTCCTACATGGGCTACTTCACCAAGAAATACCGCAACGAGCTGATGGAGAGATTTTGGATCCCTTATATAAAGAAGTTAAAGGTAAGAGGTTGGGTTGCGTTTGTAGCTCAGGAAACTTGGGGAGGCCCCTGGCAGGGCAGACCCAGCCAAATGCCACACTCACAGACGCTCTGGCCATTGCGGGTTTCAACTGTGGCCCAGAGACTCCTGGGTGACTCAGCTGGTTGAGCATCTGACTCTTGGGTTCAGCTGCAGGTCATGATCCCGGGGTCGTAGGACTGAGCCCCGTGTCAGGCTCTGCCACGAGTGTGGAGCCTGCCCGGGACTCTCTCTCTCTCTCTCGCTCTCTGCCCCTGCCGGCTTACTCACACGTGCACCTGCTGGTGCCCTCGCTCTAAAATAAATAAATCGTGGCCCAGCGTGCTGCCGCCCTTCTTGGCGGGTTCCCAGGGGCTCTGTCAGTCGCTTGGCTGTCTTCCAGACGACACGGCTCGTCCGTGGTCTAACCACAGACCTACCGTGTCACTTGGAGAGCTGTTTCCCGCGGGGCAGTAAGGCCACATCACCTCTTCTGAGGACTAGTGCTCCCCCCTGGCAGGTCCCCATCCCGATCACGGAAGGTCTGGACCCCTTGAGCCTACTGACCGATGACGCGGACGTGGCCACTTGGAACAACCAGGGTCTCCCCAGTGACCGCATGTCCACTGAGAATGCCACCATCCTGTGCAACACAGAGCGCTGGCCCCTCATCGTGGACGCCCAGCTGCAAGGAATCAAGTGGATCAAAAACAAATACGGCCTCGAACTGAAAGCCATCCGCCTGGGACAGAAGAGGTGCGTGATGGTGGCAGGCAGGAGCCAGAGGGGCCTGGGGCGGGGGGCGGGCTCTAAGCGTAGCCACTGGCTGCTGGGCCCCTGTGTGTGGAAAGTCACCTGGGGTGTTTCGTCCTTGTTAAACGGATGGGTGATCTTGAAACACAGATGCTGGCCTGCAGGTGGATTTGTTTTCCCACATTTGGCCTTGGGGAACAGCGGCAAGAGTGAAGAAGCAAACTCGGGGCTCTCCTCTCTTCCCCCCAGTACCTGCCGCAGCTGCGGGCAGGAAGTGCTCACCTGGGCTCCAGCCCGGGCTGCGTCCCGCCCGGCCGTGTGCTGGCCAAGGGGCTTCCGGCTGGTCATTTCTCATTTCTTATCTCCAGCGGGGCTGGCTTCCTTGCTACAGACGGTCACTAAGGCCACCCCGTGCGCCTTCCTGGAGCACTGGGGACGTGGAGCCACACACAGAAGTGAGAACAGAGCTGTGCTCCCATAGGCCCGGAGGGGAGCGCCCCTCGGGGAAGGCGGGTCGCAGAGGACATGCACTGCTGGCCCCTCGGCCGCTCGTCTTTAGGTGCCTTCTTGCTCTGACAGCTGTCCCTGGGGCACCCAGCGGTGCCGTCACTGAGCCCCCCGCATTAAATGCCCCCCGTGTCGTCCCGCAGCTACCTGGACATCATCGAGCAGGCCATTTCCGAAGGGCACACCTTGCTCATCGAGAACATTGGCGAAACCGTGGACCCCGTGCTGGACCCGCTGCTGGGCAGGAATACCATTAAAAAGGGAAAGTGAGTTCCGGGTTCCATCCGTGCC
>NW_024412448.1:3014689-3025155 GCF_014898765.1 Herpailurus yagouaroundi | reverse complement strand
TTTTTTTAATTTTTTTTTTTAACGTTTATTTATTTTTGAGACAGAGAGAGACAGAGCATGAACAGGGGAGGGTCAGAGAGAGGGAGACACAGAATGGGAAGCAGGCTCCAGGCTCCAAGCTGTCAGCACAGAGCCCGACGCGGGGCTGAACTCACGGACCGCAAGATCATGACCTGAGCCGAAGTCGGCCGCTTAACCGACTGAGCCACCCAGGCGCCCCCAAATTAGCCATTTTAAAATGAACGATTCAGTGGCACTGAGTGCATTCAGTGTTTTGCAAGCATCACCCCTGTCTGGTTCCAGAACACTTGCGTCCCTCCAGATGGAGACCCCGTACTCACGAAGCAGTCACTCCCTATTCCCCCCCACCGGCCAGGCCCTGGTGCCTACCACTGTGCCCTCCAGCTCCGTGGATTTCACATAAAGGGAGTCCTGCGGCGTGGCTCTTTTGGGTCTGGCCGCTTTCCCTGAGCTGTGTCTTTAAGGCTCGTCTGTTCAGTAGTGTGTCAGGAACTCATCGTTCTTACTGCTGAGCAACCGTCCGCAGTGTGGCTGTGCCTCATTCGGTTCCTCCATTCACTGCTTGATGCACTGAGCTGGTATTACTTTTCTAATATAAAAAAATATTAGGGGTGCCTGGGTGGCTCAGTCGGTGTTTCTCTCTCTCTCTCAAAAATAAACATTAAAAAATTTTTAATTAAGTCAACTTTGAAAATGTAAACGTCAAAGGTGTTAGGGGCCACCCTTCAATGCGGGGGTGCGTGCAGAAGCCCAGAATAGAGGTAACAAACAAATATGCTGATGTCCTAGCCTCTGAAAAGAGCTTGGTATGAGCGGTGATACCCGAGAGTTGAAGTTAGAAGCCTCCAAAGCAGTGAGCTCAACCAGAAAGAAGGGGAGCAGAGAGAAGAGGTCCCCCCACAGTGGATCAGCAGACCAGGTTCTGACCCTGGCTGTTCTCAGACTCCCCCCACCCTCGGGGGAGCTTCCAGAACGTAATGGTGTTCTGAATCGGGATGTCAGCGTCCTTCTGGTGTTCGTGGCTCTGGGGTGGGGCCCAGGCGGAGTAGTTCTGTGCCAGCTCCCGGGTGAGTACAAAGTGTCGCCAGAGTTGACCAAGCCCCGCGATCCCCACTATAAAGATCGGCACAAACCAGCCGGAGAGAGAGCAGGTGCACCTTCTAGAAGGTCCTGACCACAGGCCAGAGAGAAAGACTGGAACGAGCAGAGACGCAACCCTTTCCTGGTGACCCGAGGAGGGTCGGTGGTGGCAGTGGGGCCCAGGGCAAGGGGGCCGCCAGGCTGCTATGGGAGGTGGTCTCTGTGGGTGATACCGCAGCTCTAACCTGCCTCCCCTAACGGCCAGGTTCATTAAGATCGGCGACAAGGAGATGGAGTATCACCCCAAGTTCCGCCTCATCCTGCACACCAAGTACTTCAACCCGCACTACAAGCCCGAGGTGCAAGCCCAGTGCACCCTCATCAACTTCCTCGTCACCAGGGACGGGCTCGAGGACCAACTCCTGGCTGCCGTGGTGGCCAAGGAGCGCCCAGATCTCGAGCAGCTGAAGGTACCGGGGCCTGACGTCAGCCCCACGTGGCTCGGGGCGGGCTGTTCAGTCACAGCGAGGTTCCCTGACCCAGCAGCGGCCACCCCAAAGCATCCCAGCCTGTCGCACCGATGGCATTAAGTGCACCAGAACGAGCCACTCTTCCTCCCCGGTGGCCTCCCAAACCGAATTCCAGACCAGACGACTAATTCACTGACGGCAGAGGAGCCTCAGCGGTGCCCAGACGGCCCCATGTGCCAAACCGCTGCCCCACCAGCATGGCCTTTGCGGCCGGCCCCTGTGCGTGGTCAGAGCGGGCTCAGAGTGGTCCCAGGCCCTGCTCCCTGGCCACACACGGCTGCCCAGGACAGGCTCAGGCTTCTCCCGTCCGTGCTGGGGCCTCAGCTGAGCGGTGGGGGCAGCGCCGGCCGCTGTCTGGGCCCGCCCCCCAGCCCCGCGGTCTGTCCCTCCTGCAGGCCAACCTCACCAAGTCTCAAAATGAATTCAAGATTGTTCTGAAAGAGCTGGAAGATTCCCTGCTGGCCCGTCTGTCGGCGGCGTCGGGGAACTTCCTGGGGGACACAGCCTTAGTGGAGAATCTGGAGACCACCAAGCACACAGCCAGTGAGATCGAGGAGAAGGTGAGCGCACATGGCCGCCTCCGTGGGGGGCCGCCTCCCCCGGTCACTGAAAAGAGAAGCCACAGTCCCATGCATGCCCCGGGGCCCAAGGCAGGAGCAGCATGCCAGCTGCCGGCCGAGGGTCCCCCCAGGCAGGGGGCGGACCCACTGCCCTCTGGCGCTATCCACCTGCTCGTCCCACTCGAGCCCCATTTTTTTTTGAGGTACAAGAGGCAAAAATGACAGAGGCTAAAATCAACGAGGCCAGAGAGAACTACCGGCCAGCCGCAGAGAGGGCGTCCCTGCTGTACTTCATCCTCAACGACCTCAACAAGATCAACCCCATCTATCAGTTCTCGCTCAAGGTGTGGGTGCAGCCAGGCTCCGGGGCGGGGGGCCTGGAGTCCACAGAACCCCCAGCCGTCAGGACAGTCGGGGTCCAGGCTGTAGACAGAGGTGGGAAGAGGGAGCTGGGGCACGGGATCTGTTCCAGGCCAGCACCCCGGGGAGGGGCTCCTCTCCCGGTGCCCCAGACCCCCACCCGCCGCGGAAATAAACTGGAGCCCCCACAGGAAGCACGGGGTAGCCTCCAGCCCCATGAGCCTGTATGCACCCCTTCCCCAGGCCTTCAACATGGTGTTTGAGAAAGCCATCCAGAAGACCGCCCCGGCCGAGGAGGTCAAGCAGCGAGTGATCAACCTGACGGACGAGATCACCTACTCTGTCTACATGTACACGGCCCGCGGGCTCTTCGAACGGGACAAACTCATCTTCCTGGCCCAGGTGGCCTTCCAGGCAAGTCTGGCCTCCCTTCTCGGAGTGTGGCCCGCAATGCAGATTCCCGAGTGATGGCGTTCGTTGGAGTCATCGAACGATGCTGGGGGACCTGCTTGGGGTTCTGTTGACACCGGGCGCGGTTGTAGGTGGCAACCACTGGAGGGGAGGTCCGTTAAAGAGAATTCTACAAAGACCCATCATTCTCACTGCATTTACGTTAATGCCGAGCAAGCAGTCCTGCGCCAGCGGGCGGATAACCACCCTGGACGCAGAACGCTATCTCTTAAGGAAGTAAAGATACTGACGGATAAATAGTTCTCCTGTTCATACAGACAGACCCGCTGAAATTGACCAAACAGCCATTAAATGGATTGTTCCATTAAATCGATCAAACAGCCCCTCCACCCTCTGGTTCACGGTCTCATGGGTGTGACAGAAAACACGAATTTCTAGATAGCTTCTGGAAGTTTGCTTCCCTTCCAAACTCAAACTATGAGTCAGGGTCCAGGTCGAAGAGGTTTTCCTTCACCTGCATGAGTTCCTGAGCGGCAGGCCCGGCGTGCGCTTTCTCCCCACCGAGGGGGCAGCAGGATACTTGATGCACGCCCTAAATTTCCAAAGGAGTTTCTCTTCTGACCAAGAGACAGAAAGAAAAAGAGAGAGAGGGTCTGACTCGCGTGAAACTCTGCTCCGTGGCGTCGGAGAGGAGCTGCGCGGCTGTCCGTCTGTGGCGCTGCGGTGACCGCGGCCCCAGCTCCCCGGCCAGATGGACAGAGTGGGCCGAGCCACCTCTCAAGGGCCGAGACTCGGCCTGCTGGGCGCCCACAGAGCTGGTGGGCACGCGTGACAAGGCGACATGGACTAGGACCCAGAAAATTCCCCGTCCCGAAACGTATGTGTATATGTACCGGAGACGTACGTGTCCCAAAGAACTGACTTGTATACGAACACAGCAGCTCTGCTGATAATCAATCGCGAGGTGGATGTGGCCCAAACGTCCATCAGAGGATGAGTGGATAAACCACACGTGGCCTCTCCACACGACGGAACATCATTTGGCTACAATGTGGGTGAACCTGGAGGACAGAGTGACAGAAGCTGACGGGAGCGGGCCACATCTGCAGGATTCCACTGCACGGGGCAGATCCAGACAGAGCATAGACCCTGGGGTCACCAGTGGCCCCGGCTGTGGGTGTGTGTCTGTGTGTGTGTGTGCTGTGCACAGGGTCAGGGGTTCCCTTTGAGAAGAAGAGAAAGCTCTGCTTCTAGATAGAGGTGATACGATTTTACGAAAATTTTACGCTTTAATAGGGGTAAGGCGGTACATTTTGTGTCCTGTGTATTTTACCACAATTTAAAAAATCAACAAGTCAAGGTGAAAAGAAAGTCTTGCCCGGACCCAGAGGGCAGGACGGGCCAGGGGTGTGAGCTCCTCGGCCTGCCCTGCGTCTGTCTGTACGTCTGTGACCGAGGTCCCAGGTGCTCCTGCCAGGGGCTGGCGGCCGCCCTGCCCTGCCGTTGTGGGCTGACGTCTGAGCGGCCCCCGTGTCCCCCCAGGTCTTGTCCATGAAGAAAGAGCTGAATCCGGTAGAGCTGGATTTCCTCCTGCGGTTCCCTTTCAAGGCCGGGGCCCTGTCGCCGGTGGACTTCCTGCAGCACCAGGGATGGGGCGGCATCAAGGTGGGCTGCGGGCCCCATCACTGCGTCCCCTCTCTGCCGCCCAGCCCCTGGGGCTCACGCTGGGGACGTTTACAAGGCGGACATTCAGCGAAACGGGGCGGGGGGCGGACCCCGGAGGAGGGGCCGGGGTGCAGAGGGCTACCTGCCGGCTCGCAGGAAACTACCTTCTTGTCTGAACCCGGCGGTCCTTACGACCCGCACACAGCCCTGCCTGCACCCCGCAGGCTGAGCCACGGGCGGGGCGGCCCCTCCACCACCAACCCCTACCTCCCGTTCTGGCCGAGTGCAAAGGGCCAAGGAAGCTCCTCCGATTCCGGGCACACGCACTCAGGGGCCCTGGGGGTCTCCGTTCACAAGACCTGAAGAATGGGGTCCCCTGCGGTGGGAGCGGCCCCGGTCCCACAGCCCTCTGGGGGGAGGGGGGGAGGAGGCCGGCCCCGGGTCATGCGCTCCGTGGTTCTATCCGGGGCCCACAGTGGAGCCAGCGGCTCCTTTTAGGGCTGAGCCAGGCGGCCCACCCTCCGCCAGCACCGGGGAGCTGAAAGGCCATCTGCCCCCAGGCCCTGTCGGAGATGGATGAGTTCAAGAACCTGGACAGCGACATCGAAGGGTCCGCCAAGCGGTGGAAGAAGCTGGTGGAGTCAGAAGCCCCGGAGAAGGAGATCTTCCCCAAGGAGTGGAAGAACAAAACTGCGCTGCAAAAGCTCTGCGTGCTGAGGTGCATGCGGCCGGACCGCATGACCTACGCCATCAGGTGGGCGTGGCGCCCGGCGTGGGGGAGGAGCTGCCTGTGGCCCCACCCTGTGGGGGGTGGGAGGGATGGGGACCCCGCCCACTGGCGCTCCGCCCCCTCCTCCTGCTAGCCTGAGGCACAAGTGATGGGGAAACAGGACACCCCACCTGAGCCGTCAAGATTCTTCAAAGTGTGGGCGTTAATGGCTCTGGGGCCACACAGAGTCCTTTTAAGATGCAGTGGGAACAGTGGCAAAGCCATCAGCACCCCAGGACTTTGATGCCCTCACTGGCTAAATTGAAGCTCAATCTTTTCCTCAGTTTTGGCTCCTTTGCAGAGAGAACTGTTCCAATTTCGTGAATAATTTCTCTGCCCCCAAAACCTCTGCACGACTGGAAAATTAATCACCATGGCCTTTCGGCAAGCCATCCCGTTCACACCCCTGCTGGGACTGTCCTCTCACAGAAAGGCTCCAGGAGCCACAACATCACAGAACACCTGCACCGATCCCCCACGGGTGACACCTGAGATGTCCCATCCACCCTCACCTGGAGCAGAGAGGACTTCCCTCCTGCCCACCAGGGCGACCAGGGAGGATGGAGATGCCACCAGAAGGAGGGAGGACAGAGCAGACAAGGAACCAAGCTCAGTGTCTGTTCTCCGACATGACACATTACAGTGTCTTTGCCTTTTCTTTGTCCTAGCAGAGCCCAAAAGCAGCCAGATTCCCCAAACGGTGCCTGTGTCCCTAACAGAACTCCCCTCCAACCAAAGCAGCGGCCGGACTCTGCCACTGGCTGTTCACAGACATTTCTGTTTTGCTGTTTGCTGGGGGCTCACGGGCAGGGCAGGAAGGGGCCAGACAGAAACAAGACATCCCCGTCACGTGCTGGAAGAAGTTGGAACAAAGTCTGGGAAAGGTCAGGGTGAAGGACGCACAGCTGGCCAGCACAGCGGGCACACGGCCCCCTGGGGGAGCTGGGCATATTCGGGTGTCCCCGCCGGCTGCCTCCAGAGCACTGTGGTGAGTCACCACCTGCGCCCACTCTCCAACATGGCACGATACGGTGTCACGAAGGAAGGAACTCGGACCCCATGAGCGTCTGCACCTTGCAGAGGCCTGGGCGACCCCAAACACCAGGTGAACCCAAATCCCGCTGTGACGTTTCTGCAGTGTCCCTGGGTATAGAGAAGCAGTGTAGCTTAAAAGCAAGGGAATTGAAATCCACAGCAAGAAACAGCAGCACTCATCGAGGGCATACCGTGTGCCAGGCACCATTCAAAGCATGAGCTCACTCGGGGGCCCCCCCATGGCCCGAGGCTCACTGGCCCAGAGAGGGTGGCACCTGGGGGTGGGGGTGCCGGCAAACATCTCTCCCAACAAAGGCCCTGGTTTGCAGCAGTTTCTGTGATGTGGCTTCTCCACTGTGGCTGTCGTGGCTGGGAGCGGGCTCCCGCAATCCTCTGCCAAGGACTCGGCGCCCAGAGTGGCGGAGCCCATCGGGAACCAGTGTGCGCCGTTCATCGTTAATTCACCGGCAGAGAATGACCACGTGGCCTGGCCACATCATTAGTAACCGTGATTTAGTGACATTCCTGCCTACGTTCCAGAAGTCCTTCCTGGACAAGGATCCTAGCATCCACATTCCCAGCCAGTTCCAAAGGCCGGAATCGAGGACAACTGGAGGCCTTTGGAAGGCATGCCCCCCCACCCCACCCCTCCTGGCCAGGAGCCAGCATCAGTTTGGGAAACCGCACAGAAGCCAGCAAAGGCCAGAGCAGCGGGTGAACACTGTAAAAGTGTCCCTGGAAAGTCCTGAGCCTCCGAGGTTCCCCAGGGAGTCAGAGGGAGGGAGTCGGAGGGTGTGGGGTGGCCTCCAAGTGAGCAGGCCACCAAGAGGCCACCTGACGGTCCTCCAAGATGAGGACAGAGCATCCAGATGGCCGGCTGCTTGAGAGCGAGCACCTCCTCTCCCACTGTTCTTTCGGACTGACTTGCTTCTTCTAAAGACACTGAATCCTAGCATTTCAGCTCCTGTGACTCATTGAGAATACAGTAAGCTCAGCCGTCGGTGATGGAGGGAGAGGGGCAGAGCGAGATCCAAAGGTCACCCCAAAGAACACTAGATCTCCCATGAGAGGGGCCTCGATGGACCCCAGACTTCTGAGGGTCAAGAAAGACAGTTTGGGACTTGGAACAAAGAAGTGCTTTTGTGAAGAGAGATATTGATGTACATTCCTTTTTTTTTTTTCCCCTGTGATTTTTCTGATGAAAAATCTGATGTTTTGTGGTCCTTGAAGTTCACCAAAATGGCTACAACGTGAACATCCTTCCTCCTCAACCCCTGGTCGGAGGACTGCCAGGATGCAGAGCCCCATCTGTGTTCTCCTTCTTGCCGCCCTTGCTGGAGCAGAGAACTTGACCCGACCCCTTTCTTGGGGGCACAGAGGGCTCGAAGGACCCAGGGGCCTCCTGGCACCAGGGCGTGCTCATCTGTGATGCCCTGGGTTGTGGCCCCACTGGGGCTTGTGTCCCCACCCCCCCCCCCAAGTGACCTGGGAGCCTCTGAAAACGGGGCAGCGTGACACGGCCTCACCTGCTCGCATGCAGGCCTCTCCAGGGAAGGGTGCCCTGCAGGGCCGGGCAGAGACAGGGGGTGCCAGCACCTGCTCCCCCTCCACACCCTCTCCCTGCAACGAGGAAAGCCCCCACAAGGACTGCCTTCCGGCCGGGGACATCCTCTGCCTTAGAAAGCCTCCTAAGAAATGGCCCTTCCCCCTGGGGTCACAGCCCACCCTGTCCCCCTCTGCCTTCGGGGCTGACCAGTGCGTCTCCCTCAGGAACTTCGTGGAAGAGAAGATGGGCAGCAAATTTGTGGAGGGCCGGAGCGTTGAGTTTTCCAAGTCCTACGAGGAGAGCAGCCCCTCCACGCCGATATTCTTCATCCTGTCCCCAGGCGTCGACCCCCTGAAAGATGTGGAAGCCCTGGGTGAGTGTGGCCGGCTGGGGCCGGGGGGGGGGGGGGGGGGGGGGTCACAGAAGGGGGCCCCCACATCATTGGTCGTCAGCAAATGCCCATCAAAACCGCGGTGAGGTCTCACAGCTTCTGTCAAAGACCCAGAAAGTGATGGGCATCAGAGGGAGCGTGAAAACAGGTGTCCGAGCAGGTACTTCGTAGGGCTGTTGGCTCGGCCAAAAGGCAGATACAACCCAGCGTCCCTCAACTACTGAATGGCTAATCCCAACGTGGTAAATCCATTCAACGGGCTGGCGCTCAGCCACAAAAAGCAATAAAGTGCCAACACGCGCAACCCGCAAGGAGCTAGAAAACACTGCGCCGGTTGGAATCCAGGCCAGACACAGAGGCCCCATTTATGTGGTTCTGGTTATCTGAAACATCCGGGAGAGGTAAATCCGTAGCGACAGACCGCTGTGATGTGGCAGCAGTGGGGGGAGCGGGGAGCGGTGGAGGGAGAGGAAGTGGAGGGGCGGGGCATCATTCGGGGTGATGAAAACGTCCTGGAACCGGACGGATGGTTGCACAACATCGTGACTATTAAATGTCACCAGACTGTATGCTTTAAGATGGTTCTTAAATGGATAAATTTGACGTTCTGAAGTGTGTTTTACCACAATACAAAACAGAGCAGGAAGCGTGTGGAATTCTCAGCTGGGTTGCGGAGCCTCAACCTTCGTCAGAGGCCCCCCATGCATTTCCTCTCCTTTAGGGAAGAAACTGGGATTCACCATAGACAACGGGAAACTGCACAACGTGTCCCTGGGGCAGGGACAAGAGGTGGTGGCCGAGAATGCTCTGGATGTGGCGGCAGAGATGGGACACTGGGTCATTCTGCAGGTACGGAGGCGCCCCTCTGGTGCAGGGGCTCCCCACCCTGAGGCGGCCGTGGGGACAGGCCCGAAGCCTCGAAAGAAAGCCGGTCATGGGGTTCGCACCCACAACCGTGGGAGGGGACAGGCGGCTCCCAGGACGCTGGGGTTAGGCCCGAGGACCCCGAAAGAGATGCTGTTCACAAAACACCCGAGTGGCCAACAGCACCCCTCCTCCTCCTCGTTTGGGGGAAGCAAAAGTGGCCTGGGGGCACTCTGTCCACACTTTGGGTAAACCCGGCTGGGCCCAGCAGCCTCTCCACCCCCTCTCCTGCACCTCAACCAACACCTCTAGGCCTGCCCAGCTCCCACTGACCCCAGCGGGTGCTGACCTCAGTCTGCAGGGCCAGCCTGGTCCCACGTGGAGACCCCAGCTTCGGGCCATTCCTTTTTACCCAAACCTCTCAGGGGAGGGGTGGGGACCGTAGCGTCCAGCCTTGTGCCGGCGGGGGTGGGGGGTGGGGGCGGCCGGGAAGGACTCACCGCGGGGCTGGGGGTCTTGAATTAACGGAGCACAAGAACGGACTCCCAGGCCTCAGCCGTGTAGCGGACATTCCCCAGCGCGCCCAGGGGAAGGGTGGACAGCGGGCACCACCCCCTGCCAGGGAACGCGGTCGCGGCGGAGAGGGGCGCGTGGGCGCTGAGCCCCAGTCTCGGCCGCAGAACATCCACCTCGTGGCGCGGTGGCTGAGCACACTGGACAAGAAGGTGGAGCGATACAGCACGGGCAGCCACGAGGACTACCGCGTGTTCATCAGCGCCGAGCCCGCCCCCAGCCCCGAGTCCCACATCATCCCCCAGGGCATTTTGGAGAACGCCATCAAGATCACCAACGAGCCGCCCACGGGCATGCACGCCAATCTGCACAAGGCTCTGGACCTCTTCACTCAGGTGAGGCGCTTCCCTCTGGTGCGTCCCCGGCCCCCCGGCCCCCATGCAGCCCCAGCCCCTGGCCCCCACTGTGGGGGGAACTGTGGGGACGCCTCTGCACAGGTCCTCGGCGCAGCACGCCACACCACAGCGCACACTCGCACCTTGCACCACAAAATCAACATGTCCGCGCAAAACTGAGTCGAATGTGCGATGTGTTCAAATTACGGCTGTAAAAACCAGAAATGCGTATTTTTAACCACTTTCGCGACCTGCGAGTCAGTGCAGGTAAATGCAGTGTGCGTCACCTCAGGAAGGGGCCCTGCTCCTGGCGGTTTGCTCGGGGC
>NW_024412448.1:3014267-3014589 GCF_014898765.1 Herpailurus yagouaroundi | reverse complement strand
CCCCCCCCGCCACGGCCCATCCCCACGGGGCCTCCACCTGCTTCGGTGGGGCTCCTCCCTCCTCGAGAGTCCCTGCGCCACCGGACCCCTTCCACAAGCCCCTAGCATATCCCCCGATCTTCTGTTCCGCACCAGAACTTTCTGGGTGCGCTCACTTGATCTCCCCAGTGGGGTCTGAAACCTTTTTTAAGGAAGACAAGACACCCCGTACCGTCTGGTAACACCTACAGAGATCTCGTTGTGGAGCACATTGTGCCGAGAACGCACAGCGAGCCCCTGTTCCTGGAGAGTCTGGGCTAGTGTTCACATGCACACGAGGGGG
>NW_024412448.1:3011554-3014167 GCF_014898765.1 Herpailurus yagouaroundi | reverse complement strand
CCCCCCCCCCCCCCGCAGGACACCCTGGAGATGTGCACCAAGGAGATCGAGTTCAAGTGCATCCTATTCGCCCTGTGCTATTTCCACGCCGTGGTGGCCGAGAGGCGCAAGTTCGGGGCCCAGGGCTGGAACAGGTCGTACCCCTTCAACAATGGGGACCTCACCATCTCCATCAACGTGCTGTACAACTACCTCGAGGCCAACACCAAGGTAAGGGCGAGCCTGGTGCCCAGCGGGTTTCTCTGCCCTCCCACCCTTCCCGCCGCATGCTCAGGACGCATCACGTAGAGCTTATTAGTCAAAGAAAACCTGCCCCGTGACCCCAGTGGGCTGATAGGACGGTTGGTACCCAGGCCCTGACCACCACCCCTGCAGCACCTGTCAGCTGTCTGGCAATCTTCCCACTTGTTAGCACACTGCACGGGGACAGGTATTTTTGGGGACCTGCCCCGAAATCCCTGGGCGGGAGGAGTGGATGAGGGACCTCCCCTCCCCGGGGTGCAGGGTCTGGAGACAGAACCCAGGTTTAAAGGGAGAGCCAGAAAACTCCCCCTGGATAACAAGAGCACTGCTTTCGTTCTCCTGAAAACGGAAGTAAATGTGTGCAGTGATCTGCAAGGGTCCTTGGAGGACCGGGAGTGGCCGGCCGCCCCCCCTTCCCGGTCCCTCTCGGAGTCTGGCTCAGAGAGCCTGGCGCTGACACGGGAGTGCTGTGACCCCCAGGAGAGGCAGACGCCTGCGTACCCCATACGCCTTGGCTCCCCCGAATCGGCAGAGACGGGACTGAGGCATGGCGCAGGGGTGGGCAGCAGCGGGGGGCGGGGGGCCAGATGGCGGGACCAGGCAGCACCCCTCCCAACGCCCTGGGGACAAGGTCGCAAGCGAAGCCCGGCTCTGCCCCTGACCAGGCACCCGGCCTCAAGCTTTAGGGGTTAAGCAAGGGAAGAGCCCCCGGCTGGCTTAAGGGCACGTCTTGGGCCACCCACCCGTTTCCCACCCTGCCATAAAGGGCTCAAGACGCGAGCACAGCCCCGCACGCCTGCTCCCCGCAAGCAGCCCAAGACAGGGGCCATCTGTGACCACCTCTGGTGGCCTCTGAAGGCAAACAGCGCCGCTGCCCTGGCCCTGACCGCATGGGACAGCCACCGCCCGAGTCCGAGTGCAGGGTGTCGCGTGCTGGCTTCGTTCCTGGAGAAACCCAGCCCCGGGAGGCAGGAGGGGCCAGCAGTCAGCTCTCCAGGGGGAGGGTGAGGCCTTCTCCACCCGTAGGTTGGGAGGGCTAGAGTCAGAGCTGAACGCTGGCAGCCGCCTTCCAGCACTCGCGAACAAGCACATGCTGGGAACAGCCACGACGAAGGGTCACTGCCATCTCTGCACTTCGGTTAGAGAAGTCTCCTGGGGAGATGCGCGTGGGAGGAACGGTCTCGCTCGAGTTTTTTAAAGACGTTTATTCAGACTCTCGCCCCACCGTAGTACGCACGTACAGAAGCCAAGGTGGGTAGGAAACTGCTCGAGGACGCGTGCCCAGCAGACAGCAGTGAAGGACACAGGAATGCGCTTCCCGCCGAGCCAAGTGCACCAGGCTGGGGGTGGCGGGACCCCTCCTCTGTCGTTAGGTAACACCTGTGATGAGGTCCACGTCCCACGCTCGTATCCCCCCGCCCCCGACTCCGAGCAGTAGCTCGGGAGAGGCCGGGCACCGTCTCCGACGTGCACTCCAGGACTCCCACCGGCACCGTCCCTGCTTGTTGGTCCCACGGCCCCCACCCCGCGGGGACGGACAGGAGGCAGCTCGTGGGGCCAGGGGCCTCCCAGAACAAACAGACTGTCCCCAAAGCAAACAGGCAAAACGCAGAAATACGCAGCTCAGCACATTCCCAAGATAACGAGGCAGAGCACAAATTTTCAGGCACAAAATGACAATTTACAGCATGTGAATATTTTGAGTAAAAGGAGACCAAATCCATCAACTGTTCAATCAGCAAGCTCTTAACCGTGTCAGGAGGCAGCCGCGGACCGACCGCCAGTCCAAACTGCGGGTGGGATGTGAGCTGTACTGAGTACTCTTGGGGCAGGTGAGAGAACGGAAAATACCTCATTAATTCATCGTCTCCGTGATGGTTACTGCTGCTGGAACAGGGCTCCTACGTGGGTGCTGGCAAATCTGAAACTTCGCGTGTGGCTGCCATTTGTGGCTCCCGTGCCTGGCCCCGGGCTTCCAGATCCCCCTAACCTGGACTACAAGGATCCCCCTCGGGCGGCGCTGTGTGTGCAAGGAACAGCGATGTGCTGGCGCCTGGAAGCCGGAGCTCACCTGCTGGCTTCCCAGAGGAGGCGGCATTTGAGCTGGCTTCGGAAGTCGGGCATCGCCTTGGTGAGTGGTGGTGGAAAGGAGCGTTCCCGGCTGAGCATAAGGTCAGACGCCCCAGGTTGGGCAGGTGAGCTCCCCTGCTGAAGCTCCCGGTGCTGCAAAGCCCCGCGGGGCACACAAGGGGCGACGAGCCAGGAAACTCGGCGCCAGGCAAGCCCAGCGGGATGGCAAGAAAGACCCACTGGACGGACACACTGCACAGACCGACCGGCCAACAGAAACGGCATCCGAGCGTCCACACC
>NW_024412448.1:2998004-3011154 GCF_014898765.1 Herpailurus yagouaroundi | reverse complement strand
CCCCCCCCGCCACGGCCCATCCCCACGGGGCCTCCACCTGCTTCGGTGGGGCTCCTCCCTCCTCGAGAGTCCCTGCGCCACCGGACCCCTTCCACAAGCCCCTAGCATATCCCCCGATCTTCTGTTCCGCACCAGAACTTTCTGGGTGCGCTCACTTGATCTCCCCAGTGGGGTCTGAAACCTTTTTTAAGGAAGACAAGACACCCCGTACCGTCTGGTAACACCTACAGAGATCTCGTTGTGGAGCACATTGTGCCGAGAACGCACAGCGAGCCCCTGTTCCTGGAGAGTCTGGGCTAGTGTTCACATGCACACGAGGGGGAGCGCTGGCCGCCGCCGAGGACGGTCCCTCTCATTAAAGGAATCCAGAAATGTCCTGAGTTTGGGAATGTTTTATTTAGGAAGCAGTTTAATCCGACTTAAAATCAATACTTAGGTGATAGAACAGCATTTCTGAACGACAGAAGCACAAGAAATCATGCTCCCCTCCAGCCCTCGTGGACCGGGTCCTCAAGTGGCCAGTCCCCGCCCACCCTGCCCCTCCCGCCCCCAGCAAGCTGCTGGCAGAGGCAGGACTCGGGTCCCAGCCGGGGCCCCTGTGGCCCCCCCCCCCCCCGCAGGACACCCTGGAGATGTGCACCAAGGAGATCGAGTTCAAGTGCATCCTATTCGCCCTGTGCTATTTCCACGCCGTGGTGGCCGAGAGGCGCAAGTTCGGGGCCCAGGGCTGGAACAGGTCGTACCCCTTCAACAATGGGGACCTCACCATCTCCATCAACGTGCTGTACAACTACCTCGAGGCCAACACCAAGGTAAGGGCGAGCCTGGTGCCCAGCGGGTTTCTCTGCCCTCCCACCCTTCCCGCCGCATGCTCAGGACGCATCACGTAGAGCTTATTAGTCAAAGAAAACCTGCCCCGTGACCCCAGTGGGCTGATAGGACGGTTGGTACCCAGGCCCTGACCACCACCCCTGCAGCACCTGTCAGCTGTCTGGCAATCTTCCCACTTGTTAGCACACTGCACGGGGACAGGTATTTTTGGGGACCTGCCCCGAAATCCCTGGGCGGGAGGAGTGGATGAGGGACCTCCCCTCCCCGGGGTGCAGGGTCTGGAGACAGAACCCAGGTTTAAAGGGAGAGCCAGAAAACTCCCCCTGGATAACAAGAGCACTGCTTTCGTTCTCCTGAAAACGGAAGTAAATGTGTGCAGTGATCTGCAAGGGGCCTTGGAGGACCGGGAGTGGCCGGCCGCCCCCCCTTCCCGGTCCCTCTCGGAGTCTGGCTCAGAGAGCCTGGCGCTGACACGGGAGTGCTGTGACCCCCAGGAGAGGCAGACGCCTGCGTACCCCATACGCCTTGGCTCCCCCGAATCGGCAGAGACGGGACTGAGGCATGGCGCAGGGGTGGGCAGCAGCGGGGGGCGGGGGGCCAGATGGCGGGACCAGGCAGCACCCCTCCCAACGCCCTGGGGACAAGGTCGCAAGCGAAGCCCGGCTCTGCCCCTGACCAGGCACCCGGCCTCAAGCTTTAGGGGTTAAGCAAGGGAAGAGCCCCCGGCTGGCTTAAGGGCACGTCTTGGGCCACCCACCCGTTTCCCACCCTGCCATAAAGGGCTCAAGACGCGAGCACAGCCCCGCACGCCTGCTCCCCGCAAGCAGCCCAAGACAGGGGCCATCTGTGACCACCTCTGGTGGCCTCTGAAGGCAAACAGCGCCGCTGCCCTGGCCCTGACCGCATGGGACAGCCACCGCCCGAGTCCGAGTGCAGGGTGTCGCGTGCTGGCTTCGTTCCTGGAGAAACCCAGCCCCGGGAGGCAGGAGGGGCCAGCAGTCAGCTCTCCAGGGGGAGGGTGAGGCCTTCTCCACCCGTAGGTTGGGAGGGCTAGAGTCAGAGCTGAACGCTGGCAGCCGCCTTCCAGCACTCGCGAACAAGCACATGCTGGGAACAGCCACGACGAAGGGTCACTGCCATCTCTGCACTTCGGTTAGAGAAGTCTCCTGGGGAGATGCGCGTGGGAGGAACGGTCTCGCTCGAGTTTTTTAAAGACGTTTATTCAGACTCTCGCCCCACCGTAGTACGCACGTACAGAAGCCAAGGTGGGTAGGAAACTGCTCGAGGACGCGTGCCCAGCAGACAGCAGTGAAGGACACAGGAATGCGCTTCCCGCCGAGCCAAGTGCACCAGGCTGGGGGTGGCGGGACCCCTCCTCTGTCGTTAGGTAACACCTGTGATGAGGTCCACGTCCCACGCTCGTATCCCCCCGCCCCCGACTCCGAGCAGTAGCTCGGGAGAGGCCGGGCACCGTCTCCGACGTGCACTCCAGGACTCCCACCGGCACCGTCCCTGCTTGTTGGTCCCACGGCCCCCACCCCGCGGGGACGGACAGGAGGCAGCTCGTGGGGCCAGGGGCCTCCCAGAACAAACAGACTGTCCCCAAAGCAAACAGGCAAAACGCAGAAATACGCAGCTCAGCACATTCCCAAGATAACGAGGCAGAGCACAAATTTTCAGGCGCAAAATGACACTTTACAGCATGTGAATATTTTGAGTAAAAGGAGACCAAATCCATCAACCGTTCAATCAGCAAGCTCTTAACCGTGTCAGGAGGCAGCCGCGGACCGACCGCCAGTCCAAACTGCGGGTGGGATGTGAGCTGTACTGAGTACTCTTGGGGCAGGTGAGAGAACGGAAAATACCTCATTAATTCATCGTCTCCGTGATGGTTACTGCTGCTGGAACAGGGCTCCTACGTGGGTGCTGGCAAATCTGAAACTTCGCGTGTGGCTGCCATTTGTGGCTCCCGTGCCTGGCCCCGGGCTTCCAGATCCCCCTAACCTGGACTACAAGGATCCCCCTCGGGCGGCGCTGTGTGTGCAAGGAACAGCGATGTGCTGGCGCCTGGAAGCCGGAGCTCACCTGCTGGCTTCCCAGAGGAGGCGGCATTTGAGCTGGCTTCGGAAGTCGGGCATCGCCTTGGTGAGTGGTGGTGGAAAGGAGCGTTCCCGGCTGAGCATAAGGTCAGACGCCCCAGGTTGGGCAGGTGAGCTCCCCTGCTGAAGCTCCCGGTGCTGCAAAGCCCCGCGGGGCACACAAGGGGCGACGAGCCAGGAAACTCGGCGCCAGGCAAGCCCAGCGGGATGGCAAGAAAGACCCACTGGACGGACACACTGCACAGACCGACCGGCCAACAGAAACGGCATCCGAGCGTCCACACCCCCAGTCAGCACAGAATTAAACCGCTCTGGTCAGGAGTCACGGGTGGCTGCACGTTTCCGAGCAGGGGGTCACAAGGGTGGCCCGAGCGAGGGCACAAGTTGGGGCTGCAGGGCAGGCCTCGGAGCGGGACGTCCTGGGACACAGAGGCCAGGCTGTGGGCAGAGGGGAGCCGCTGGGCAGCCCTTGCCAGAGAAGGCGGGACCCTGCCAAGGAGGGGCGGGCCTCCGGGTGAGACACCGCCGGGGCGGGGCAGTCGGGGGAGGGGAGGGGAGGCCTGGTAACCCTAGGGAGCAGCGGACAGGGCGGCGACGGGGTGACAGGAGCCGGCCCTCACCTCACACTGATGGCCGACTGTCGGTTCTTACCGACCCCAACGGGGCAGGGGGTACTTCTCCTCACCGCCTCCATCCTTCCTAAGGTGCCCTGGGATGACCTACGCTACTTGTTTGGAGAAATCATGTACGGCGGCCACATCACGGACGACTGGGACCGCCGGCTCTGCAGGACGTACCTGGCGGAGTACGTCCGGGCAGAGATGCTGGAGGGCGAGACCCTGCTGGCCCCGGGCTTTCAGATCCCCCCGAACCTGGACTACAAGGTGAGGGGGGCCCTCTCTCGGGGACACAAGCTCACCCTGTGACGCAACAGCAGCAAAGGGCAATGCTGTCCTGGCCGGCTCCGGGGGGCCAGCCTGGCGTCACAGACAGAGTATCAGTGATTGGGCAAGAGGGCCGGGATGGCTTGAAACACAGCCTCTGGGGAGGGGGCGTGGAGGCTTCGTTCATGTGGCTGGGGTGGGGGGTGTTAGAGAACCAGTGGGGTTGGTACAGAGGGCAAGGCGTGGGCGGAACATTCTGGTCAGAATTGCCTCGTCAACGGTGGACACAGGTTCCTTGGCAGCCCTGTTCACTGACCGCCCCTCTGCAGGGTTACCACGAGTACATCAATGAGAACCTGCCCCCCGAGAGTCCCTACCTGTACGGCCTGCACCCCAATGCAGAGATCGGCTTTCTGACAGTCACCTCAGAGAAACTATTCCGCACGGTCCTGGAAATGCAGCCCAAAGAGACCGACTCAGGAGCAGGCACCGGAGTATCTCGGGAGGAGAAGGCAGGAGTCTCAACACGGCGCCCAGCGGCACAGAAGGGGCGGGGCCCAAAACCTGGGGTGGGAAAGTGCGTCCCCAGAAAGCGGGCTGGGGCTGCAAGCCGGCTGACAGGCCCCAGTGGGGCCAGTCCCTGGGTGGCCTCCCCCCACTCAGCCTCTAACGTGGCCGAACTGGCCCATGAGCGGCGAGGGAGGAGCTCACCGGTCTGGACGCATAACAGTCCCTCCCCGTGAGCTCAGACGACCACGGTGGGCTCACCCCAGTAACACAACCCAGACAACGGAAGACCTCTCCCTGCACTCCCCCTTGCCTTCTCGTGTGCAATCGGCACCTTTACGCCGCTTAGGAAATCCTGGACAGGTTCTAGTAACAGGCAGCTAAGCAGGGGCTTCCCGGTAAATAGACCGAATTCCGGATCGCAAGACCCTCGATGCTATGAGGCCTCAGGACCCTTTTCTCGGTGTGATGACTGACACCACACATCTCCCGACCGCAGTGGGGTACGTGACCCCATGCGGGCCACTCCTGGACAGGGTGTGACCACGCGGTCCCCAGGGACAGCCTACACGGCAGACACGGTCAGATGACCTGACATTCAGGAATGTCTGAAGGCACCAGGCGAGGGTGGTCTGCTGCCCCCGTGGCCAGAGTCCCATGGTCTTGACGACGGGACCCAGATAGTCAAAGCCTGTCGGCCAGCATCCCCTCTTCTCGTCAGATGTGTGGCTGCACCCCTGCACCCTGCTGTTCAGACACCCCCCCCCCACCCCAGCGCCTTTGCTCCAGGGGTCCTAACTGTGGGCGTGCAACGCAGGCTCCCCGACCTGGACGCCGGGGATGGGCCGGCAGGTGCGTGCAGTGACGGGGCTTGTCGGGGACTGACCTCTAGGTGAAGGCCGTGCTGGAGGAGATCCTGGAGAAGGTCCCGGAGACATTCAACATGGCCGAGATCATGGCGAAGTCAGCCGAGAAGACCCCGTACGTGGTGGTCGCCTTCCAGGAGTGCGAGAGGATGAACATCCTTACCAACGAGATGCGCCGCTCACTGAAGGAATTGAACCTGGGGCTAAAGGTAAAACACACGGGTCAGCCGGGACCCAGGGACGCGACTTCGGAGGCAGGCTGGTGCCGCAAGCGGACTCACCTCGCAAGGCGCAAGCTGACTCACCTCGCAAGGCGGCTGCGGGACGCGGGGGCGGGGGCGGGGACCGGCCCTGGGCGCTAGTGAAGTACGGTCTCCTCTTGGTTCCCTGGTCCTGAGCTGCAGGCCTGCCAGGCCAGGGTGGCGCACACCGGGGCTCCGTGCCAAACTGCTTTCTCTCGAGGGCCCCTGGCACAGCGGTGGGGGGGGGGGCCGGGGGGGGGGCAAGGGGGAGACAAGGTGCGTGACCAGCCCGGTCTGCGTGCCTACCAGCGCCCTGTCCGTTTGTCCCTTAGGGGGAGCTGACCATCACGACCGACATGGAGGACCTGTCCGTGGCTCTGTTCTATGACACTGTGCCCGACACGTGGGTGGCCCGGGCCTACCCCTCCATGATGGGCCTGGCGGCCTGGTTTGCCGACCTGCTACTCCGAATCAGGGTAAGGACCGTCTCTGCAAGTCACAGGAGGCCCGCCCTGCCCCGCAAGGCCTCCGGGACTGTGGCTGAGAGAGGGGTGGGAAGGGGCGGCCGTAGGCCCCGCCAGAGGCCCCCACCGGGCTGGCCCGTGTCACAGCAGGGCTGGAAGGGCGCGGCCCACACCACACAGACGCCTGACAGTGCAGGCACTTCCTGCAGCAGGGAGGAAACGGCGGGTCCGAGGCGGGGGCAGCTTCCATAGACCGCCACAGTCCTCTCCGCCACAGCCCAAAGACCCAGGGGGGAACCCGTCGGGGAGCCGGCTCATCAAAGCCTCCTTCGGGCCCCCAAGTTGTCCTCAAAGGTTGAGGCCCCCCCCATGCCCCTCTTCCCGTTACATTTTAACTGGAGTTGGCGGGTACCGCTGTGGCACAGGTAGGCTGGGCCTCGCTGACCCATCTGCGTGGCTCGGGAAGGTCGGGGCGTCACCCCGATGGCATACTTCCACCAGGAGCTCGAGGCCTGGACGACGGACTTCGCCCTGCCCACCACCGTGTGGCTGGCCGGCTTCTTCAACCCGCAGTCCTTCCTCACGGCCATCATGCAGTCCATGGCCAGGAAGAACGAGTGGCCCCTGGACAAGATGTGTCTGTCCGTGGAAGTGACCAAGAAGAACCGGGAGGACATGACGGCCCCGCCCCGAGAGGGCGCTTACGTGTACGGGCTCTTCATGGAAGGTAACGGGGGTGCCGCTCCCACTGGGCTGGAGGAGAGGTGGTGGCTGGAGGAGCAGGTGGGAGAGGTGCGCGGAGGGGCGGGTGGGCCTGAGGCCCGGCGCCGGCCGGGGTGGGTGGCACGGCTGAGACGGCACGCTCAGACAACTTTTTCTAGAGCCCGGCCAGCCTGGTTTGGCTTTGCCAAAAGTGGCGTGAGCACCTGTTTCAAGGCAGTGTGGGGCGTGGCCCTCGCAGGACAGCGAGAAGCAGGCAGCCCCGGGGCAGCCGGATGTCCGGGGGCGCCAGCCACCCCGTCCTGCACCCGCTGAGGCCACCGGGCAGCCCCGTCCCTCAGACCCGTGGAGCTGAGTGGCAGCTACCGCACCACAGACCTCCGGCCCACGCAGCGACTCACGTCGCCCCCTCACCTAGGGGGTGCGGGGCTTGGCCAGCAAGGGCTCGGGGCTCCCCGGTCCCCATATCAGAGACGAGCACAGCAAGAGTCGCTCTACGTGTTTATTTTGGAATTACAGACAGGAAATACAAACACCATTAACAGGATGAGTAGAAACAGAGCAGTCTGGTTAAAGGCAAATGAAAGTTCCGTGTGCACATACATGTAATCACGTGCACCGTGCGTGCACACGTAGGCTAGACGCTACATATGAAGGGCATCGGGGAACGTTAATCTCCCGTAACATTCAGCTGGAGGTACGATTTCCTGCCACCGAAATTAAGAAGGCTGACGGGTAGGTTCTGGAAACACCACAAATGTAAACGGGTGGCCCCGAGAGCTTTAGGCTGAGCTGTCCCTCGGAGGCCCGTGGCGGGGTCCTGGGGGGCACCGCGTGTACCGCATCCCATCCCGGGCCTCCGCTCACGGCTCCGCTTCCAGCCACCCCTGTGCCAGTCCAGCCCCGGCACCCCGCCAGCCCCCGGCGTGGCTCACGGCCAGCACGCCACATGGCGCCCGGGCACGACCCCACGGGCCCCCCTGACCTCGCCGCGCTGTCCTGCAGGAGCTCGCTGGGACACCCAGACCGGAGTCATCGCCGAAGCAAGGCTGAAGGAGCTGACGCCAGCCATGCCCGTCGTCTTCATCAAGGCCATTCCTGTGGACCGCATGGAGACCAAGAACACGTATGAGTGTCCTGTGTACAAAACACGCATCCGTGGCCCCACCTACGTGTGGACCTTTAACCTCAAAACCAAAGAGAAGGCGGCCAAGTGGATCCTGGCGGCCGTGGCCCTGCTCTTACAGGTCTAGCCTGGCTGGCTGGCTGGCTGGCTGCCTGGGGCCTGCAGCAGGCCCCCCGCTTCCCCGGGGCCAGATCCGAACCCCGACTTCAAACGGACAACAGAAGCTCAATCTTGCAACGGCCACTCATTTTTATAGAGACTGCAGGTTGCTTTTTGTTCTAACTAACCCAGGCACTTTAGAACCACGGAAACGTGGCCTAGCCAGAGGGAGGGGGCAGCGTGGAAGAGTGGGGCACGGTCTGGATTAAAACAGCGAAGTCACTTAGCTGTGCTTGTCTGATTCACAGGGGCCGGCCTGCAGCTCAGCACCGGGCAGCCACCAGGGGCCTGGCACGGGCTTGGGGGTGAGGCCCCAGCCCCCAGATCCCGACCTGCTGGAGGGCCGGAGGGCCGAGGGGTTTGTCTTCTCCCACAAGTGGCACACAGGCTTTGGGTGCGGCGGTCACACCCTCTGGCCTGAGGCTATACGCACACCACCCGCCAGTGAGGGGACAGGGTGTTCCCTCCCAGGAGCTGCCACCTCCACACAGTCCCCTTCTCCCGGAGACACGGGACCTCTCTGGGTTATGACAAAGCCCCTCCCATCGCCGGAGTTTGGAGACCTGCCACTCCAGAGGCCACTTCTCCCTCAGGCGGAGCTGCACCTGCCCGCTTTCTAAACCGTGGGAACAGAACATACCAAGCATGGACACCGGGCCCCCCCCTTAAACATGTGTGTCCTCGGAGGTCACTCACGTGTCATTCTCACAATAGCGGAGTCCATGGGTCCCTTCTTAGCGGACTCGGCACCTTCCTCTCCTCCTGCCCTGGGGTCCCCTCCTCCCCGGGGGGGATTCAGCCTCCGCCGCCTAACTGCGAGCCGGGGCCGGGGAATCCTGGCTTCCAGACAAGTGAGGCCTCCCCGCGGTGAACCGCGATCCAGGGGACGCTCACGGCAGCGGACGCAGGAAGGCCGATATCCCCGTCCCTTCGGACAAGCCCTCAGCCTGTTTGTGTTTCAGGCCTTTGAACTTGTCCGGGGAGACAGGACTAAGAACTGTCCCCCCCAGGCACACAGCCTGCTGCACACGGCGGGGGTGGCCGGGCTGGAACGACCCAGCTGACACCACAGGCCCGGACTTTCCGTGGCTGTTCCAGCTATGTGAGCGGGCTGCCCTTTGGGGCTGGCTGGGGTAGCGGCACAGACAGGACGGAGTGACGAGCCAGAAAACCGGGGCCACGGGGAAGACAGCCAGCCGGGCCCGCAGACCCCCGAGAAGATGGTCTCCGGGGAAGCCCACAGGCCAGCGCTCAGGCTCAAATGCGGAGCAAAGGGAGCCCTCTGGGAGTATCTGGCTTCAGGCCAGGTTCCATCTGATCCCGAAGTTTCATGAAAACTTTTTTCCCAAGCATTCGCACCAGAGCCACAGGAGCGGAGACCCAACTCAGAGGGCGACAATTCACAACGGCCCTGGGGCCCGGGAGCTCACAGAAGAGGGAAAATTGCCCATCAAATCCTCCCGCGGGGACTGAGGGTCCAACCCCTTTGGGGCCGCCCCTCAAGGCAGGCAGGACTCTGGGCCACCGGACCAGGCTGCCGGGCAGCCACTCTGCTGGCCAGGAGGGGTCGCTGCTGCCCTTCGTGTCGGAGACAGAGGGCCAGGGAACCAGAGGGGGCGCCGGAGGGCCAGAAAGCCGGCCACTTCTCAGACTAGAGAGAAAACTAGTGGCCACCAGGCAACTCATTTTTAATCCCTGGTAATAATCCCCAAATGGGAAGGCTTTCCAATTTGCCTTTAGAGCCTGAAATAAAACAGCAATTTATTCCACACGTACTGTGGGTAGCCAAGAAAATTATCTCCCAACTTTCCAAGAGATGATTCACCTTTGGGTTGCAACCCCCCCCGGCCCCCCCCCCCCCCCACAGGGAGTGGGCTAGAAGCCCGCCCTGCGTCTGAAGGTGCCAGCCTGCAGCGCCCCCCTCTGCACCAATCCCCCACCTCCTAGGGGACCGGAGGGGCTGGCGGAGAGTGCAGGGCTGGGGGGGGCCCAGAGCCGTCTTGAGGGAATTAACAGAGACAAAGGGAGCAGCTGAGTGTGGAGGGCACAGGCTCGATTGCTCAAGCCAGGCTGTGGCACAATGTTTACTCTGGTCCCACAGAATCTGCAGGAATGTGAACGCTGTTTACCGAAAGCCTCTCTCCAAACAGAAACCCAGCGCCCTGGCACATTCTTTTGGCTTCTCTAGTCTAATTGTCCCACAGGACAATTTAATAACTAGTAAGAAGGCAAACACTGTTAGCTGATGTGCCACTGCCCCAAAGCAGCAGAGCCACGGCCGCGACCCGATTCCCAAACACGACTCCCACCCACTGAAGCCTGCACGTCTGCCGGCCCTGGGGAGGGGGAGAGGGGAGGGGAGAGGGGCTGCGGATGCTCTCGGTCTAAGGTGAGGCGCCAGAGCACCCCGTGCACACAGCCAGAGTGTAGATGAGGCCGGCCTTCCAGAACCCACGAAGGTGACCGCCAGCCCCAGCAAAGGAGACACATAAAGGTGCTTCTGGGGCAACACGCAGCGGTGGAAAGCAATCTGTCCCCCCACAAAGGATGGGCCGCCAGACCCTGGGGCTGAAAGGCCTTCTCTGAGGAAGGCCTCTCTGTGCAAAAGTTTCAAGCACCTGGAGATGAAGAGATTGGGCAGCAAGGTTTTGCAATCTGCTCCTGAAGACAAGTGGGGGCGGGGGCGGGACCTTGGCCTTTGACAAATCTACGCAACAGGACAACAGGACGTGAGTTTCAAAGATGCCCCGCTGTGAGGTGTTTAGAGCAGATCCAGTAAAAAGGGGGTTCATTCATTTGCAAAGAGGAAAACGTGAGGGGAACCCACAGATGAAAGGAGGCTTGGCTGACGGTCACCGCACAAGTGTGGACCTTAACCGGAACTTCAAACACGTGGAAAAAATTTAATGAAATAAAAATACTTCTAAGACAACTGCAATTGTGAACACCTTCAGGGTATCTGATGACACTAAGGGATTCCAGCTAATGTCTCAGGTGCCACCCTGGTGTCCTGTTTGGGTGGGGTTCTTGTTTTTTTAATAAGAGACACAATATCTAGGGGGAAGGGAATGGCAATGTACACACATTCTTTAGGAACATGGGCCAGTACGTAAATATCAAAAACCAAAACCCGATAAAAGAGTTAAAAGTGGCTGCGGGGGAGGGGGAGGGGAGTGCAAGAGGGCAGGAAACAGCTGCAGTCTGTCAGTTTTCTAGCTGTACTTTCTAAATTTGTGTATTATGTGAATAAAATCAAAAGTAATTAAGATAGAGGAAAAAACTGGATGATGAAGTTAAATGCGATGTGGTCTTAATGGCAGAAATGTGGCTCCAGCAACCCAAGGGAGCCGCTGCCGCCCGAGCCCCACTCCCCCTTCCCTGCACCCCCACACCCGGGGCCGGTCCCATCCGGGGCGTCTGGGGGCGAGGGCAGGCTCACTCGGGAGAGGCCCGGCCTCTACCGGCAGCTGCACCCGCCAGGCCCCCCACCTGGCCTCCCAGCAGCCCCGCTCGCGGCCGCCTGAGGACACAGCCCACGGCTCCGGGCGCCAAGCGGCAGCCTCCGTCCCTAGATCCCTAGTGGCAGGCTCCTCCTGAGTGGGCAGAGCGTGTCCGGTCTCCGAGCGCCCCTCCCGCTGCCGTCGCCCCGGCCCCGCTCCGTGCCGCCCAGGCCGCCTCACCTACATCCAGGCCTCGAAAACCTGGATGATGACCATGGTGACCCGAGAGACGGAGCCCTCGGGCCCCCCGCGAGGGGACCTGGGAACCCCCCACCCAGCCCGAGGCGGAAGCCACCAGCCCCCCCCGCCCCCCAACCCCGTGGCCTCGCCGGGCAGCACCTGTCCATCCTCAGAAGAAGTTCTTGATCAGCGGGGTCACCATCTTTACCCACAGCTTCACCTGCCGACTCGGCTGCTCGAAGGTGGCAGACGATACCACGCCTGAGCACAGGTAGAGCTGCTCCTGCTCCTGAGGAAGAGGAACAAACCATCAGGGCCTCCTGCGGCGCGGGCCGGAGGACGCGACATGTGGAGCCCCCCCCCCCCCCCCCGGGGGGCGGGAGGGGGATGCTGGCCCGTGGGCCACCCCTTCCCTGGCAAACAAGCTCGGGAGCCCCAGCTTCGATGCTTTCGGAACGCACGGGTGTATGGAACAGGCGACACGGAGGGAAGTACAGCCGGTAGGAAAAATACTTACATGTGACCCCACTAAACGAGGTAGAGCAACTCACAGGCACGATTTTCAATTTTAACTTTTTAGGACTTTTTAATTTTTTTTAACGTTTATATTTATGTTTGAGACAGAGAGAAACAGAGCGTTGAGCGGGGGAGGGGCGGGGGAGACACAGAATCCGAAGCGGGCTCCAGGCTCCGAGCGGTCAGCACAGAGCCCGACGCGGGGCTCGAACTCATCAACCGCGAGATCGTGACCTGAGCCGAAGTCGGACGCTCCAGCGACTGAGCCACCCAGGCGCCCCTCAAAGACATGAGTTTTAAACGGGACGGTTTTTCTTTTCTCAAGTCAGCAAAAAGTGGCTTTGTGATATCGTGACCCTGTGCCGACAAGAGGTCGAGGAAACAGGCGATCTCGTGCACTGCTGATGGAAATGGGTCACGCCTGCTTTCTAGAGAGCAACAGGTATGAAAGCCTTAGGAAGCTCTGCTTGCAAGAATTTATCCCAAGAAAGGGGCCCCTGAGTGGCTTGATCAATGAAGTGTCCCACTCTTGATTTCAGCTCAGGTCACGATCTCACAGTTCGTGAGACTGCGCCCTACATCGGGCTCTGCGAGGACGGTGTGGAGCCTGCTTGGGATTCTCTCCCTCCCTCTCTCTCTGTGCCTCGCACACTCGCTCTGTCTCTCCCTCAAACGTGTTTTTTTTTTTTAAAAACAGAATTTATCCCAAGAAAATAACTATGCACTCAGGATTTTTGTATGCTGATTATCTGTCACAGCAACATTTATGAATAGGGGAAAAACTGGAAACCACCTAAATGTCCAACACCAACTAGTCAAATATAATAAACCCCCAAGACAAACCAGCATTCACCACGATATAATCGTGTTCTAGAAGAACGACACAGAGAATATAATCCTAATGTCGTTAACAAGAAACAAGCTATGCCTCTCACAGGCACAAAAAATGAGAGGGAATCCTCAGAATGACTTCCATGAATGGAGGAGGAGGTGTCTTCTAAGTTTTCTTCATGTCCATGATGAATGTTTACTTTATATTTAAAAACAAATTAAAAA
>NW_024412448.1:2995390-2997904 GCF_014898765.1 Herpailurus yagouaroundi | reverse complement strand
CAATACACCCTCCAAGTCCTGTGTTCCCATTAATAAGGTATTTGAAGCAGCAGCAGGAAAGTGACCCTGACTGCCTCCACCACTCAGGGCTGAGACAGCGATCCCTCTCTGGACCTTGCATCACTCCGTCTAGAAGACACCAACTTCATCGTAAGGACCGACTATCCCGCAACATCATAAGGACTGGACCAAACAGCCTCGAAGGCCCCGCCCACTGTAGCAGCAGGGGGCACCAAAGGGAGCGCAGGGAGGGCACAGCCCACGGTGCCAGGGAGCTCACGCTCCCTTCCTGGGGGCAGCGACGCCCCAGCGAGAGCAGGGCAGAGGACACCTCACCCTCCAGAACACGAGGAAGCTCTGGGAAGTGTCCACGTGGAGGGCTGGGCAGACCCGGGGCCCCAACTGCATTTCTCCTGCGTGGTTTTCAGGCTCACGGCCTTCGCCACACGGAGCAGGGCACGGGCGGCACGGGCACGACTACGCCGGGTGGGCTCTTCTAGGACAGCTCTCACCCTCAGGCCTCCTGACGGCGGCAGCGAGGGCCCCAGTCTCCAGCTGGACGTGCCTGGCCGGTGTGCAGATGTCTCCACAGACCCAGCTTTATGTGTTCAGATGGATACTCAGCCGAGAGTTCAAATAGATTACCAGAAACACTTAAGTTTCCTCATAGACCCCACAACGGGGCTGGAGAAGGAAGTCAGCTGATCAAGGTCACAATGCTGTTCAAGGGAGTCTTTCTTGGGTCACAAGTGGTAAACCATGTTCTCTGAACAAAACCAGGAAGCTTTCAGTTTTTATCGTGCGTACTAAGTCAAGGGAGGGACTTCGGATTCTGATAAAAATACCTCTCTATTCCCAGGGCCCAGCGTGCTACAAATAGGACCCTTCCCAGTATCCCAAGGAGAGCAGGGACACGGGCAGCCGGGGTTTTAGGGACTTTCTGGGCTGTGGGGCCACTGTTATGGCTGGGCAGCCCCGGGATCAGGCACTATACGGGCCACCTGGCAGGGTGGGGGGAGGGCGAAGTCCCAGCATGCAGGCATACAGGTGGAACTGCCTAGAAAGGAGTCTCCGCACTCCAAAGCCACAGAAATCAGTGTACCCCTGAGGAAGGGAAGAGCTAAGAGCTGCAACAACCCTCCCACAACCCAAAGCCCCTGGGATTCAGGTTTGGGAAGAAAAGGAAAATATCCCAAATATGTCATTTAGGGAAAGAGCTGCTGACCGCAACCCGCCCGGATTTTCTCAAGATCCAGGATGTGGGTTCAATCCCCTTCCTTGGGCAGTGGGGGGGGGGGGGAGCGGCCAGTACGAGGACCCTGGGCACAGGCCTGGGGGACGCGCCCCCACAAATCAACCCAGATTGTGGAGAACTTGTCCCGGCCCGAGGCCAAGTTCACACCCACAACTCTCTGCTGACCTAGGGCGGAAGTTCACGCGAGTCCAGCAGACCCCACCGGGGCGCAGCCCTGCCCCTCTCACACCAGTGGCCCCGACTGGAGCTTCAGCTCTGAGGCTTCCTCATTTTCTGGAAGCCTCACGGTAGCAAGAAACCTGCTGAGCAGATCGGATTCCGCACCGGCCACCCAGAACACAGCCACCGCCACTTCCTCTCGCCCCTGGTCGCGAAGGCCTTCCCGGCACCAAGGCCCCACTGGCCGCTGACAGGATTCCCAGATGGCAGAAGGCAGGTCCCAGGGAACAAGGCAGTTACCGTTTCCTTGTCCAGCAACAAAGGCTCCAACCGTTTCGCAACACTAATTCCCAAACACTGGAGAATAAAAGCTTAACAAAGTCAATAGCCGAAGCTTCTGAGGTCTGGCCTACAGCAGCGTTATCTGTATTCCTATGACTCAGGAGGGAAGCTGGCACCTTCCATGGAAAGGCTTTGCTGTAAAGGTCACAAATTCACGAGCCCACAGCACCGCCCTGGTCTCCCGCACAGGCACAGCGCTGGTGCTCTCCGAAGTCCAGCAGCACTGCCACAGGCAGGCACAGAGTCCCACGAGAGCACCAGGGAATGCTCAGGAACTTTCTGTTTTCCTCTGAATGTAAAATGAAATATTACACCACAGAAGGAGGGCCAAGACAGCTGCTGACTCTTTGGGAACCACCCTGCGACCTGCCCCGGTGAGGAAACCAGGTTCTCCCCACTGCTGCTTCGGGCCCGAGCCGGCCGGCAGCACGGGGCCCAGGGTCTCCAACCCCAGCTCAGGACAAAGGGCTGCTCTCCCCACTTCCAAGTGGGTCTTCCAAGGGAAGCAGGAGGATCCTCGATGGGCCACCTGTTCCCGATGGCCAGCATACCCCGTGCCGAACCACCAGAGCACGCCCCACCCCCCATGCTCAGGACAACGCTGGCCTCTCGTCACGGACAGAGGAACAGAAGCCCTGTCCCAGCTGCAAGCACGAGGAAAATAGCACAATGGTTCCAAGACGCCGAAAGTCCCCGAGGAAAAGGGGGCCTGTTCGGCCAATCGCCATCCCCCTACGAGGCGGGGGGGGGGGGGGGGG
>NW_024412448.1:2968788-2995290 GCF_014898765.1 Herpailurus yagouaroundi | reverse complement strand
CCCCCCCCCCCCCCCCCCGCCGCCCCCCGCCACTCACCCCCACCCGCCCCGGCCGGGGGGGGGGGGGGGGGGGGGGGGGGGGGGGGGGGGGGGGGGGGGGGGGGGCGGAGCTGAAGCAGCCAAGGGTTTCTGCTGGGTCCCACACATCGCCCACCTCCAGACTCTGCAAACACACCACGAGGAAACCCCGCTGCTGGCTGGCACACTTCCGGACCCTCCCCATCACCTCCTGCGCCTTCAATCCCAAGCCAGAGCACTACCAAAGGAAACCACCGGGGAGTGAGACGGAACCCAGGTGATCAGTGCACAGGGACGCTAGGGCATATGAACCTAGGAGCAGGACTGTCCAAGCCCTGGCAATGACTCAGTTCGCCACGAAGCCCCTCTGCACTGGCACGCAGGGTTCCTTACAAGGTCGGCCTCTTCTCTGCATCCCCTGGCAGAGACACTGGCTCCCGGAGTACCCTTCCTGCCTGCGTGGCAAGCCTTCCTGCTGAGGCTGTTCACCAGAGGCCCCGACTGAGCCTGGCTCCTCCCCCTGGTGGCCCTGCACACGGACGTGCGTTCTTACAAGAGGCTGGGGACCACAACGGATTCCTAATCTGCGTCCATGTCGCAGTGAGAAAACAATGCTCTCCTCCCGCACTGAAAGGATCCCCCCGGGGCTGTGGGGTAGGGGCCCCTCTGGGGAGCGGCCACATCTCAGGGCGGCCCCGCAGCAGGTTTCTCTCGGGACCGCCACCAGCAGACTGGGAGGACTTGCTTCTTTCTCACGCGGGAGGCGATGGCGGAGACGGCTCTCGGGGGACCCGGTGAGGTGAGCAGGGCCGAGCACCCAGCTACCCACCCCTCACCCCAGGAAATCCCACTCGTCCCAACCAACCTGGTGAAGCTGCTGCTGCAGGGCCCGGCTCTCCGTCACTATGGCGATCTGGGCCTCCAGGTCCCGGTGAACTGACCTGTACCCAAAATTAGGAGAGCCAATCAACGTGAGGCAGGGCAGGCTGCTCCCTGCCAGGTACAGCCAGAGGCCTGCAGGGAAAAGGAAACGTGCAGACAGGAAATGAGCATCTGCTGAGAGCCTCTCCGTGCTTCGCTTTGTTCAACCTAAGGGAAAAGCAGCCCTGCCGGGAAGGAGCGGTTGGGCAGGACGTGCTCTCCGCCCGGGCGCTGTCAGGAGGGCACGGACCCCCGGCCTTCCCAGGAGGCCGCCGCCTCCTCTCTTGCCCAAGCACGGTGAGAAGTGGGCTCTCCAGGGAACCCCAGAGGCCGCTGCTCAGGTTCCGCTCTCACGGCCCCGTGTGGCAGCCCCTCCCGGAGACCTCAGGGCCCCTAGGCCCCCCTCCGAAGAGCCTCAGCCACATCTTGGCCACTGAAACGCGGAACCCACCCTGGCCAGAGGCTCCACGGTCCCGCCACGAGCACTGAGGGGACAAAGTAAGTGCACCAGAGTCCAGTCTGTACCTGCTTCTCGGGAAAGACACCCCCCCGTGCTAAGAAGGTGGACGAGGGAACGGCGGGTTCGTCCACCCAAGCCCGCAGGCACGGGGCTGTCCCACGGGTGTGACAGAGGCTCTTGGTAAGCACAGGTTACTCCGTTCTGCACCCCTTCCCACCTACGGACACGCGATTCTCCGACTCAGGCTGCCGACACACCACGCCCAAAGGGACACCAGAAGTGAGTGCCTGCTGGGGACCCGGGGACATCCAACCAGACAGGCAAAGCCCACGAGAGGCCAGCGGAGGAGAGAACCCAAGAGGCGCCGTAAGCTTCCGTCCCACCCCAGAGAACACTGTTCCCCCTATCTTGCCAGGAGATGAGCCAGCCGACGGCACAGCCAGAGAAAAGGCCGGGCACAGGATGAGGCGATGGGGGGTACAGGGTCCTGTCTCGTCAGACAAGAGGCAGGTCTTCCACTGTGTCCTCCCATCCCGAGTCCCAAGGCCTGCCCGGACGGCCCAGTGCCCATCACAACTACTTCTGAAAAGACTGTCCCAAACCTGACCTCCACGGGACATCTACTGCCCTAGACTTCCTTCCTCCTACGCGACCCCAGACCTGGGTCTGGCCCCCGTCTTTTCCTGAACGTTACACCCAGGACGCTCAGCCCAGAAAACCCAGCCCAACATCCGGTGCCCAAGTTGGCCGCGGCTCCCCCGCAGGGTTCCCCTGCTCAGGGCCAGCCTCCTCACACCCTCCCACCGCCGCTGGTCCCTCCTCTGCCAACACGGCCCTTTCAAAGGGCCCTCGGGCGCGCATGACCATCGTGAGCGAATCAACGACGTACTACACGCCAAGGAGCCTAAAATAGAAGGCCATTTCCTAATTCTCACTCAGAGCAAGAGCATTTCCAAGAATATCTTGGGTAAGAGATGACGGTGCTCTGCTGCCTGTTCCTGTAATGTGCTCGACCCTCCCCCCCGGCCCCCCCCCCACACAGGGGCCACATCAAAGCTGCTCGCCTGCCTGTATCGCTCAGGCAACTGCACCGTCCCATGGGGCCACTGCCGCACAGGCAACCACTCGGCTCCCCTCATCTCGTGTCAAGAGACCACGGGGTGGGCCAGATGCCCAGCGAGGTCCACTGGAATGGCTGCGCCTCGGCCACTGCAGTTCTGGCTCTCTGCCTACGCCAGGCTCCGCCTCTCCTGCCCCTCCTCTCCACGCAGCCTGGAGCTGGGGGGACAGGGCCAGGGACAGAGGAAAGGCCACCTGCCATCGCTGTTCCAACTCTTGCGATGGGCTCAGAAAGACTGAAAGGCACCGGGGCTGCTGAGTGCCGTCCATCCAGCTGGCTCTCCCAAGCCCACTCTGATGGGACAGGGCCAGCGAGCGGTAGGGAGGCCCGACCCCAGCTAAGGCTGATGTGAATCACGCCACCCTGCGTGTGTCCATCCAAGGCTCCTGGACTGCGGGGCCCGGCGGGGAAGGCCAACAGGACCCGGTCCCGTGTGTACTTTTTATTCCTGAAATCTGCCTAAACGTAGACGGCTTCCTCCTGAGGCAACCTAGGGGCCAGCCACGGGAGGTGGGCGGCCCATCCCCAGCCCCCTCCGACGGCTCCTTGTGCCCGCCACCGCTCCCCAGCCTGATTTCACTACCGGCCCCTGAAGAGCTTCCGTAGACCCGTTTTTCCTAATCGCCAACCCCGAAAGCTCTCTTGTTCTCTGATGAAGGGGAGCACGCAGCCTGTGACCGCCCCACCACCTTCCTCTGTAGGCCCACGTGGACCACGATCTTTCTCCACCCGAAGGACGTAAAGACCACAGATGGCGAGGCCCCGCCGTACCCGTGCCCCAGGGGCTCAGGACGCAGCCCCAGGAACAGCCAGCCCCTCTGGGTGCAAAGCTCCACGAGGCGGCGGATGTCTCACCCCTGGGCCAGGCCCCCAGGACACTGGGAAACTTTCATTCGGGCAGGAGCTGTAGCGGGCAGGAGCTACAGCGGGTGCATCCCTGCTCCGGGCCTGAGCGGGGGAGGGGAGGGGCGGGGGCTCAGGGCACTTCCCAGCAGGGCCATGAGCCTGTTATCAAGGCCGGGCCTGACCTTTGTGCTAAACACCAATCACTCTATGACCTACCACACTCTGCAGCCGAAGGGACTGCACCGACAGCACAGAGGGGACTGGCTGGGGACGGTCCTCAGGCCCTGAGAGAGCATCCTGGGGGGGGGGTGCCCGGGGGGGGGGGGGGAATGACTGGACTGAGCCCCAAGGCTACTGCTGGCTCTAGGCTCTAGAAGGAGAACCCCTACTCCTCCCACGGCCCCTGGGGCCACCTCTGCTGCTCTGCCTGCACCTCCAGTCCCTTCAGCACACGGTCCCAGCATCGTGCCACAGAGTAAACCTGGTGACTTGATGGCTCCCACGGTGCTCACTCACCGGGCCTCTGGGCCTTCCTGATGGGCCCCGGCCACCTGCCAGCCTCACTGCCCCCCAAGGCCGCCCCCCTCACTCGTCATGCCTCTCGAGGTCTCGGGGCTTCACATTCCTGCTCCCTCTGCCTGGACCCTTGGGCCGGGGACTGTGTTCAGTGTCCCGTCCACAGAGAGGCCTTCCCGACACCCCCATTTAACAGATCTGTTCCCTCCCCTTGCTCTGGTCTTCTCCATAACCCTCTCCACCACTGGACATTGTATCTGAATAGAGTCATCGGCCCATTATTTGTTTCCTATTAAACCAGACATCCTGAGAGGACAGGGGCTTTGTCTTGTCCCCAGTGACTTATTCCCAACCTCAATGCTGCCTGGCACATAGCAGACACTCAATAAATATTTGTTTAAACAAATGAGGCTAAAAGTGCATCTTCTGACACATGATGATGAAGTACAAAAAGCTCTGAGTTCTAAAGCGAGAGCTCAGGAACGCTTCTGAGTATCACTCCAAGGAAACATTTTTTTTAATCTTTTTTTTACATTTATTTATTTTTGAGAAACAGAGTGAGACAAAGCGTGAGCGGGGCAGGGGCAGAAAGAGAAGGAGACACAGAACCTGAAGCAGGCTCCAGGCTCTGAGCAAGCGGTCAGCACAGAGCCCGATGTGGGGCTCGAACCCACGAACTGTGAGATCATGACCTGAGCCGAACTCGGACGCTCAACCGACTGAGCCACCCAGGCGCCCCAAAAAATTTTACCTTATGCACCCTTCCTTCATCTCTGCCACAGTATTTGGCAATAAATTGCAGAGGCTCTCAGACCCATATAAAAATAACAGGGAACAGGAGACATCACAGCCTTGCGCTCAGAGGAGTAAGCACCCGCCTGTTACACTCCGGGCCACAAAGAGGCTGTCTGCCCTGGTGTGCACCTGCCGGCGCCCAGGTGAGACACACGTGCCCTGGGCACACAGGGCGCGGCTGCCCGGCCTGCACTGCAAGCTCACCTTTGGGCACTACGCCAACCGGCCGCCCGGGAAAGCAGTAAAAATAGTGACAATTCTCACAATCATTAACAGATTCCTCTGTCAGCAGGAGCCAGAAATCTCTTAATCCCACAGCCCTGCCCCGCCCTAGCCACACACCATGCTCTCAGTGCTAGGATACCACACCCAGATGAAATCGAAGCCAACACCTCAAAACTCATTTTCTGATCCTGCCCCTGAAATGTCCTCCAGCGTGGACGTGGCCCCTGCCCGACGGGGCTGCGGCGAAGCCGCGTGCCTCTTGCTCCAGCCAGAAGCCCCACAATGGGACAGCAGATCAGGCCACTCCCCTGCTGGAAGCGGGAGAGGTGAGAAGCAGGCCACACACACACACACACACACACACACACACGGCACCCTCACTCAGGCACCCCTGGGGCTGCTGCCTCTCCAAGACCTCAAGAGGTTAGCTTGTTGGCACGGCACGTGGCCGATACGGTGCTGACGACCGCCGAGAAGGCCACTCTGCACCTGGCCCCTGTACCCCACTCTCCACCAGGATCAGGTTTCCAAGGGGAATCCCTGTAGCAGCCGAGGTGTCCTTCGGTAGGTGGGTGGAGAAATAAACTGTGGTCCGTCCAGACAACGGAATGTTAGTTAGCACTAAATGCCAAGAGCTGTGAAGCCACGAAAAGACGTCGGGTTTACAAACCTCAAACGCACCTCACTAAGTGAAAGAAGCCAGTCTGAAAAAGCCACGGGCTGTGTGATTCCAACTGTATGACATTCTGGAAAAGGTGAAAACATGGAAACAGTGAAAGGACCAGCGGCTGCCAGGATTCGGGGGGAAATGGGAGGGACGGACAGGAAGCACGGAGGGTGTTTAGGGCAGTGAAACCCTCCGTATAATAATACAGCGACAATGGGCACATGTCCTCCTCCGTGGGAACTCACGAATGCACAAGATGAGCCTCAATATACAGCGTGGACTCTGGGTGATACCACGTGTCGACGTCAGCTGATCGGTGAGAATGATTGTGCCTTTCTGGTGCCGGATGCTGACGGGAGGGGGGAGGCTGTGCGTAGGGGGAGGGGGGCAGGGTAAGGGCAATCTCTGTGCCTTCCTCCCAATTTTGCCCTGAACCCAAACCGCTCTAAAAAAAAAATTAAGTCTCCTGGAAGTAAATGCATGAAATAAGAGTATAAATTGTCATTTAAAAGGGAAAAAATAATTACTTAAGCCGTGAAGGGCCACACTGGGCACTAATGCCCACGCAGTAAACCAGAGCAGGTATGGAAAAAAGAAACATGGCTGGACGCCCAGCGCCTCTTCACGTGAGCCGCCAGCAGCACTCGTGGTGTATCCTGCTCGCGGAACCTCACCCTTCCAGACTCCAAGTCTGGTGCCTCCTCAGCATTCCGAATAGGTGGCCTTTGCAAAACCCCGAAGAACACTAGACAAACCACGTGGCAAAACTCTCTGGGGTACGTGCCTTTAAACAGTGGAAGGTTTCTCTGGTACTTTGAGGCAATGTGAAAATGGGGTAGAAGGGCACCCGGGGGCTCAGTCGGTTGAGCGGCCGACTCTTGATTTCAGCTCAGGTCGTGATCCTGGGGTTGTGAGACCCAGCCCTGGGTCAGGCTCCTCAGTGAGCACGGAACCCGCTGGGGATTCTGGCTCTCTCTCCCTCTGCCCCTCCCCTGCACACTCTCTCCCTCTCTCCAAAATAAAAAAAATAAAAATAGATAAATAGATAAAACACAATAAAAAAAATTTTTTAAGCCATCTATGCTCCAGTCTGCTACGGGATCAGCCAAGCATGCCAGTGAAACACACCTCTACTCAGGAGCCCACCGACCAGAACAAGTGCTGTTTTCACAGCTACCTTGCTCTGTCTCTCCAAAGACGCCTCTGAACCACCGCTTGACATCCTCACACTTGATAGGCAGGAGAAGACTGAAGGACGCCCCCCAGCCCTTGGAACTCCCTGCCATTCCCTGGCACCTGCTGACCAGTGCGGTCACTTCCACGAGGAGGATGCCACCTTCCCCCCCCCCCCCCCCGCCTGTTAGCTTCCTGCGGGCAGGGAGCACGCAGACTGTTCCTGCATCACCACACTCACGAGGCCACCGGTAGGTTCAACGCAGAGCCCCTCCCTGCCCGACTCCTAGGGGGCGCGGCGCTGTTGGATCCACAAGGATATGCACGTGGCAAACGTGGGGTCCAGCTCCCTCTCCTCACCAAGGGCTTCTGGGAGCATGAGGAGTCAAGATCAGCCAGGCCCGTCCTGCGGGAGCCTGGATAAAGCCATCAGGGTACCGGCTACTCAGCCATCGACAGGAACGAACAGACGCTCCACTTGTCCCCGGGCACAGGCCTGGCCGAGAGTAGACAGCAAACCCAGCCCTCTCCCCCCACCGGCACCTGGGCTGCCTGCTCCTCTCGGAGGCCGCTTCGGGGAGAGTGAGCATCCAGGGATGAGCCAGAAAAGGGGGCTGACTTAGGACCCCCGGCCAGTACCGATCACAGTCACAGGAGAGGATCTTGGGCTCTCCAACACGGAGGGATCTCTGACCCCTGGCTCCTCCTCACGGGCCCATCCCCCATTCTGTTTCTCACACACGTGCCCTGGGATCCCCGCCTTCCCCACTAACCCAGTGCTCCCAGGAGTGCGGGGCCCCACCCGAGGGGGGGGCGGGCAGGGGCAGGAACATGCCAGTCCGGGAAAAGGCGAGACGCACTGGAAAAGCCGGTTGGGTGTTTCTGTTTCAACGGTAACCGGGGAGTCGCTGCACGTTTATCAGCGCGGCTTCAGGGAAATAACCCACAGCCCGGTCACAACTGTCAGGCCAGGCTGAGCCGGGAGCCCTGAATGCCAAGGGACCTCCTCGCTGATCTCACCACGGGACAGACCGGGAGCGGGCGCCGTCTAGGCGGACCCCACACAGCTCCCCAGGTCCTCGCGTCCTCTCGGAAAAACAAAGCTTCTCCCGCCGTCCAGCTGCCGTCTTCGATACCTCACACCGAGGCAGCGTTGTCATTCTCAGAAGTAACGAAACCAACCCTGAGATACTGCCCACACCCTCGCTGGCTTAGCCCCACCTGTGCGGCGCAGCCCACCAGCGCCAGCACTCGGGGACAGTTCACTTCCACACCCAGGGCCTCCGAGCGGGAAGCGGGAACCGCCCTCGAGGCCGGAAGCTTCACCCTTCTGGGCGGTGACAGTGACTCTCGAGGCATCAGAAACTGGAGAGGTTTTTTGTGTGTGTGTGTGTGTGTGTGTGTGTGAATGCCATATTGGATTCGTCCCCGAGAGAGCTGGATGCAGGTCTAGGGCAACCTGGGCGTCAGTATTCATCAAGTACCCGCGGGTGAAGAGCACCGACGTAACAGAAAAAGAGTCCCACCCAATGATCCCCAAGGGACCTCAAATCTAAACAACACAGACAAGCGGCCGTGGCTGTCGGCAGCCCGGACTCCCAGTCCGGGACCAGAGGTCAAGGTACCGCCGTCCGCTCCCTCCTCGACCAGCCCTTGAGCAAGACTCCAGGGCCAGCACGAGAGCACAAGGGGCCTCCGGACCACCAAAGAGAAGCCAGAAAGGCCACGTCCGTCACTCGTGGCCGGGGGCTCTCTGCGCCAGTCACTCTTCCTTCAAACACAGGACTATGACCCGTGGAGCATGGGAAGGAGTGACTACACGTGAGGCAGGTGCCCTCGAGGCATCAGGCAGCAGCGGGGACAATCCCTCTGCGGAGCACACGGTTTTAAACCCGTTTATCCCCGTCTCAGACCACATTCCTGGGATTACGGCACGTGTGGGCTGCCCCGGCAACGCACACCCATGCCTGCGGGGGACCATAACCCACATACGGTTCAGACCACGGCCCACGTGGGGGCAGCGCTGTGCGGCTAAAAACGGAAAGGACGGGGCCTCGATCCTCACAGCTATGAAAAAAAGAGGAAGATTCACACAGAGGAAAACGAACCGCAGTGGCGAGGCAAAGACCGAAAACCGGGCTGTTTAATGCCAAATAAATAACGCCTCGCGAACCCTCCGTCCCCGAGGAGGGCACGGCCAACGCGGGAAAACTCCCGATGACCAAGTGAAGGCGACATCACGCACCTCTTCACCCACCTGAGAAGTTACGCGTACGCTTTCTAAAAGAGCCGCCCCAGCCACGGGAGGTTTTAACTTCCGGGCGCAAAAAGGGAGAAACCGGCGCAACCGAAACGCGCTCAGACACGAGGCTGCGGCACGGGCGCCCCGGCGGCTGGGAGCACAGGACAGGAGGAGGGCCGAGCGCTGGCGAACGGGCGAGCCCCGCCGCCGCCGCGTACCTTTGGCGTGGAACGTCCAGCCCCTCCGCCAGTACTCCTGCAGCCGCACCCGCTCCTGCTGCCCCAGGCTGCACACCTCGCCGTAGAACTGCCGCTCGATGTGCACGTAGGCGGCCGGGATGGCACCCGCCACCCCCTTGGCCCCGAAGAAGCCGTTCACCTCCGGGGAGGCCAGCAGGATCTGGTACTCGGCCCGCGTGCCCAAGACCAGGTCCATGTAGGCCTGGGTCAGGTTGAAGTAGCCAGTGGTGAGGTAGACCTTGGCGCCTCGCTCGGCCTCCGTCAGCAGGGTCTCGGTGACGATCTCGTCAATCTGGATCTCAAAGGGCTTCATCTGGATCAGTGGGTAAATCCAGGTGTCGGGGGCCGGCCTCCGGTCACCAGCAGCTGCCGCGTCCTCCTGGGTCAAGAGGGAGTCGCCGTGGAAGGTCTGGGCGTGCAGCACTTGCTGGCGGGCCCTGGCTGAGTTGATCACATCCATAACCCTCTTGTTGGCCGCCCTGCAGTATGCGGCCCGGTCACCTGCAGGGACACAGGGAGGGAGGAAAGCGGAGGCTCTGGACTCCTGCCTGGCACGGGGACGCGGCACGAGACAGGCAAGCGCAGATGCCCCAACTGACCGTCTGGCGACACGCTCCCGCGGAGCGCAGGCAGCAGGCCGCAAGCAAGGCTCCCCCGTGGACAGAAACGTCCGAGGAGAGCCCACACAGAGCCCGCGCCAGGGGACGTAAAAGGCCTCTGTCAGTTCCACGTACTCGAAGTTCAAAAACAGACCAGACTACTTGAGGGGGACAGAGACGAGGGGAGCGGGACCTTGGGATGCGGTGCCTGGGAAGGGCCTGTGACGCACACGCTCCCGACCCGCACGCCGGGGGCTGGCGCTCGGCATGCAGGCTGCACCTGAGCGAGAGCGTTTAACAAAGGCGCGTGTGGGTGTGCGAACCACAGAGCGTGGGCACAACTGCGGGCCGAGCGGGCTCCGCACGGTGGGAGCGGGGCCCTCGAGGTACAGCGTGGGGACAGACAGGCTCGGGGCCCCGCGTGTCTACACGAGACACTGGTGGCGAGCGGCCGCCTGGACACACAGGACAGACGAGAGAGGACCATAAACGCTATCGGAAGGTGAACACTAACGAGTCAGCATCCGACCTGAGCCGTCGGGGTGAGACCACAAGCCCAGCAGGAGCAGGGAGAGAACGAAGAGCAAAAGGAAGAGAAGAGGACACTGAGTGTCAGTGCTGTGCAAAGCCAGCCCTCTGGGGAGATGAGGCGACAGCAGGCCCCAGGCAACACTGAGCCAAGCGTCCGAGAGGAACGGACCGGGACGGCCGTCCCGGTCCTTATTTGCTCCCACGCCTGAGCGCCTTTGGGGGTGGGCTCCGGGACAAGAAGGGGTGCTCTGTGCAAACCGTGTCACGGTGACAGCAGCACCCACACGGGAGGAGGTGCCACCCACCACAGGAGGTCTCAGGCTGTCCTTCTGAGTGTCGTGAGTGTCCCCTGCGTCCCTCCGAGCCACTGTGGTCCCCAGAGCACATCTGTGCAGGCCCGGCCGCCCCCACCTGCCCCCTTTGCGTGTTGACTCATCCTTCCCAGAACGCGGGGCCCTCTTCTCTGCATATTCATGCCTGGCCTGTAAAGTCAGACCAGGGGTCAGCCGATGTTTCCTGTATGGGCCAGATAGCTGAGTATTTCAGGCTCTGTGAGCCAAAGGGCAAAACTGAGGATAACACGTAAGTATTCGTATGACAAGAGAGAAAACAAATTTCCACAATTTTTTTTTATTGATGAAAATGGAAAATACCATAGTAATAACTGAGCGTCCAGGCCGGCAGCAGGCAGGGCAGGCACCCGGCTCACAGACTAGCGCCCTGGACAGGGGCTCTTGTCCTTATACGGTCAGCGCTTACCCCTCCCCACGCTGCTGACACTGTTGCAAATTCAGCAGCAGGCCTTCCCAAAGGCCACCAGGAAGCCACAGGAATCACAGGAATGCAAATGCCCCCAGAACGCTAGCTGCCAGGGTTTGCCTGTCTCCAGGGAGCAGAGCTGAGGGCTCTCCCATTTCACTTTCCAGGCAGGAGGCCACAGGCCTCCGCGGAGCTGAGAGCCACAGAGCCTCTCGCTCCCCGCTGGGGAACTGGCCCTGGGGAGGGCTGCTTCCTGTAAGCGCAGGCCAGACCCCTGGTCCCCTCCCCCAGGCACCGGCTGAAGCCCGCCCTCCCGCCTTCCCTGGACCCACAGAGCAGCACCGATGGCCCGTGAGTCACCTCTGGCGGCAGAGACACAAGCAGAACGAGGTTCTGCCACCCAAGGGTCGCCAGCCCGCAGCCAGGCCGCCAGAGGCGTGCTCACCACAGCCGGCGGCCCCGCCCGCCAGCTCAGGAGGGCAGCGGAGCCCAGGACCCTACCTTTGTAAGGATGCACCATCCCTTCCACCACCTGCACCGTGTCATCCCCCTGCAACTGCAGGGACACGTCCCCCACCGCATCCACCAGCTCTGTGAAGAAGTCTGCGATCTCGGGGCAGTCCTGCAAGAACACGTAGCGGTCCTGACGGTTGGTGAAGTAAGAGTCGCTCAGGTTCGCGCTGCAGGGAGGAAACAAGCAGCTGAGGACTCGGGCAGGACCGCGGCGGGTCCCGGGGAACCAGCAGGGACGGGGCAGTGACAAACACGGACGAGGACCCCACGGCAGAGACCGAGTAACCAGCAGCTCCCCTGAGCGTGAGGTGACACAAAGGAGGGAGCCGCAGAGCCCCGCCCCTCAGAGTTGGCAATCAGCTGAGAGGAGAACGCCACTTATAAAGCCAACTACCCCACGGGGCTCGTCACCAACGCCCGGGCTTTAGAATCAGAAGACGTGGACCCGCCATTCCGGCTTGTTCTTCCTGTGTCACTGGTCTAGTCTCCCGTGGATACAGCGAGGAGAGCACGACTCGGGTCTCCGCGGGGGTCAGAGCGACAGCACACACAGGGCGCAGGGCGGGGCCTGGCAGCCACCAAGCGCTCTGCAAGCCACGGCTCCCTCCTGACGGCCCTTGGCAGGCCTCCCGCTGCCACAGCAGACGCGCTGCCGCGGAAGACACTGACACGGTGTGACGACTAGACCAGAAACCTACGACCACGTTCTCGGAGGCTTACGAAGATGGGCCTTCCCTTCTCTGTGTTCTGCAAACCTCTGCCCTGAACGATATCAAGGGGAGGTCCCGGACAGAAGGCAGCAAACTAACCCACTCAAGATGACGTTGTTGTCAAAGAGGTACACCTTAATGTGCTGCAGGCCGATAGTCTCATTGAAGCGCTCGGGGATCAGGAGCCGGAGAAGCCCACGGAGGTTAGGCGTGTGGAAGAGGGAGACGCGAACCTGCTCTGGAAATCTCTGCAGCAGCGGGAGCAGCATCGTACGTGAGTTCTTCCTACCTAAACACGTGGGCAAGGGGAAGGACGAGGATGGGCGATTCACACCAGGAAAAACACCCCGCCAGCCAGGGGGGAACCACCTACCGCCCATCACAATCGGCCAGAACCCCTGGTGCCATCGCGAGCCCGAGGGGCTCAGACCGAATTCAGCTCTGGACACCACCACGTCTCAGAGCAAGACTGGAGCGGTCGGTGCAGCAGACCCCTGCCATTTGGGCACCCAGCACCCATTCACCCCACCCCACCCCCGCCCCGGGAACTGTACCCAAGTCCCTCCCAGGGGTACCACCCGCTCCACTCTCGGCGTATCTACTCGGCATAAAGAGGGCTCCACCCACCCTGAACCCTCACCCCAGCTCCACGGGAGGGCGCCCGGGCCCAGGCGGGGCCGGTCAGCGCGAGACAAGGACAAGATGTCACGGCCAGATGGGCCTGGGGCCGCCAAGGGCCACCACGTGGAGCCTGAGAATAAAGCCAGCCCAAAGGAAGGAGGGCCAGCAGATGAGTCCTGGTGAACACCCAACCCCCCAAATCAACCTGCCCAGAGCAGGTCAGTCATGGGAGTCAAAAACAGTCTCTTTTTTGCCTAAGTTGTTTTTCCTTGGGCTTCCAGTCACTTGCTACAGAAGGAATGCTGATACTCTGGGCTGTCTTCAAACAGTCTTGCCTCTGCCCGGGACGGGGGAGACGAGAGGATAACTCGTGAAACAGGCTCCAAAAGAGGCAAACTCGGGGCAGGGAACGTGTCAGACCTACCTCTTGAGCCCCGTGTAAAGTCCAAGAGAATGGACACCTTGAGGTCTGAAGGAAACTTTGCTTGGAGTGACTTTTCTAGAGTGCTTTCCAGGCAATCTACCTACCAAGGAGAGAACCCAAAAGAACAAAAGTATAAGATCCAAAAAGATGATTGATTATGTATTAAAAAAAAGGATCTACTTTCCAGGTAACACACGCCCCCTCCCCGCTGCGCCCAGTCCTCTCGGAACACACACACACACACACACACACACACACACACACACACACACGTGCCCCGAGTGCTCAAGAGTCCGTACCACAGAGACCAGTAACAGTAACCAGGTGACACCACCTGGCACCCTTCTCCAGCCGGGCCTTAAGGAAGAGAGGGTCTGTGGGTCAGAGACGCGTTGCCCGAGCAGTCTGGACCTTGCCACCCTTGGAAAGGCTAAGAAAGACACCAGTGCTCGCACATTTCAACGGACAATCCCCACCGACACACGGCAAACAGTGCCTACACGCGGAGAGCACTTGGTAAATATTTGCTGAGCCGATGAATCCAACACACAACCTGCCCGCTGGCCACTCTCCATGAGCTGGACGTGACAGTCTTCTCCCAGAAGAACAAACAGGCTTCCCAAGCCTGCCGCTAAAAGCATGTCCTGAAGGCAGAGGGAGGCCTCCCTCTCAGAGCGGGAGAGGACAGAGTGCTTCTGACCCGGCGTCCCTCGTCCTCTGCCCCCCATCCCTGGCATTCTTCCCCAGCCCCTAGCTGTGCGTTTCTGGACAGCGATGAACAAGAAAACGCTGTGGGCGCCAGGCCCGTCTCACCGCGTCAGAGTGCAAGGCGTCCTGAAATGAGGATAACAGAACCCCCTCACGCGCGCTCACGTGAAGTCAGCCTACACGCCGTGCCCGCGCACCACACCCCGCGCCGCGTGAACCAGTGGGTTCCGCTCCTTCCCATCTGGCCCACCTCACCGTGGGCGACGGCAGGTCCGGGTGGAACGAGCTGACCCCAGCCCAGGCGCCTGGCCCCAGCCCGACCTGCACTCCACTCATTTGTCTGGGACGGGGTCAGAAAATCTTTTCTGTAAAGGGCCAGGGAGTAAATACTCTGGGTCTGGTGGGCCGGATGGTCCCTGTCACAACCACCCAGCCCTGCAGTCCCGGCAAGAGAGCAGCCACAGACAACACGTTTGTGAGCGAGCATGGCCGTGTTCCAACAAAGCTTTGTTTATGGACACGGGAATCTGAATTTCACACATTTTTCCTGTGTCACAGATAGCCTCCTCCTTTTCATTTTTCCCCCAATCACTCGAAAACACAAAAACCATTCTTAACCCACAGGCCATACAAAAACAGGCGGCGGGCCAGATGTGGCCTGCTGAGCCCTGGACTGGCAGACACGAGCAGCCCAGGAAGCCCTGTGCAGGGTGAGGAGGACGCGTGAGCAAGGAGGAGCTCTCCCCCGCACCCCTCATTGGCCCTCCTAACACACCAGACAACCAGCAGCTGGCGGGGAGGCTTGACCCCAACTTCCCAGGGCCGTGTGGCCGGTGAGGGGGGGGGGGGGGGGGAGTCAGAGCGAATCTGCTGCCGTGGGGACCACCCCACCTCAAACCTTACCAGTTCCTGTTCCAGAGGACCCGTCCCCAGGTAGAGAGACGCCATCACGACCCGTCTCTTCGCCACTTTTATCTGGCCCTGGAAGAGGAAAAACGGTTGCCGACTGTTCCCAACAGCCCACTGAGAAAACGTACAAGCCTCCAGGCTGAACTCGCTTACGCCTTACGGTGAGCTACCAAGTAAGGCCCCACGACCCTAATTTAAAATACTCCCCCCCGAAAGTAAGGCACGGCCTAACTGTACGAGCCACGACGCAGCCATCGAAAGAACGAGGGAGGTCTGTGCCGTGTCCTGACAGGGCGCCTGCAACATACCGCTGAGATGAAAGCAAGTTGCTCCCCCACCTACTGCCCCCCCACACACACCCTGCTGACACAGGGGCTTCGCGACTGCCGAGAGCGGTCCCTGCGGGCAGAGCAGGAGGGCAGCGTGGGTGCCAACCTGCATGCCCCCTCTGCACCCGCATGGTTGACTTTTATAACGAGCACGTACGAATTTCCTCTGAGATGCGGACAGCTCCCTAGGGACGAAGACAGACCAGACGGGCATCAAAGATGACTGTGACCTCGGTCCTCTCCCTAGACCTGCTCCAGCCCGGGGAACAATGACCCCCTCTGGAGTTGGAAGCACCCTGCCCCAGAGGCGGGTGGCGAGGGCAGAAAGGTCGGCGGCATTCCAACAGTCAGGCTCCGTCAGGCTCTCGAAGGAGACAGGAGGGCCGGGCCTCTGGGGAGGCGGCAGGCGGGGAGAGAGAAGCAGGAGGCAGGGCACGTGTCTGCTTCCCCACCAAAGAGGGACGTGGCCCCCCCAGCCCCCCAGCCCGCACAGGAGGGCCGCCCTGACTCCAGGAGCAGGCAAACACACCAGCAAGAAGCCTGCAGACAAGGAAAGCACGGAGAATTTTCCCAGCTCGCCACCCCCTCTGTCTCTGTTTTGTTATTTATGAAGTGCTCCCGCGGGGACTGCGGGGACGCAGACCAACAACTCGGGTACAGGCACCCCGGCTCAGGCAGCAGACCGCCTGCGGGTGCCGCCGCCAGGCCCGTGGGAGCAGCCTCGGCTGTAACCAGGGCTCGGGGCCAGGCAGACGACAGGCTGCACTCCCCAATCAGCGAACAAGGCCACTCTGTGGGCCCTGGGAAGAGCTACATCCCACTCTGCACCACCCATGCGGGGAGAACTGCCCTCGACTCCACCCAGAAGGCAGGACAGAAGGGCCTCCTCCCGGCCTGCCGGGCCAAGCCCCGGGGCCCTTCCTGTCCTCCGCGGCCCTGCCCGGGCAGGTGCGCAGCCTGGGGATCGCCACACGGAGACGCAGCCAGTCATTCGCCCAGAGTAGACTAGAACACGAAAACCTGCCTCTGCAGAACCGGTTTCTTCAAGCCAAACACAGAACCAAGTAGGAGCAAAAGGCAAACGGCCTGACATCAGTTCTAGCCAAAAAGGACACACGGGACAGAGGAGCAGTGCAGGGGAGAGGTGGGGAGAGCCTGTACACAGACAGGGAAACATGCACGCACGCACGCAGAGTGCATTCTGGAACGAGCCAGGCAGAAATTAAGCTAAGCGGCGCTCCGCAGCACAGCAGGGCCAAAGGGGAAGGGGCGAGTGTTCAAGTCAACTACAGACCGTTCGGTGGAAAAGTTAATCTCTACATACATTTCCTACGACCTCCCCCCTTTCTGCCTGTCTGACCTCGTCAGACCTTAACTCTAACATCATTGGCAACTTGAACCCAGAGAGTTCATGTTAATAAAAATTGATCAGCTTCAAATGAATTATTCCGATTCGCAGCTGAACCTGGAGGACTTGGATGAGACCGGAAGACCTGGGCACTGAAGGCTCAAGCCGAGCCTGCCCGCCTCCCCCCCCCCCAACAAAGGTTAGCCCCTCCCCCAGTACAGAAAAGGCACAAACTGTAGACAAAGTCACAGGAAAGAACAGGACTCATAAGGCCTAAAACCGGATGTCCAAATCTCCCAGTGGTCTCTAAACACCTCCTCACCGAACAAGAGAATTCCAGCCACTTCCTACACATCGAGTGTCATCCGTGGCTCGGCCAGGTCTTCATCTCCAGGACGTTCTGTGTCCTGAAGACGTTTGCAGGGGCCTTCGTGCCATATCTAGAGTAAGGTTCCTTTCGTCTCAGACCCCGTCGGCAAGGACGCCCACAGCCCCTCGCGAACCTCCCTTCTGATGGAACCAAAGCAGTCAGTCTGTCCGTAAGACTCGAAATCCAGGACCCGCCCCTCACGGGCCCACACGCTCTGGGCTGCTCTACCTGAGATGCGAGCCACACAGGAGCGTCCGAGGACAGTGCAACTCAACCATCTGTGAGGCTGAAAACCTAACAGGGAGAAGAACCCACAGCAACAAGCAGGGTAGCCATCAGAAACTGCCACAGCGCGGGGCGCCTGGGGGGCCTCAGGGAGTGAAGCGTCCGGCCCTTGATTTCGGCTCAGGTCATGATCCTGTGGTTTGTGAGTCAGGGCACCGCGTCAGGCTCTGTGTTAACAGTGCGGAGCCTGCTTGGGAGTCTCTCTCTCTGCTCCTCCCCCGCTCTCTCTCTCAAAATAAAAAAACTTAAAAAAAGAAAAGAAAGAAAGAAACTTCCAGAACAGAAGACACGTCTGCTCAGGACACCCTCCCACCCCAAGTCCCCAAGCCTCTAGCTCAGACGTCCCTCCTTCTCTCCTGCGGACACAACTTACCTTCATGAGCTCAAAAAATTCCGCCGGGGAGGAAAGCACCCTGACGTGCGAGCTGCAGACCCCAAACTCTGGGACCAGGTTCCGGATCCACTGGAACCTGTGCACACCCTCTGGACACAAGCAGCAAGGAGGGGAGGTGACCTGGGGGACCGTTGGGGACAGCAAAGGAGCCAACAGCAGCCATGGTGACCTGGTTAAAGAGACATGCAAAGGGTCATACTTCTCAAACACTCCCTTCAAAGTCTGTCCCAGCTACCGGGGGACAGGTGGAAGTGGAGGGTTTTTGTGTTTTAACCGATTTCAGATTTTCTAGCCTAGTTCAGGTAAGCCCGAGGGCTTTTCCTTCAGCCCGTCCAAGCTGAGCAACTTGAGAATTGCCAAGGCCTGGAGAGAAACCCCAAACTGGCAGCTGGGTCCAAACAACCCCAAATCGAGAGCGGCCACGAGTAAACTCACGGAAGCCACCGCACGTGCTCAACACAGAGGCGCCCCGACAAACCCGCCTGCACAAAGCCACTGAAGGCCACCTGGAACGAAGGCAGGCCCGGGATGAGGGTGATCACCACAACCCAGGCCGCCAGCTGTGTGACTGCAGAGACAAACAAGGCTTTTATTTAGGGAAGGACCTAGAAAAACAAAGTCTTCTCTTTAATACTCAGCTGTGGAGAGAAGAGCTGGAGCAGGAAGAGCCTGGGGGAGGGGGGGCCATCTCGGCCGTGGCGACAATCGCCCCCCCTCGGCCCTGGGACACACCGTCCCCGGGGCTCACGCCACATAAAGCTGCGCCCCAGACAGGCTCCACTCCGCTGAGGCAGAGACAGTGGCAACCGAGGTCCTGCCCTCGCACCCGCGTATCCGCAGGTCTGCCGCCCGCCCCGGCTGGCACCTCCATGGGGACAGGGAGGGAGGGGCAATACACCCGGAGCCCCACGCGAGCCCGGGCCGACTCTGAATCCCAGCAGGCAGCAGCAGGAAATCCCTGTGCTGTGCGTGACCTTCTACCGCAGCTTTGCGAGGGGCTCTGGGGAAGGGACGCTGCAACACCCCAAGCAAGGCCTGAAGAGCCACAGATTCCAGGAAGATGATTTCATTCACTTGCCTCATGATAGAGCGCTGAATCTTCCCAGGGCCTGCGAACGTCCCTACACAGGCGCCAGATGGCCCACAGCTGTACTTCCCAGAAAGCCCGTCGGTCTGTCCCGGCCGACTCATTGCCAAGAACGCTTTAGTCAGCGGGTGGAAGGTAGCGGTTCCCTGGATCCGGGGAAGTCGGGGCCTGGGCCTGGGGCCCCACGGTGCAGAGGGAGGAGAGCAGCTAACCTTTCCCGCTGTCTGCGATGCGGGGGGGGGGGGGGGGTGACGGCACTCGGGGCCACTGGCTCGCTAAGGTTCTCAGGTGATGAGCGGCAGCTGGCAAGCAAAAGGCCTAGACACGTAGACTAGCAGCTGCTGCCTCGATTTCCCAAACCGTAGGCCTTGTTCCTGTAGTGCTCAAAGACAGCTTCCAGGAAAGGGAAAGACGCTCCAGTCCAATGGAAGACCACGAGATGATGGGAAAGCCTGTGGGACAATCCATCCGAAGGCCCGAAGGGGGCCTAAAGTCTACCAGTCATTCAGTAAACGTGGTCCATCCGAGGCGGAAAACCCCACAGCGGCAGCACCAGACCGACGTACCCCCAGTCTCACGGCACCTGTCATCTCTCAGACCAAAGAAAGGACCAGGGCGCCAGCTAACACCCCGGGCCACACCCCCCATCTGGGCCCAGAGACTGCAATCAGCTTCCCAAAAGGGAGATGCGGAAACACGTCCTCGGCACACGGCAACCCAGGAGGGGGCCAGCGCGGGCCCGGGGCCCCCATCCCGGTCATCATGTGAGCACCCCCTGGCCCGTGAGGGGCGCAGGGGAAGAGCTGCCCGGCCCCGGACTCCCACGAGCCCGGCGGCCTCACAAGCTGACACGCCTGAGATCCTCCAGGAACGACACAAGACACAGGTACTGCCATTAATTAAAGGTCAAAACATACAGCACATGGACTTCGAGTGACCGCAAAGGGGAGCTCTCGGCGCCTGAGCCCCCGGAGGCCTTACAACACCTGCCTTCAGACGGGCTCCCTGAGGGCTGCCCCAGGAGAGGGGAGGGGCGAGCAAACCTAAGGAGTGGGAACTGGCAAAAGCCACCGCGAGCGGGAAAACTGGTCTCCGCGGCCAGTCCCCATGACACACACACGCCAAGGGGTCCAGCGTCGGCCCCGTCCTGCCCAGGAGAGGCCCAGGGCAGGCTCGGGCGGGCCGGGCTCAGGGCCCGGGGCTGCCTTGGGCAGGTCTCGTCCCTGCCAGGCAGCTTTCCCCGGGAACGTTCCACCGGGGCCTCTGTCCAAGATCTGTTGAGGGCTTTTTTATGTTGGCTTCCTGTTTAATCTGTGTACTGACAGGTTTATTTTTGCTAGAGAGGAGAAGGAGCTGAGAGGTGGCAGGGGCCCGGCGGGTGGGGCGGGGGAGACCCCGCCCTCAAGCGGCAATTTCGCACACCCAAAGTGGAAGGCACTCTGGAAAGGAGCAAAGCCTTCTACAAAGGGCCCCACAGCGCCGACACAGGCGTGGGGAGACCACGTGTGGCCAGGTGACGATCTAACTCGAAACGAAGGGCCCCGGCCAGGGCAGGCACAGCCAAGCCAGAGTCCACTTGGGGGCCCACGCTGTTCCCTCACCTCGGCCAGAAGCCCGTGGGGGGGCTGGTTCCCGCTTTCCACAGCCTAACTCCTGGGAATCTTCCCAGAAAAGGTTCCTTCCAGTGCCAGCAGCAACCCCACTGCACAGTAACCCCAGTCTCCAGGGGCGACCACCTGTGCAGGCAAGTCCCCGCACCCCAGGGAGGTTTACTAAGAAACCGCACGTCCCAGGTCAGGAACCGAAGCCCCGAGAGATCTGAGGAGCTGTGGTTACTTTACCAAAAAAGCACAGCCATGTCAGTCACACACACACACAATTTCCACACCGAGACCTGGACGCCCCTGAATCATCTCTCTGGTACCACCTAGCCCCGGTTTCTAGTTACGAAGAGAGGAAGTGGGGAGAGGGGGTTGGGGACCCGATCACAGCTTCTGCTGACGACCCGGCCTCCCAAGGCAAGCCCCTTTACTCGGAATACCATGGAAGTTTGGAGAACAGGGCTAGGGCAAGCGGGTGCCAGAGGCAACAACAAATCTAGCGCACTGACACCCCCACCCCACCCCAGCCCACGATTCTAAAAGTGGAACAAAGCAGCACGCCCTCCGAAGGGCAGGCTCCGGCCACCGCGGGATGGCAGGCCCGCAAAGGTTCAGCCCCGAGGCTTAAGGCTTCGGGCAGAGAATCTGCAGAGTCCCGCACTGGGGAGTCGGCTGGGTGTTAGGGCTCAGGACCCCTGACCTGGGGCCCTTCCTCCCCCTGGGTGAGGGGGGCGAGGGGAAGGCTTCAGGGTGACTCCAGGAGGGCACAGTAAGTATGAAGGGAGGGGAGCCGTGGGGGGGGGGGGGCCGGGGAGCGAAGCGGCCCACCGTCCACCGAGGCACCGGGAGGCGGGGGGGGACTGGAGTTCGTGACAGTCAGCCGCTCGGAAACGGCAGAAGAGCCACGGAGACACAACTGGACACCGCTCCTGACCCCAGGGGCCTCAGGGGAAAGAGGAGGTGTTTCTCCTTCTCGTGGGGAGACAGGAGCTCTTCATTTCACCAAACATCCTGGAGCTGCAGGTGCTCCATGGAAAAACACTGGCACGCCTTGCATTTTCCCTCCGTCTGGATGCGCGACAGGGTGCCTGGAGGTCCAACCCCGCTCCCCCGTGGCAGCGGCGAGAGGCCAACAAAGGCAGGCAAACACCAGAGAATTACACCCCGGTCTACACTTCCCATGTCCCCTCCACAGCCTCTCCGCCTCGGAGGACAGGGGTCTGCTTCCCAGGGGCTGCGGAAGGTCACCCGCCCCAGCGGGAACCAAACAAGCGGGCCGCCCTCTCAGGGGTCTTCTCAAAAGGGGGCATCCTGGGCTCTGAACAAAGAAAACAGCGATGCTACAGGACTGTCCTCAGACACTAACCACAAATCCTCCACAGACAGCACAGGAGCCCTACCCCCTGTCCCGTACCGCACTCGGGGTACTAACTAAGTGGCCCCCACCGTGGGCTCGGCCATGCTCCGAAGGTCCGTGGGCTCTTCTGGAACTGTAAGATAAGATTCGTGGTACAAGCTCTGTGGCTTGGATCCCAACCAAATCTGTACAAAATGACGAAAAAATGAAGTTTTTAAGAGAAACCAAGCTCGGTGGATTGCGATATTTTCAGAAACTACTTTTTAAGAAAAACCCACCCTCCCCCCAGTCATGCACGCTGAAACGTCAAAAAGTGAGCTAATGAGAGAAGAGCAACAGTCATAGCACTTCCTGAGAAAAGCTCTCAAGAAACTACACGAAGGCACCGCACTTCCTGCGTCCCCGGCGGCAGGCGGCCCTTCCTGACTAGCGCAAGACCCGAGCCCGAGAAAGGGAAGTGAGTGTGAATTCCCGCAGGTTACAAAAGACCAACGGCCCTCTGCACTCCCACCACAAGTCCGGCGTGAGAGGCTGCGGCTGCCAGCACTTGGCTACGTGCTGACCAGCTAGAGGACTGTCCTCTGGACTTGCCCAAAAGGAAGTCGCTCACATCCAGGGGCCAGAAATCCCACGGAACCCACGACACGGTGTGGTCGGTCGGTGAGAGCACCAGACACAGCGCAAGTGCCTGTCGAGAACCAATCACACGTTCAACTAATCCAAAGGCTCGGACGGGCCTGACTTCCCGGCAGCCTCGAAAAGAACTCGTTTACGTGAATCAGATCACGTGTTCCCAAGTGGACGATCTATCCAAACGCTTTGATCCAGGCTCCCTGCTAACTCTCTAGGGGCACACAGCTGACTGACCCAGCCTAATGCACGTCCCCAGCCGCAGTGTGCTGGGGGACAGTCACGGCTAACGTGAACTCAACAAAGCTACAATTTAAAAGTCTGTCCGCTAATTCCCTGCAGGATCAAGTTTGAATTATTTGGGGGAAATTACGCTCTAAGTATCCCCCTCCCACCCATTCCATTACTGTAAATAAACCAAGAGCAGGCTCTACTAAACCCTAACAAGTAAGGAGCATTACCAAGTTTAAAGAAAAAGTGATTTCTGGAAATCTGGTGGTCCCTCAGAGTAGAAGATACTAACAAGCTGAACCGGAGGGTGCTGACCTGCCGTTACAACGGAAGACAATCTCACTGAAAGGACAGCCTTCTGGGGGGCGCCTGGGCGGCTCAGTCAGTTGGGCATGCAACTTCAGCTCAGGTCATGATCTCACGGTTCGTGGGTTCGAGCCCCAGGCCGGGCTCTGTGCTGACAGCTCTGAGCCTGGAGCCTGCTTCGGACTCTGTGTCTCCCTCTCTCTCTCTCTGACCCTCCCTCGCCTGGTGCTCTGTCTCTGTCTCTCTCTCAAAAATAAATGTTAAAAAAAATTAAGGAAGGAAGAAAAAGAAAGAAAGAAAAGAAAAAGAACAAACGAACAGCCTTCTGGGTCTCTGTTTCCCTCTAACTCACGTTTGGAGCCCCCTCACCACTCCTCATACTCACACCTACCCACACACCTAGAAGAGAGAAAACAGGACTTGAGTCTCAAAAATAAAGCCCTTTCTGCACATATAGCTCAAACTGAAAATCATTTGTTTGGTGTTTTTTTAGAGAAGGAGGCCACAAAGAAAATATTTCCTCGCATGGCAGGCAAGCTCGAGATTAGGAACCAGCGCCCCCCTGACACCTTTCCCACTGAGGTTCGTCTACTCCAAATAACAAGTCGATTCTGTGTAGCCTGATGACTCCAAACTATCTGGTGTCGGCTGCCCCTCCTGAGCTCCGGATCTGTCAGAACACCTCCACCTGGACGTGCCTGGATACTAGTGAACCTGCCCCGAGGTCACCTTATCATCACCCCCAAACCCAGTCCCCTTTCTTACCCCCTGTTTTGGTGAAGCGTGCCTCCATTCACGCAGTCACCCAAGTCAAACACACGACCTACCCCCCAGGCACTCCCCCTACGCCTCCCCCACCAGAGCGGATGCTGCCTTCCACTCCCCACCACCTCAGGCCCAGACCACTCTGAAAGGAAACTATAAGAAATCTCAGAGCTTGCCTCCCTGGGTCTCAGCCCAGAGGATGTTTGTTCCTAGCTCCTCTCTCCACCTCCCTTCCCTACTCAGCGCCCCCAGTCAGCTCCTGGAAATGACTTGAGAACTGCCTTCCGCCTCTGCTGCTACAATCAGCAGCCCACATCATTCAGGATCCTTCCCTGAACACCACCAGCTCCCCCTTCTCTCCCTAGCCTGCTCCTATACTCCAAAACGCAGCTCTGAGATCACAGCCACCAGGAAGCCTTCTGTGACCTCCTGGTGTGCCTCTTAGGTGCAGCCGTGACCTTCTACCTTACTCTACTATTTCTTCTGTTATGGGTCTGAGCACCTTGAAGGTGGGGCTATGTCTTTACCTGTCTTCCTAGGCACCTACGCACAGCAGAGCAGTGCTCTACACCTGCATGCTGAATAAACGAATGAACCCAACAGTCCAAAGCAATAATGAGTCAGATGCCTGCTCAAGAGAAAAACAGTATTTCTAGATCACTAATTGGAAGTAATTTTAAGTAGCATTCTCTGTCACTGTGGCTGTCTCTGTAACTAACAAGGAAACCTCTGCAAGGAAAGAACCCTCCTTCCCCCCCCACCCCCCGCCCCGCGTGTTAGCCACGAGGATTCACCAGGCACTCCAACAGTTGAGTCAGACTGGCAGAGCTAAAATCTGAAAAAGTCTAAGCTCATGACTACACAGAACTATTATCAATGAATCAACGACCAGAGTTACAAGAAACCACATCATTCGGGGAATGAGGCGTTGCGAGGTACAACCGTACGATTGGAGGAGAAACGAAAGTCAGCAGCCAATAGAGGATGAGTGGCCACACAAGACCAGAGAAACCCCAACACCAAGGCCACAAAGAGTCCGGGAAAATCTGCAAACCCGTAAGGCAGTAAGGCAAGAAGAAATAAAAAAGGGTCAGAAAGCTACAGTGTTGTCACAACACTGGTCGCAGCACTTATCGGCAGTCAGTCCTAGTGGCATTTTTCCCCTAAGGATTATAAAACACAAATTTCAGACACTGGTGTTTCTTTGGCTTAAGTGAGTTTCTGGTTTAACTGTTGACCCAGAGATACAACTCCCTCTCTCCGCTTAATCAAAAAGAAATACAGTGCCACACCTCCTGCCTCCATTTACAAAAAGGACTTTGGGAAGTCAGTTTAGACTCTCCCCACTGCCACACTCTCCACCACCCCCCCCACACACACACACACAAATCACTCAAGAGAAATGTCTTTTTCAAAAGAATTTGTTAATAGTCAATTCCAATGCTAAACAGGAATTAACAATGAAGTGTTCTTCCTAGAGTTTAAACATATACAGGGAAATTACAAAACTGCCTGAACACCTCATCTTTGAGGAGAGCACATTTCTTGAAACTTTAAACCAAATTTCCCAGTGGTTTGATGCCGAGATGTGGAAGTCATCTGACTTCACTACCCACTGCAATGGCCAGGTCTTGGCCAAACACCAAGTACAGAAAACGCTGAGGCCACCTCTGCCCTGCCCCCGCCGGTTTCACTGATATGAAACTTAAAGCCATTCTGATCAGCAGGCTTCTAAGGGCTCAATATAGCCCCGATGCTATCACCTAAAAGTTACCCTGAATCAAACTCGATTTTTTACTGAAAATCATCCACCGTAACCCAGGATGAAGCAGGCTGCTTCCCATACCTAGAAACAGCACGCATGACTGGACCACAGATCTGTGCACGGAAACTCAGGAGGTCTCATCCTCACCCAAGTAGCACAGATAAAATCTAAGACAACGCAAACCCTACTAAGGCATTTACGTCTAAGATCTTTTTCTTTTTCTTTTTTTTTTTTTTTTCTTTTAAAGGACCAAAGGGGGCGCCTGGGTGGCTCAGTGGGTTGAGCCTACTGACTTGGGCTCAGGTCATGATCTTGTGGTTCGTGAGTTTGAGCCCCACGTCGGGCTCTGTGTGGACAGCTCAGAGCCTGGAGCCTGTTTCGGATTCTGTGTCTCCCTCTCTCTCTGCCCCTCCCCGGCTCGGGCTCTGTCTCTCTCTCGCTGTCAAAAATAAATAAACATTAAAAAAAAAAAAAATTTAAAGGATCAAGGGTAAGACTTGAGTGTCTCTGATAAGAAAACCATTTGCACACAAGAAGTCTTTTTTTTTTTTTTTCTTTTTACATTAGCACTAACAGCAGGCCTCTTGGGTCAGCATGTTCTAGGCAAATGTTGACTCTGAAAGCCCACTGCCTGAACAAACCGCTTCAAAGCCTCCCTCGCCATTTACATAAGTCACTTCAGTACTTTTCCAGAACACGGGCCCTTTGAAAAGTGTGAAGGGGGTGGGGGGGGTCGAGTGGTTCCTCTTCCCTGGCCTTAGAGTCACTGACTCAGGATTGCTTCACAGCCCTCTCGGGCAGGATGTGAGAAGCGCTGCACGAACACAATCCCGGCTGAGCTGATTCACTCCGGCCGAGCCACCCCGCGGCCAGGACCACGTAAGGAAAAGACCCCCTCCGCACCCAAGCGGCGTCTCTCGCCACCAGACCCCGCCACGCCAGCCGCCGGGGCCCGGGGCGCCCGAGCTCGGCCCCCCGCGTGAGCGCGCACTCCCGGCGCGGAGGGAGGCAGGGCTGCGGCCGCGACCCCGCCACGGC
>NW_024412448.1:2965647-2968388 GCF_014898765.1 Herpailurus yagouaroundi | reverse complement strand
CGCAGGTGTGCAGGCGGCGCGCGGGGCGCAGGCGCAGACGCCGCGGGAGCGTCCCGCGCGCCCGAGTCGCCTGGCCTCGCGGAGTCCCGGCCGTGCCCGACGCCGGGGCTCCCGAGCAGGTGCCGCGGGCAGGCCCGGGGGAACGTGCGGCTCTGCGAGCCGAGGGCCGCGTCCGTGGAACCGGGAGCACCTTCTCTAGCCGATCTTCGAAAAGAAGATGTGGCAATGTCCTGAGGGGCAGGGGAGATGGCTCTGACCCGAAACATGGGGTTCCTCGGCCGACCCACGTGGACTGGGACTCGGGAACCGGAAGAGCCGTAGGAGGTGGCCACATCGTCCTTGTCCCGGGGTGGGGGTGTTGTGGACACACGGGATGCAAAACATTCCGAGCTCCGCTTCCACCCAGGTATCCCACAGAAGTCAGTTACGCGTTCCCTGCAAGAATGTTCGTCTCAGCATTGTGCACGATACCAAAAATGTGGAAGCAATCAACAGTGGGAGAGTTGGTGAAATAAATAATGGGGCATCGCTGCGTGGGAAGACCGCGCGCGGCCATGAAGAATTACGTCCTAGAAGAATCTTGAGTGACACCAAGTGGAAAATCCAGATTTTAGTAGTATAGAGCTTATCTCGTTGGGAAAATTAAAAATTGGGAGACAGCATCGTGTGCAGACAGACTGAAAGTAAATACACAAAACCGCTAACATTGTTTACGTGGGGCTATTCAAGAGTTTCCAACTTGTTTACGACCAACGAGCGTTTCAGATTGTTTCAAGCTTTCCTTTACGTTTAGAGAGCTTTCCAAATACAAGGTGGACTCTGATTCACCTCTTCCGAGTTAGAAGTGGTGAATCATCAAATTTCCTAATTTCCAGTAACTAGGATGAGACCATCCATTGCCTGATTCCACTTTTGCACGGGGCCTAGGACAAGGGGTAGTTGTAGGGTCAAGTGGCTGAATGCCTGCACCATGATGTTTAATGGTGACCACAGGAGCATTCTACCCATCCAGAAGAGAGCTGGCAGCTTCTTTTTGCATGTGGCGGTGGTGCTTTGCCGGGTGAGGTATTGAGTGAGACAGACAACCATAGTACTGTCCCGTTGGCAATTTCCCATCTAAAATAAACTGTAGTTAATACGGTCGTATTACAGCATGGTAAGTTACACCAGTAAGTATTTACGTATAAACAGCAGGCAATGACCAGTGCCTTCTGAAGCCACCCACCTAGAGCCTCTGTCCTTCATGGCTAGTTTGAAACTGTCAGAGCTGCTACCAGAATGAGGCAACCATGACTTTGCCCTAGGACGTGCACATTTAGAAGTTGCAAAAATTTTAAATAATGGTTTTCAGGGATTGAGCAATTTTCTTTAATGGTTGCATTTACACGATGACAAGACAAACACTTTCCACCAGGAGAGATGTCGGCTGGTTAGCGAGCACAGGTAAAGGAGATAAGTCACTCTCCGGTGACACAGGTGGCCCAGAGAAGAGGCCTGCGAGTACCCCAAGCTGCTTGGAGGGCCAGCGGGCTAGGCTGCGGCAGGGCTCTCCACTCACACCTTGATGACCCTGGGCCGGAAGGCATGTGCCCTCTGAGACCCCTGATGGCTCGAAAGCCCATCTGCTGAGGCCCCCCTCACCCTCCTGCTTTCTGGCCAGTCGCACCGGCTCCTTCCCGAACAGGAGGTGCCAGGGTTACAATGACAAGAGCTGATGAGACCGATGACAGATACCAGGTCTTCCCAAACGGAAAAGGAAACGCATTCACTGGAAGGAGAGTTGACGTCAGGGAGGGGTGGGCTGCGGCCCCTGATAGCCAAGCTGCTGTCCCGGGCAGGAAACATCAGGAAATCCTGAGCCAAGGGCCCATGCCTCACTGTCTGTGATTCACACACGAACCGAAAATCAGGCCAACGCAAGCGGAAGGCCCCTCCTCCCCAGACTACTTCGGGCGCAAAGGTCTCTTTCAGCCACAGGGCACTTAGCAAATTCCAGAAGGAGGAAGAGGTGGTCCAGCCCACCTCCCTCTGGCGAGGAGAAACTCTCCCGTCGGTTTGTTGGGTCTGTCCCGTAGGCGGGGGCTATCAGCTGCTTCTGAGGAGTGCACGCTTGGTTCCCGGGGAATGGAGCTTAGGTGCTGGGGGGATGAAGCCAGCTGGGGACCACTGCATTCTTTCATTCCGTCGTGCCCGGCCTCACCGGCCCGTCTCTTCTCAATCCCTCAACACCCTCCCTCCCCCCACCCCACCCCCACGCTGCCACCTCAGGATCTTTGCTTAGCTGTTCTGTCCACTCATGAGCACGTCCTCCCAGCTCCTCTCATCGCCCCCCCTTCCAAACTGAGACCTGACTCCAGCCCTCCGGGCTTCTGTTCCCCCAGAGCAGGGGTCGGCCAACATTTCCCTCAAGGGCCCAGTCGCGACTACTTTATCCTCTTGGAGCCGGGTGGCCTCACGGGCAACTGCCCAACCGGGTACAAAAGCAGCCGCAACCAATACGAACCCGTGCAGCCGTATTTCCAATAAAACTTTACTTACAAAAACAGTCTGCCGGCCTGTGTGCCACGGTCTGCCAACTTCTGCTTCAGATCAGGTCTTTTCCCATGGCCGTAGCCGAGGTACCAGGCATTGAGGCCTCCCAGGCCTGCGTGGCCCTAAAAGTGCTTGAGATGAGGTCTTTCTAGCACCAGGGGCCTCAGGTGGCCGGGAGGGGGGGGGCGGGGGGCGGCGGCAGGCGGTAT
>NW_024412448.1:2956573-2965547 GCF_014898765.1 Herpailurus yagouaroundi | reverse complement strand
CCCCCGCGGGGAGCCGGTCAAGGTTCTTGTACTTATCATTTAAACTTTTCGGCGTCGAAAAATCTTGTCATCGGCGAAACAAAACCCCACCTGTCCCTCGACGTGATCCATGCCTCCCTGCCGCAGAGAGGCCCAGGATAATCTGGCATTTCATCAACAAGAAGCCCGGGCCCAAATTTCTGGACATGCCTCCTGGGCAGAGCGTGCCGGTTTGTTTCTCTGTGTCGCTGGTGAGAAATAAATGCAGCTCTCGGTTTCAGGGGAATCTCAGCCTCTTGTGGTGTGGCAGGCAGCCAGCGCCACCCCAGCAAGGACCTGCCGGCCTCCTCCCGATGTAGCAGTCCAGCGCGTGGGGAAACACTGCGGCCCGTGGCCAGTTGTGTCCCAGGGAATCCCTGGCTCTCTGGGTCCTGCTTGGGGAGCCGAGGCGAGCTGCTGGGGGCTCCTTGGCAGAAGCCCGTCCTGACACGGCCGTGCCCTGCTTTTCTCCCCACCTGGCCCCCACGGTTAATTGAAGCAAGAGGCTAAGCGTGCCCTGGGCCTCGCTCGAGAACCCCAGCTCAAGATGAGTCTTGCCTAAGATGAGGCCACATCCACCGAGCAGGTGGGACTCCCAGGACCAGGCTGGATTTATTTCCAGTCTCTTGGAATTTAGGGAAGAGACTCAAAGAATGTCGTCGTCCTTTAGCCTAGAAAGGGGAGGTGGGAAGACGGAGGCCAGGTGGGGTTGCTGCCTCAGTGCCTGGGGCTCCCGGCGGGGAGCGGAAGGAGGAGGAGAGGCCAGTCCTGGGGGTGGGCCTATGCTGAGCTGGAGAGCCCATGTCCCATCTAAGGGGCCAGTGGAGACCTGCCAAGTGTAGACCCTCTGCTGCCAGATGACCCATTTTTTCCAAAGAAAGCCCCAAAGTCAGATGTGAATGTGAGATTTCCAGATTTTTAAATGTCGTCTCAAACATATATATATATATGTTTTTAATTCCCTGAAGTCTACCCAGTGCCTCTACGGGTCATGCTCAGCCCGTAGTTCACTACTCCGCTCACATCTTCCGGTCTGCGAAACAATGTCCCAAGCACCACGGGAGAACAAGGTAAGAGTCGAAGACGGTAAAAGACCACAGTTCATCTGTTTGTAACGTTTGAATGTCGACCCCTGGGACTGTATTGCCTGTTTGTGAAACACATTTTGAGTCTCAAAGTTCCAAAAATCAGAGAATGTGTCTGACCCACCTCTCAGGGGTTGAAGGGGGAACAACATTCTCATCTTACCAGTTTGTAGCTGCCTCAGGTTGAGCCTGAAAGCAGGGATCGAAGGCCAAGGCCGTTAAGTTAGTAGGTGGGAGGGAGAGAGAGGCAGAGTGAGCTGTAAACTCAGTGGGGGGGGGGGGGGGGGGGATCCCAGACACCCTGGCACTGGAGGTGCGCCGGTCCCCGGGCACCTACAGGCTGGGAAACGTGGGGAGGTCAGGTGACCCCTCCAGACCTCAGCTTCCCACCAGCCTGCGTGTGTCACTTCCTCGGGGAATCCCCTCGGCTGTTCCCCCCAATAGATTCAGTCTCCCCATAATATGCTCACACAGCCCCCCAGGACTCTTCCTTTACGGGACTCATGGTGCATTCAAAATTGACTAGTCATGACATCAGCTGTGAGAGAATCTTGACCTCCTGGAAAGAATCTAAATTTCCTGAGGTCCCAAACTGATAACTTCTGGGCACGCCGCTCAATCTCTGATGCGCAGGACGCGCTCAACAATGATCTCTTATGAATGAATGAATGAATGAATGAATGAATGAATGAATGAATGACTTTGTGAAATAAATCTTGTAGAAGCGGGAAGTGACTCCAGGTAGGTTTATCTACCCCAGAAATCTGGACCGCCGCTGGCATTTTGTTTACAAATACAGGGGGCTTATGAAATCCTGGGGAGGGGGCAGTACCTGTACCCCGGTTAAGAAACTCTGAATGACACAGCATGGGGCCAGATGAGAGCCAAGGGAGAAGTGGGAAGGAGGGGCTTAGGAGACCCACCTCAACGTCAGGCTTTAGAGCCTCACCTCTGTCCCTGATAGAGACCCCACCTCCCACTCCTTCGGACACTCTTCTCTGCCCCCATGGCTGGTTCTAGACCTCGGGAGCCAGAGAGAGGGTGTATCATTTCCCCTTTGAACTTGCCCACGAATTGGTGCCTAACAAAGTGCATGCCAGTGTGTGCTTCACAATGCGGGGACCCAAGGACCTTGCTAGTGGTGTCACACACCTGGTTAGGGGACTCAAGGGGTCGCCGTGAAGATCTCACCACTGCGGGAAGCTTCATGCAGGGTGTGGGGGGGGGGGGGGCTCAGTTCAGATGCTACACGCACACCCAGGTGAGGTGGTGAGCAGTCCCAAACCCAGGAACCCAATGGGTTAGGGGCTCCCAGCTGCCTCGCTCCAAGAGCCAGCCATCTGTAGGCAAGCTATTCCAGCCGGTGGTTCTCCACCAACCCTTGGCTCTCCGAGGCCATCTTGAGCCCAGGCAAAAACTCCTGGGTGCCAGCCTCACTCCCCACCCCCTGTCGCCAGGCTCTCCTTCTCCTGGGCACTGCCACTTTAGCTCTGGGCACCGGGCCAGGCCTCACTTGTGTTACAGCCCAGATGGTTCACCACGGCCTCTTCCCAGAACTGCCCGCTGCCCTGGTGTCTGTTCCTGAGCGCGGGCACGGGCACAGCGGCTGCTCCAGGGCGAATGGAGACTCTTCCCATCCCAGCCCCGGACAGAGCAGGGTTTGTTGCTTTGGGGTCAGGAGAGACAGCTGGCTGGAAGCTAACTGTCCCACTCTCTACTCCCAACTCAGAACTTGGAGCAGATGTAGATTCCTCATGAAGCGGTGGGAAGAAACTTCCCTTTTCCCCAACAGGCGCCCCACACGCTCCATACCCTCTGTGCCCTCCTAAAGCCCCCCCCACCCCACCCCCTACCCTCCCACCGCCCTTCGGTGGGTGGAGGGATGGGCCTCTGCCCCAGGACTCTGGCCCAGCCCAAGCCCCAGAGGGAACAAGGAATGTGAGAAAGCAGGGTGGGTGGGTTGGTGAAGTGTTTTCCTTCCCCTCCCTCCGCACTTTTTCTGGGAAATGCCAGAGGCCAGCTGGGTCTGGAATGTCAGGCTTGAAAGAACTCCTCCAGACATCAGAGCCACAAACCTTTTCATCAGCTCCCCTGCCCCTCCCTGCAGGAACAAAAGCCACAAACCATTGTCCCATTGTCCCAGCCGGCCCCGCCTCTGCAGGATGGTCGAAAGCAGCAAAGACAGAGATCAGGGTCCACCTGTGGTGAGGTCCCTGCACCTTCCCCCCCCCCACCCCCCACTCCGCCGCCTCCCCCCTCTCACCGCACTGGAAGCTCACGGGCGTCATAGCCCTGCCACCAAGCAAGGCCGTCCGCCCGCACAGGCAGGGGCCGCCTCCAAGAGGGCACAAGACACAAGAGGCATCAGGGCTGGACTGCCCAGCGGAGCCGGGCCCTGGAAGAACCACACTGGGGCAGCAGGGGGCACAGCTTCTGAGAGGTCCGGGGAGACACAGGTCCCCCGCATCATCTCCGAATAGGCTGGAGAAAATGGGGGAGGGGGGTAAGAGAGGAGAGGCCTCACTGCTTCCTGCCCCGCTCTCTGAACTGCCAGCACGAGACTAGAAGCTCCAGAGGCAGGGACCCAGATCCTTTTCCCCACCACTGTAACCCCAGGCCTGGTCAACTAACGGGCATGCAATAAAGGCACAATCAATGCAGAATAAGTAATATAAAGCCACTGGGCCGTCAACCCCAGCTGCCTTCTTGTGCCACAGAAAGCCCACCAGTCTCAGAGACAGAGGGAGGCCTGGTGTTGAGCAACTCTGTGGTCTGAGGCCAGTCTCCTAACCCATCTGGTGGCCAATGTTGCCTCCAAACAATGGCAACCTCAGAGCCTGCCCCCAGGCTGGCCCGAAGACAGGAAGATCATCCATGCAAGTGTGGGACCTCGTGTTCCCCAGACCAGGCCATAGCTTCCCACGACCACCCCACAGGCGCCAGGGTTCCTATCTGCGAGGTTTGGGCCAAAGCTCATCCTCTGTCACTCCCCATGAGTAAGTGGAGCCCCACAGGCAGCTGAAACCGCTGTGTACTTCCCCTCCATCATGAATAAATCTGTATTATCTTTATGACCAAGCACCTCTGCCTGGAAACGGGATTCTGACTTCGTAGAAATTCTGCAAAGGGAGAGATTAGCAGGCAGGAGTCTCCTAAATCCCTCCCGGCCAGGAAGATAGTGGGTGGGGCAGAAGGGCCGGACATAGATGAGCTTTCCTCCCAGAGCCCAACCCCCCTCCCCCCCCCCACCGCTCCCCCCACCCTCCGCAGGCAGGGAAAGTGAGAGGAGCACTGCCCTGGGCCCCCTGGGTCGCCCTGGATGGGCTCTGGCTTGGGTGGCTCTCTTGCCTGGAAGAGGGTCCCTGGGGGTGTGCCCTGTATCGGTCCAGTGCCTCCTTCCCCGCTTTCCCAGCAGAGTTTGGGTAATCACTCCATCTACCTTTAGATTAGCAGGCCTGATAATCTCCATGCACATGGGGTTTCCACACCGTCTATCCCATAGATGCCCCTGAGCCCTGCAGGAAAAAACCACTAGCTACTCTAGAAGTAAGCAGAGTAGGTGTTTCCTAAAAATGATGGAAAGCAGGAGTCAACACAATCTCTCATTAAAAATTCACCGAGGGGCGCCTGGGGTGGCTCAGTGGGTTAAGCATCAGACTCTTTTTTCCGCTCGGGTCATGATCTCCCTGTTCACGAGGTTGAGCCCTGCGTTGGGCTCTGTGCTGACAGTGCACAGTCTACTTGAGATCCTCTCTCTCTCTCTGCCCCTCCCCTCCCCCTCTCAAAATAAATAAACTTAAAAAAAAAAAAAGATTCAGGGGCGCCTGGGCGGCTCAGTCGGTTAAGCGTCTGACTCTTGATTTCAGCTCAGGTCATGATCTCACGGTTCGGGGTTTGAGCCCCGCATTGGGCTGTGCGCTGACGTGCAGAGCCTGCTTGGGGTTCTTGCTCTCTCCTCTCTCTGTTCCTCCCCTGCTTGCGCACGCTCTCTCTCTCTCTCTCTCTCTCTCTCAAAATAAATAAATAAACTTAAAAAAAAAAAAAAAAGGATTCATTGAGCACTTTCTATGTACCAGGTTTGAAAAAACCAGCCTGTTTCCTCCAGGTTCTCACTGGATGAGCAGACGGGGCACGTTGGTCAATGTGGAAAGAGCTATCCTGGAAGTTTCACCCGAGTTTCTGCCAAGTCTTAAAGGAAAAGTAGAAACCAGCCAAGGTGTGGAAGGCAGTTCCACCCGGAAGGAAGTGAACATGCAAAGACCCAGGCCTGAGGAACTTTCTGGAGCACAGAGCCTTCGACACACACCCACTGAGAAGTTTTGGCGCCTCCCAAGGCATTGCAGACCCTGGAGATGCCAGAAAGCTAAGGGGCACCTTGGTAGTTGGCTCAACTCTTTGAAGACAGGCAACTTTGCAGACTGCATCTTGCATGGGAGATACATAGCTCTCCAAAGCATAAAGCCTCGCGGTCACGTCCACCCCCTGCCACCCAAGCTTCGGCAGTGCCTCCCTTCCCCAGACACCCCAGTGCTTTCAAAAGAATTATAGCCGGGGCGCCTGGGTGGCTCAGTCGGTTGAACGTCTGACTTGGGTTCAGGTCATGTTCTCACAGCTCCTGACTTCGAGCCCCGCGTCGGGCTCTGTGCTGACGGCTCGGAGCCCGGAGCCTGCTTTGGATTCTGTGTCTCCCTCTCTCTCTGCCCCTAACCCACTCGCATTCTGTCTCAAAAATAAATCAACATTAAAAGAAAAAAGAATTATAGCCAACATGCACTGAGCATTAACTATGTGCAAGGCACCATTGTAAGCATTGGGTCATATATAAGTTCTCCCATCAACTGGACAGAGTAGGTACTGTTATGAGCCCACTTTACAAATAAGGAAACTGAGGGGCGCCTGGGTGGCTCAGTCAGTTAAGCGTCCGACTTCGGCTCAGGTCATGATCTCACAGTTTGTGAGTTTGAGCCCCGCGTCGCGTTGGGCTCTGTGCTGACAGCTCGGAGCCTGGAGCCTGCTTTGAAATCTGTGTGACCCTCTCTCTCTCTCTGCCCTCCCCCACTCACACTCTGTCTGTCTCTCAAAAATAAATAAACATCAAAACAAAACCCAATAAGGACACTGAGGCACGGCTGGCGAAGTAAGTTGCCAGAAGTCATACGGGTACTCGATGGGACCTTCGCAGCCCACCTTCCCACTGCAAGCCCTGACCTTCTCCAGCCCTGAGAGCCCCTTTCAGGACCCCCCTGAGCACGCCGCCCCTCCTCTCTTCTCTTCCCATCCACCCTGTGCTCCAGGGCACATTCCCAGCAGATATGCAGTCTCTGCAGAGCCCAGGCTCATTTGGGGACCATGCTGTTGTTTCAGAGATAGGAGTTTTCCAACCAGACTTGAACTCCCAGAATTCCAGGGCTGTTTCGTCCTCCTTATCTTCCCCCTTCAACATCTCCCCTCACCTAAAAAATGAACTATCACAGTATCCTAGGGTCGTAATCACCCCTTTCTCCTGGCACCCCTCACTTGGGGGGGGGGGGCCGAGGGGGGCATGTCTCTGCCTCGCCTGTCTCCCTGCAGGATTTACCCAGCACTCTCTCTTCCCAGCACTCTGCTCCCTGCCTGGCAAAAGCAGGCACTCAATGAAGGTTTGTGGACTGGATGAATGGACCTGACTTGTGTCAGACCGTTGTAATTTACAAAGCACTTTCTCATCCATTAACTCCAGGGTTATTCCTTGTGAGTCTTCCTCGCCCTTCACGGGCTCAGCACAGAAGTGTATGGTCATGGTGCAGCCTCCTCTTGTCCTTTTCCTGGACGAGAAAAAGAATGAACTGATTATAGAGAGGACGAGAATCCATTTCATTAGCCCACAAGCATCTCGAGGGCAAAGACCCAGTTTTATTCATCACTATATTTCAATACTTAGCACAATGCCTAGTGCTAGCCCAATATTTGTGAAATGTGTTGGATAAATCAATCTCCCCCCCCTCTGCAGAAGCGACCAGAAACAACAAGACTTCCTCCTTGGGGCGCCTGGCTGGCTCAGTCAAAGGCGCATGTGACTCTTGATCTCGGGGTTGTGAGTTCGAGTCCCGCCTTGGGTGTAGAGATTACTTAAGTAAAAATGGAACTTGAAAAAAAATAAATAAAAGACTTCCTCCTTACTACTGTCTGCTCCTAGAAGCTGAGGAAGAATGAGACTGAGATACACCCATTTCTAGCACACTTTGATGTGCAGAATCTCTTGTGACTCTCAGCTCTCTGATGGGGAAAAGGTTACTGTTCTTACTTTGTGCGTGGAAACTGAATCTCAGGGAGGCCGGGTGTCCTGCCCAAATCTCACTCAGTCCCCCCACATCTGTGAGGGGAAGAGGTGATGGCACAGACTGAAGACAGAATGGCAAAGGCAGTGAGGTGCCTGTCCGCTCCTGGAGAAGCAAACGAACCAGGTCTTTGTGTCCTAGACTCCCAAGATGCCTGCCATTAGCATCTGTCCTTTCCTTTCTGACTCATAATCTTCGGTACGGTGGCATCTGGGAAGAGGGCATGGCCCAAAGCCCGCATGTCCTGTGAGGTGAGGTTCTCAAGGGGCGCCTGGGTGGCTCAGTCGGTTAAGCAAACGACTTGGGCTCAAGTCATGATCTCACCGTTTGGGAGTTCGAGCCCCGCATCGGGCTCTGTGCTGACAGCTTGGAGCCTGGAGCCTAGTTCAGATTCTGTGTCTCCCTCTGTCTCTGCCCCTCCTCTGCTCGTGCACTCTCAGATGTCTCCAGCATCCCACTGCCCTTTTGGGGACAGATTGCAAACTTTTCCACCTTCATAGAGCTGGCCCTGGTTAGCCCAAACCACCCACATTCATGCCAGCGTGACCAAGAGCAAATCCACGGTTCACCCCAATCACCTCTGCACCCCTGAAGAGACATCAAGACCCCCGCACCCAGAGGTACAGGCGGGGGGTAGGGGGGTGGGGTGGGGGGATGGGGACACATTCTTGGCGGTGCTGGGCCATCTGGAAGTGGGCTGAACTCCTGAAAACTATTTTCTGGAAACCCTCCCCTACTGGACTTTTATTCCCAGCTCTAATTCCAGACTGCGATGAGACTTCTCCTCGGTACCCCGGGAAGGTGCCTCGCCCTGGCTCCTGAGCCAGCACCCCCTCCATACACACACACACACACACACACACACACACACACACACACACACAGCCCGCCCCCTCCGGTTTCCTTGCAGCTCCAAACTCCACTCCCGCTACGAGACCCCAGGGCGCCCTCTAGCGGACACCGGCGCGGGGTGGGGCCATTGCTCGCCCCGGGGGCCCGTCCCGCCGCGGGAGAGCACCTGGCAGGGCCCACACGGCACCCCGAAAGTTGGGAGACCCAGATGTGTGAAAGCGGTTCTTGTTTGTTTGTGTCTGGTTTTCTGGTGGCGGGAGGCGGCGCTCATGTCAGCGTCGGCAGGGAACCTGGCAGTGGGCCCAGGGACTGAGGCCCGACAGCTGCCACGCAGGCTGCGTCCCCTCCATCCCTGGGGCTCCGGGCTTCTCCTCCGGGACGTGCCCGCACGTCCCCCCGCCCCCACACCTCCCCACTTCAGCTCCCAGGTGCGGCCCCAGTTTCGCCGCCCGGCTTTGGGGTGTCCCCAGTCCCCTCGCGGCCGGCCCGGGCCTCCTGGGGCCGCGATCGGGACCTCGGGCGGGCCCGGGTGGGGGCGAGGGGGGTGTCCCCGCGAGGTCTGAGAAAAGGGGAAGGGGAGCCGGGAGCCTCTCCCGCTCGGCCTCCTGGAACTGCCCGCGCTCCCGGAGCGGGGGCCCCCGCCTCTGCCAGAAACCTGCCTTCTTAGAAGGGAGGGGGAAAGTGTGAATGAGAAGTTGGGGG
>NW_024412448.1:2925613-2946573 GCF_014898765.1 Herpailurus yagouaroundi | reverse complement strand
GGGTCGGAACACGCCCATTTCAGAGATGGGGAAACTGAGGCCTGAAACACAAGGGCAGCTCTTCCAGGGTCACGGGGTCAGGTAGAGAGCACAAGAGCCAGAGGCCCTCCTGCTGAGAATCCCGGGCTCTTGCAGCCAAACACTCTTCACACACACCTCCCCCAAAAGTGCGGAAGCGCCTGCGGCCAGCCCCCCAGGGAGCAGACGAAATTGCTAGCTCCCAGATTCCAACCCCAGCTCTTCTGAATCAGAAGGCCTGAGGGGAGTCCCGGAATCTGAATCCTCAACATCTCCCCAGGTGACTCTCTGACCACTTTCGTTGCTGCCTTCCGGGAAGACAAGCCCGGATCCTCCTCTCTTCCGGGGACAGGGAATTTCCTTCTTGAACCTTGACTAAGCCGATCTGGGAAATCAGCAGGGAGGGAAAGCCTGGGTGCACGGCCCGCGCCCCGGCAAGCGCAGGCAAGTGCAGCCCTTCCCTCTCCTGGGCTCCAGCTCCCAGCCCTGGGCCTGAGAACAGGGGGCCGGCCCCACAGGGAAAGAGTACGAGTACGGTGTTCCTCCCCCCACCCCCCCACCCCACCCAGGGCTGAGCCCTCCCAGCTGTACTGTGCTGGGAACAGGCCAGGCATTTGTGAAATCCTTGGGTGAGCCTGACCCACTGTCATGAGGACGGCCTGTGGAAGCTGGTGCAGGGAGGGGGATGGGGGGCTGTTCCCAGAAGCGGGGAGAACTCTGGACTTCCCACTCCTGAGTGTTCTGCATTACAGCACAGCCTTAAGCAACAGCAGCGGCCTGGAAGGCTGCATGGCAGTCAATCAGCAGCGGCTACAGGCCGTCTTCTGAAGCTAGGGTTCTGGATGCTAAAACTTCACGTAATCCTCGAGAAACCGTCACTGCTGCCATTCATTGCAATAATCAGGCCCAGCCTTAGGAGCAGGCTTGAAAAGCTAGACTTAGAGAAAAAGACAACAACCAGGAGACTAGCTTGTTAGGCACATTACACAAGAAAATGTATTTCCTCTGTTTCGCCTCCCTCCCCCCCAAATCTCCAATCTTCCTTTCCTATAGAAAACCTTATCTGGTATTTGCAGTGTGCGGATGTTGCAAGGTAAAGGCATGAAATGTAAAAGCTGGTCCTCCAGGAGGTCACTGTGCCTCACAACTGCAGGGGCGCTGTTCACAATATGATCTTCGTGGATGGTGTCCCCTGAAGTTGTGTGACGGGGGGCTGCGGTGTTTCTGGAGGTTAGGGTACCCTTGCCTTAACAACACTCCAGGTGATCCCGGTGCAGGTAGGAACCCCCTTCGGGGCACCATGACCGATGCTGGAGATCAGTGCTAAGAAGCATTCAGACATCAAGAGGCTTACAGTCTGAAAGGGGAACCAGAGGTGAAAACCAAGAAGTATCCTAAAAAGGAATGGGTGTAAAAATAAAGTGTTATACAGCAGACAGCTGGCAGCCCTAGGAGGAAATGACCTACAGTGGTTTCCCAGAAGAGGTGACACTCGTGAGCTAAGGCAAAACAGCAGGTGTTCCCCGGGCAGGCAGGCGTGGGACAGAGGGGCATTCTAACGACCTGAAACAGGGAAATGGCCCGGAAAAGGGAAAAAAACTTTTGGGAACTTCAAGAGGTTTGGTATGTCCCCATCGGGCACATCCACACCAGATTCGTCTTCTAAAAATACGGCTTTTATTACGCACGCGCACACACGCACGCACACACGCACGGTCCACGGTTCATCCCAGTAGGATCCACATTGGTTCGTTTGTCATTTTCTTCTAAATGGAATGGAAGGCCTAGCCTGGTAAGCCCCCCACACCCTGCACCCCACACTGGCACACACTTCCTTCCCTTTTGGTGGTCTCCTCATCTGCCTACCCCACACTCCCCCCCCCCCCCCCGCTCACCTGTGAGCCCGTGTCGTGTCGTGTTGGGGTTATCCGGCCCTATGCCCGGTCTGCTCCGAGCTGTCAGCACAGAGCCGGGCGAGGGGTTCAGACTCACAAACCGTGAGATCGTGACCTGAGCCGAAATCAAGAGTCGGATGGATGCTCAACCCACGGAGCCGCCCAGGTGCCCCAAAAGAAGAAATGTCTTTAAATAACGAGGTTTCAGAAGTCGTTACAATAGTAAGTCACCCACAACTTTTACTTTGGGACGCAAACAGGCCTCTTTTATTTTCAGCACCTGATGTTTGCGTAAGTGGCATTTCTGCTCTTCTCAGTGCGTCCTAATACGTGATATCCTTCCACGTTCCCTCCGCGCCTCGGATGCAAGTGAGGCGGGTAAAGTGACATCTGTTGCATTTTCCAGATGAGCAAATTGAGGTGTAGAGGGGATTCAGACCTGCCTCAGATCACACAGATAACTGGTGATAGAAGCAGCCTCCCTTAGGACATCGATCACTGGACTTCAGGTCCAGTGCCCTTCCCACGACTGCTAGCATCTGCGTGTGAGAGCCCCCACCGTCCAGGACCTCCACCTAGCAGTGGCTGCGAAGGCTCCCCAGGGGACTCAGATGGCAGCTGAGTCCACACTGGCCAGCTCAGCCCTGGGACAAGGTCCTGAGGCCGTCACTCTATCTGTGGAGACCTTGGGTGGTTGCTAGGAGCATGAGACACATCCCCCATCTCCCAGCAGGAGGGAGCCTCGATGGGGGTGCCCAACGCACACAGAACTCCCAAGGACATTCCAGCAAGACGTCCGGCCAACCCAACGTGCGGGATTTTGCTCGAAGCCTCAGAGAACCCCAATATTGCCCTGAACTCTGGTTTCCGGAAGCTGGGGAAAGAGGTGAGATGGCCTCTATGTAACTTTTTCTGTTCCGGAATCCCGTGAAAAGGAGGCTGGCGGGAGAAGAAACCAGCGCTGGGAAGGGGCAATTCTTCCCTGTGCTCTTCAGTGCTCCTTGGCTCCCAGAGAAAGTGGGCAAGGGGGTCTGGCCGGAAGGCTACCCAGAAGACACTTGGAGACCCACGGGCCTTGCCCGGTGGGGGGCGGGGCAGTCAGTGGCTGTGGCATGTTTCCCTACACCCTGGGGCTTCCCCGCTGGACTCCTCAGGCCATCACTCCGGGGTTTGGCCAGGAACTCAGCAAGGACCCTGACCAGGCTATGGCCAGAGCCCTGGAGTGGAGGGAGGAGCCCAGGAGAAAAGCCTGGCCCGCCCGCAGGCGTGCTGCCAGACCTCTCCCGTCTAAGAGAAGGAGCTGAGAAGGTCAGCCAAGGGGCCCAGCTGCAGCGAGAGACCTTGTGCCCACAGCAGGCCGAGGACTGAGTTGGTCCGTCTCGAGCGCCGAAGGGGAGGGGCTTCAACCCAGGCAGAGTCCACAAGCCCTGGGGTCACCCGGCTGGGCTCTGTGGCCGGGAGGAGAGACATCTGGACAGGAGCCAACGGAAAGGGCCAGCAGAGGCTGCAGACCCCCCAGGGGACAGGTGGGGAAGGTTGCACACACACGCGGCTCCCTCCGTCTGCAAATGCAGCACATGGTACCACCCCTCTGTTGTGCACTGTGCAATTCTCTTTCCATGGGCTGATGCCTGACAGCGAGTCGTCACCCCAGTCCTGGTCCCCCCGAGACAGCTGACCGGGAGGCGACTGACCAGGACTCCGGGCGGAATTGCTGGCGGGGGTCTGAGCTCTCCTCTGGGAGGAGAGAGCCGCTGGCCTGGCCCAGGATCCAAAGGTGTCCTCAGCCTTCGAGAAGGCAGGATTCAAGCAACTGAATCAGCCTGCCCAGGACGTGGGCGGAGCTCTGCTCCCCGGTCTCAAGGGCCCTTCTGGCTAGTCTCTGGAGGGTTCTGTGGGGAACAGACCAGGACCGCATGAGAATGTTGTTGGCCTTGGCCTCCCCGTGGCCTGTGGAGTGAGAATAAGACAGGTTCGCGGTCCCACGGCGCTCTCCTTGGACAAAGAGTACTCCCATCAGCGTCTTTTGTTCATTTCACAAACACCTTCAAGTTTCCAGTGCGCCGAGCTCTGGTCTAAGCACTTGAAATATATGAACATTTAATTCTCCAGGAACTCTTACGGCTTAGGCCCTATTATTGTCCCCTGTTTTCCCGTGGAGGGAACGGCCAAATAGGGGGTGCCGTGACTTGTCCCAAATCACGCAGCTGGCCAGGAACAGAGCTGGGGTCCCTGACCAGGGCCTGCACCTGCCGACGCCACTGAGGCACTGGATACTGGCATGGGAGCTGCCCCACCCCCCACTCCCGGACTGGTAGAGGGCAGAACGCTGGCTGTCGGGCAGGGAAGCTGGGTGTGTGCCCCCTTCACTGCTTCCTGGAAAACGACCTTGGGCCAGCACCTAATGGCCTTGCCTGGGTTCCTCATCTCTCCGTGGGGGATCTCAACAAAGCCTGCTCTGGGAGTCCTAAGGTTGATACAGGAGCAAGTCAAAGCTTTATTATTACTAGCAGGGGCTCCCTGGGACCAGCAAGATCTCGAACGCCTCCCGTTCACCCAACATCCAGCCCCACACACTCCTGCTCGCAGGGCCACCGGTTCCGTGGTGGCTTCCTGTCCCCGCAGAGAGGAAGACACGGAGGGAGCACTTCTTCCCGTCTCCTCCTTGGTCTCTTCCAGCTTTTGCTTTGTGCGCCTGCTCTGTTTCCTTCTTGTTTTCCTCAGCTGCCCTCTGTTTGACATTCGGTGGTTGTCCAACTTTCCTGGAGTCGCCATATCAAAGGACCACGCACTGGGAGGTTTAAAACAACACGTCCGGACTTCCTTGCAGTTCTGGAGGTCACAAGTCCAAAATCAAGGTGTTCATGGGCCTGCACTCCCTCTGAGCCACCGGCCGCGGGGCGGGCCCCGGGGGCGCGGATTCTTCCTTGCGCTTCTCAGCTTCGGTGGCCGCCAGCAGGTCCTTGCCAATCCTTGGCCGGCGGATGCGTCACTCCAGTCCCTGCCTCTGTCTTCACGCGGCCTTCTTCTCTGTGTGTCTGTGTCCAACTCTCTTCTTATAAGGACACCAGCCATTGGATTGGGGCCCAAACTCATCCAGTATGACCTCATCGTAACTAATTACATCTGCAAAGACCCGATTTCCGAATTAGGTCACATGCACAAGGTCCACGTGGACATGAATTTTGGAGACGCCACTCAAGCCAGTTCTGGGGGGTTGGTTCTGCAGGATCTCAGATCAAGAACGTTTTTTTCTTTCCTTGAATCTTTCAGGAAGAGCCTGAGAAATGTGTCCTTCTCCGCTCTTGGGCATAGGGAGAAGCGGAATGTCCCTTTAGGCTCTGTTAAGGGCACCTCGAGCAAAGGACAGCCTGGAAAGGCACCCAGGGATAGAGCCCAGTGGTTGGCCTGGCCAAGGGCTGCACGGCCAAGGGCAACGTCTCTCGGGGAGGGAGCATGCGTCTGCAGCCTGCCTGGCAAGGCCGAGTCCCCCACAGACATTGCCTCATTTAGCTGCAGAGATGTTCCTGCATTTCTCTGGTGAAGAGCTCCGTCTCAGCGACCTCAGATGACCCCTCACACAAGAAAGAGCATCCTCTAGAAAGCTTATTCCGAGCCTCCATGGGCAAGAGACAGAGGGGGGTAGAGCCACAGGGCCGGGCGTGGGAAGTCTGGCCAGCACCACAGTTCCTTGGCAACGTTACCCAGGGAAAAGTCAGGGGATGCCTGGCAGCCAGCTCTTTGCAAAGCCCGGGGTTCCTGACAGCGAGGGGGACACGGGCACACAGCAGCCTCCGTCCCTCGGATGTCTACGTTGAATCCCAACCACCAGGCTGGGGCAGCCGGGGACGACGGGACGTGGGCTTTCCTCTGCATTTGCGCCACCGTCAGAGAGGAGGCGGGACGGGGGAAGCCTCCAGGTGCTCCCTGAGAGCTGAAGGCCAGGTCCTCAGGTCCCGCGAGGCCCTCCTCCACCAGGGCCCGCAGCCCGTTCTCTCTGCCCACGCGCCCTTCACCCGCAGCTAAGGACTCTGGGCCGACCTCTGGCTCTGCCAGGCTCTCTGGAGTACCCAGGGCTGACTTCTAGAACCTGGGGAAGGAAAGAGGGAGATGCCAAGAAGGCACGAGGCTGTGCTCCTACCTGAACCACAGGAAGGGGACCGCCCTGCCTCAGCGCACCCACAGCTGCTCTCCCAGGGACAGGAAGTCAGCCGAGTGCCGAGCAAGCTGCTGGGGGGGGGGGGGGGAGGGGCTCAGGCACCTGGGCGGTCAGCTGGGCCATCTGCCCTCCTGGGCTGCGCTGGTTCCCACACCCCGGAGGCCAGACAGAGTAGGGATTAGGAGCCTAAATTTTCAGGGCGCCTGGGTGACTCAGTCTGTTGAGCGTCCGACTTCGGCTCAGGTCGTGAGCTCACGGTTCGTGAGTTTGAGCCCCGCGTCGGGCTCTGTGCTGATGGCTCAGAGCCAGGAGCCTGCTTCGGGTTCTGGGTCTCCCTCTCTCTCTGCCCGTCCCCCACTCTCGCTCTGTCTCTTTCTCAAATAAATAAGTAAATAAACATTTTTTAAAAATTTAAATAAAAACAAAAAAAAGAAGCCTAAATTTTCATCCCAATTCACTTTGCCTCCTCCCAGCTAGGAGACCTGGGCGCGTCAATAAACCTGCTCCCCGTCTGTACAATGGGGATATTAACGTTCCCCGCTTCCTTCGGTCGTTGTGATAGCTCAGTAAGTGAACACCCACATTGCTTAGTACACAGGGAGTGCTCTCTCAACACCGGGTGCTCTGATGCTCCGGACCAGGGGCCGAGCCCCTGGACAGACTTGATTTCTTACAAATAATCTGGCACTGCAGTAGCGGCCTGACCTGCTTAGGGGAGAGAGGGTGACCTTGCAGGCAGCCCCACCTGGTCTGCTGAGTCTCCCTGGGACACCAGTGACACCCTGCCTCCACTTGTTACACTGGGTGAGCTCTCCCTCCGCCGGGGCCCCTCTCTGGCTGGTCTGCACAACCACAGGACAATCAGGCTTTCGGCCAGGCAGTTACAGTAAGTCAGGCCCGCCCTTCCTCACATGGGGTACCCACCAAGCCTGGGGCCAGAGCCTCTCGCTTCCCATAGAGGAGGGGAAGGGGGGGGATGGAGAGGCCCTTCCTTGCCAGGTGCACTGTTAACCCCCACCCCCAGAACATGCTGGTCTTTCCCAGTGATTTCCAGGGGCTGCCTTGTCCTGGCAACCACCAGGCCCAAGCTGCAAAGGGCAGCTGAAACAGCAAATGATGTTCAGAAAGAGGCTGACTCACTCCAGCCAGGCTGCGCCCTCCGTGAATACTGTTGGACCTCAGCCTGGGATTCCCGCAGGTTCGGACAACAAGTTGGACCATCCTCTTGTAGGAGGCACGTTCCAAGGTAACCCTGAGGGGGAGGGAGGAGAGGAAAGGGCCCTGGCAAGGGTGCTGATGCACCGGCAGCTCCAGTTCCAGGCCGAGGGGGACAGCACAGGGACACGGGAAGGCCTCGCTGATCCCAGGCCTGACTGAGGAGGCAGGGGGCGGGGAGGACAGAGGACCCCATTTAGAGAGCAAGGGCACATTACATGATTATTCTATTTTAATCGTAACAACCCTGTAATGTAGATAGGAGTAATCGCTGCTTAACAGATGAGGAAACTGAGGCTGGGAGCCCGCGAGAGGAGGCTGGGTGAGGGGTGGCGCCTGCTGGAACAGGAAGGGACGCGCGCACAGAGCTCCGCCAGGGCTACCTGACCCCAGGGCTGCTTCTGACGGCGAGGCGCGCATTTCGCAGGCCTGGCGGGAGGAGGGCGCAGACCCGGGCGGGGGGTGTCCCCGGAGACCGGCCCTGCCGCCCCTCCCCTTCCCTAACCCCCCCTCCCGCGCTCCCCCTGCCCTGCTCCCCGCCCCCCGCCGGCCCCCAGGTCCGCGCCCACGGCAACCCCTCCTCCAGGCGCTGTGTGCAGGGGGAGGGACCGCACGGGCGCTCAGCCCGCGCTGCCGCCCGCCGCGCATTCCTCCGCCCTTCCATCAGCGCGGCCGGCCCCCGACGGGCTTCCCCGCAGGCTGTGAGGTCAGCGCCCCACCCCGCCGCCGCGGGGCCGGCCCCCTCCCCGGACGCAGGTCCCCGCGCGCGGGGATCCCGGCCCCCTCCCCGGTCTGCGCCCTCCGCCCACGCCCCTGCCCCACCTCCCCGGGCCCCGCGTCTGGGATCCTGGCCCTGCCCCACCTCCCCTGGTCCCGGCGCCTGCGCCCCGCCACGCGCCCCTGCCCCACCCGGATGTCCGCGCCCGGGATCCCGGCCTGCGCCCCTCCCCGGGTCCCCGCCGTCCCCCAGGTCCCCGCGTCCCGGCGCGTCCCGGAGCTGGGCGGCCCCTCGCGCCCTCCGGCCGCTGCCCGCGGGCCTCCGGGCCGAGCCCTATTTCGGGCGCTGGCGCTGCGGGCCCAGGCAGCCCTGCCCGGAAGGGAGGCTATTCTGGGCCGGGCCAGCCGAGCAGCTGTGGCCCCAGGGCTTCCCGGCAGGGTGCGCGCCCGGGACAGAGGGCACGCTAGGGCAGGGCTCTCCTCCCTCCCCACCTTCCTCCCAGGCCGCGCCCAGCTCCCTCCCCTTTTTGGCCAGACCCGGGTCCTCTGCTAGGCCAGGAACATTCTCTGGTGCCAGGTCACTGACAGAGTGTCCAGGGCCTGTGGCCACGGCGCACCCTCTTCCAGCGCCCCATGCTGCTGCCGCCGCCACCTACGCCTCTCCGGTCTCTGCGCCCACCTCTCGGTCGGGGTGATCTTCCTAGCACCCTGTGCTTGTACGACATGGCCTCTGTCCCCATGTGTCCCATTTGCCTGCCCTTCTTGGCCGTAGCCCCTCACCCGCGCATCCATGTGGTTCAGCGTCAAACCCCCAGTGCCCAATACGGGATGGATCCCCCCAAATGGTCATTAAATGAAAGTTCTTACAGGGTCGCGTTTGGTGTCACGGTCAGGACGCCGGACTCCAGTCCCTTGGGGGTCTTCTCACATTTTGCCCAGCAAAACCTTCTGATGACCACCTAGCTGCCCCCTGGGCCCCTTCCCCCACCAGAGGGAGTGGCCATTTCCACGGGTGGCCTTGGCTTGGTGGTCGAAGCCTCAGGCATCTGCACATGTGACCCGGGTCCCTTTGGGCTCCCTCTGACCTTAGGACCAATTGCTAGATTCCTCAGGGCCACGCTCTTCCCTCTGGGATAAAAACCAGGATAAAAATCTCTGTGGTCTATCCCACGTCATGGTCACAAGGAGACAAAGTATGTGTAACCATCAGAACGCAAGCCACTGCGTCATCCACCCCAAATCGCTCTCTCCTGACTGTAAGGTTTCCCGAAGAGCGCGCACGCGCGCGCGAGAGCCGGCTTGGGGGAAGAGAGACAGGGGAAGCTGACACCCGTCCCTCTGCTCACTAGATGTTTCCACGCTCCACCTCATGCGGCCCAGAGCCTCCAAACTTTAATGTCAGCACGAGCCACTCGGATCTTGTTAAAAAGCAGACTCCAATGCTTCAGGCCTCTGGCGGGGACTGAGATGTTGCATTTCCAGCCAGCCCCAGGTGGTGTCCCTCCCGCCAACCCCCACGGCACCCGGGAGGGAGGGGGGACCTCCCGGACAGCCCCCCCTAGTGTTCCCATGACAAAGCTGAGGTTTAAGGAGATTAAATTGCTCGCTTAACACAGCCAGGCCAGCACCTGGGCCCAGCCGGCCGCAGAATGTCCCCCTCCCCTTGGGCCTCCGCTGCCGGGGTCCTCCAGATCCTCCGCCCTTGGCCCCCCAACTCCGTCCCCGGCTACAACTCTCACCCCTCAGCCTGCTTTCTTTTTCTTTTAAAGGGTCGCGCCAGGGGCGCCTGGGTGGCTCCGTCGGTTAGGCAGTTAAGCGACTGCCTTTGGCTCAGGTCACGATCTCACGGTCCATGAGTTCGAGCCCCGCATCGGGCTCTGGGCTGATGGCTCAGAGCCTGGAGCCTGCTTCCGATTCTGTGTCTCCCTGTCTCTCTGCCCCTCCCCCGCTGACACTCTGGCTCTCTCCCTCTCAAAAATAAATATTTTTTAAAATGTTTAAAATAAAAAGAAATGAAAGGGTCACACTAATACCCGTGAGTGGTGAAATGTGCTATACGTACTCTTATCCCCGATGAAAACAGTAAGTTCTATATGGACAAAAAATGAAACTTGCCCCCCTACCCAACTCCCCTCAGCTCACCGCCCCCCACCCCCAGAGAAAGAAATAGGATCTCCGGGGGGCGCCTGGGTGGCTCAGCCGGTTGGGCGTCTGACTTCAGGTCATGATCTCACAGTTGGCGGGTTCGAGCCCGCGTCGGGCTCTGCGCTGACAACCTAGAGCCTGGAGCCTGCTTCAGATTCTGCATCTCCCTCTCTCTTTCTGCCCCTACCCCACCCTCTCTGTGTCTCTCAAAAATAAATAAACCTTAAAAAAAAAAAAAAAAAGGGAAATACAATCTCCAATTTGCTACTGGTTCTTTAATTGAGGCCATATAGTTGGGTCAGCTCTGGTTAACGCTGTAGGATATGGGTAAAAGGTCAGGCAAGAAGCCACCAAACCAGGGATGGCAATCTGGTGAGAGAGAGAGAGAGAGAGAGAGAAGAAAGTGTGGTTCAAATATGGGCCCAGGAAGAGGCAGGAAACCACTTTCTACCCAGAGCCCTCTCCTTGCATCTATCGGGGCAAGTTGGAACGGGTGAGGGAAACCCAGGTCCGCCAACACCCTGGCTCCTGAATAACTAACAGCCACCCGGTGCTCTGATTCACTCGTCTCTAGGTAGTTTACTTCCTGTCGGGGAGGCCTGAGCCTCCACCATCCTGTGTTGACAGAAGGGTAATCAATTGGCAATTAATTAAAAGCGGAAGGAATGCGGATTCGCTCCATCAGAACTCAGCGGGGAAGGCGGTGTTTTTCAGAGGTGCCTCTATGGGCAGGCCGGGCGCGAGATGAAACGCTGTCCTGGTTTCCCGAATGGCATCTGACCAATCCTGGGGGGCTTGCAGGCGGGGGCGGCGGGGATGGGGGTGGGGGGGAGGCGCTGGGGCCAGAACACCTGGGAAGCCGGGCCACTGGGTGGGGTCCTGGCCCCACCGCCCCACTGATGGAGCCGTTAAGTGAGGCGTTAAGTGGTATGCGGTGCCCGAGCGGGGCTGTGTTCCTTTCCTCCTTCTCGCTCCTGCTCCCCGCGGCCCCACCGGGTGCTCCACCTCTATTCCTGAGTTCTGGGGCTGAAATGCGGCCAACAAGTTAGTTGCCTTTAAAGATGGACATTTTCTCAGACTGGGGAAACTGGGGAAAAACCACAGGTCTCCGAGAGGGAAGGAACAGGGCCCACGCGGGGCGTGGGGGAGGGGCAGAGGGACAGGGGAGGGGACGGGGAAATCTCACCGTGCCCACTTCTGCTTTGCAGAACCTCTCTCACCTCATAACTTCCCCTGAAGTGCCCACTGGCCATTTGCATGGGTCTCCTTGGAATTCTGGATAGGAGCGCCACCCTCTCCTCCCCCAGCTCGGCCCTCCAGGGGGTGGCTGGAGCGCCACTGGGGAACCAAAGGGGACAAGTGGCCGTGGGACGGCAGCGACTGCCCCGAACCTTCCCCTGGCTGATTCACTCTTCTTCCAAGAGATGGGCCGTTTTCCTAGAATGTTGCAACAGGGGTATGAGGGTTTTTCCAGAGATTTCCACTCTCCCGATGACCCAGCCCTGAGCCCCTCGAGTGGAACCCACCATGACTCCCGCTCTCCCACCCCAAGGGCTGGGCATCTGCCCTCTGACCTTGTTCCCCCCTTTTTTTGGGTTCACACGCCCCCCCCCCCCCCCCCAGCTCAAGTCTCCGGGGATGGATGCCTGGTACCTCCAGCTGGGCACACAGCAGGCTCTGGGGCGGGTTTTTCTTCCTTAATGCATATTTGTTTCATGGCTGGGATGACTGGAGATTACTTACCCCTGATGAAGAAACCGGAAGGCAAGACAGTTTTAAACTTCTTTAAAAAAAAACACAACAATTCATCCTGAGCGTCACCCCCTTCATTGTTATCGGCTCCTCCCTTTCCGTTCCAAACCCTAAACTCAGTCCTGAGAGTGAAGCACTTTGTGGGGGAAGCCGAGTCTCACTCCCCTCTCTTTCCCCCAGTCCCTGGGTTGAAGCTCCATGGATTTTGGGATTTGGGATTCCACGGCCTTTCCCAGCCCCTCAAGGAGGTGAAGAGGGGGACGTTTGATCTCCAGGAAAGGAATGTCACTGTGGGCTCACTGTCCACCCAGGGCGACTCCCTGTGGGCTTAGCACGGCTGAGGAAAGAGACAGTGGGGGAATGTCAGGTACTCTAGATTTTAGGGGATATTTTTTCAAAAAGTTCAGGGAATCCTGGCCCCAAAGAGCTATAGGTTCTAAGAGAGAAAATGGGTCGAGGAAAAATGATCGACTAGGGGAGAAAGTCAGGGCTGGGACAATCCAGGCACAGAAGGTCTCAGTGACAAGAGCAGTGGGTGGGTACAGGAGATAAAGCCCTGGGGAACCTTCTAGGGAGCGGAGGTCTGATTTCAGAAGGAGCAGAGAAACGGGAGGGAGGGAGGGGGTGCTCTCAACCGGGACGGAGTGCAAAAGGACAGCTCTTACTTAGGTAAGGAGACTAAATGGTGTCCAAGAAGAAGGAAAACAAACTGCCTTTATTGAGTATCTGTTGTATACTGGTCCACCCCCCCCCCCCAAGTCCGTCAAGTCCGCCAGAGCCCCACGGAGCAGGTGCTGTCATGCTCTTCCTACCAGAGAGCCACTCGACTCAAGATGGCCACGCACTTGCCTCCTCCAAAAGGCTCCCCAGGCCACAAAGACTACTCTCAGCTACTCCGTCACACTCAGAAAGAAAGGGCAGGGCGGGATTGAGGGGAACTGAAATCCCATGGGGGGGGGGACAGCAAGAGGGGGAGGGAGGCTCTGAATCAACTCAAGTGTCAGCACCCCCCCCCCCCCGGGGGCTGCCATTGTGGAACAGGAGGGAGCTTGCGCCCCTGGCTGTCGAGTGGTGCCTTTTCTGTCATCCCTGAGATTGGGAGGGGGACAGGAAGATGGGCAAACCAGGCCCCTGTGGAACAGGAAGCAGATTCCAGAAACTGGAAACCAGCGAGGATGATGGTAATCACCAGCTAAACTCTGGAATGAATCATTAAACAAATTCATTTATTCATGCCCTTAGTCGACAAATATTTATGGAGTGTCTCTAAGTGCAAGCTACTGTGTTAGACACTGGGGGTGAACTCTTAAATTGGTGTGCACTGTTCCCGAAAGGACTTCGCAGCTACAAGCAAGGAGATGACAACATACAATTTATCGTAACGGGAAATAACTTTCAGCGGAGACATACGGATAAAACACGATGGGGACCCAAATCGCACTTCGAAAAGGCAGATCGTCGTAGCTGAATTCAATGCAGGGAAGGAGCCAGACATGTTCATAATAGGCCTACATATGCCAGTGTTCAAAAAGGCAAAGAAAAATTGGAATCTATTCACATGGGGTCTGTTGAACGGAATATGTCCTCACAGCACAACACTACACAGCCAACAAAAATTGTTTATGTAGCTGTACAGATGTACACAAAATACGAGTGAAAACAGACCACAAAAGACTATGTAGGTCTGGCTGCATTTTTGAGGTTTTTTGGCCTATGTACTTCTAGATGTTTTTAGAAACTTATGGAGGGGCGCCTGGGTGGCTCAGTTGGTTGAGCGTCCGACTTCGGCTCAGGTCATGATCTCACGGATTGTGAGTTCAAGCCCCACGTCGGGCTCTGTGCTGACAGCTCAGAGCCTGGAGCCTACTTCTGATTCTGTGTCCCTCTCTCGCTCTGGCCTTCTCCCACTCCTGCTCTGTCTCTCTGTCTCTCTTTCTCTAGAATAAATAAAACATTAAAAAAAAAAAAAAGATTAAAAAAAGAAAAGAAACTTGTAGAAATACATACCAAAGTGTTTGAAGTGCTCACTTGTCCTTGCAGAGTGGGATCTAGAATGCTCTAAAATTCTTTTTCATTGATCTCTATTTTGGAAATTTCATAAAATGAATACTACCCTTTTTCGAGGGTAGAAAGCAACTGATGAATACGCAACGCCCACTGGGAGGTAAGTCTCTGGCCCCGGCCAAATCCTGTTCAATATTTCCATCAATGACTCGAGTAGGGAGCCTGAAGGCATATAAAACAGAACTGGGGGGGGTCATCCAACTCATCTGGATGCAAAATGATGACAGGCTAGGACCGTAGATGAAAAGATCAGGACTAGGCATAGAGTCCTCAATGAGATGCCCCGGGGGGCCCAGAACTGGAGAGCCTAGGAGGAGAGACACAGAGGCGCAGGTTGACCGCACACCGGAGACACCGGTTGCCCTGAGACACCGGAAAGCTGCCACACCCCTGGTCCTTGTCAGGACGAAGTGGTCTTCAGTCCTCTGTGGCCCGAGGGAGAAGACAGCGTGTGGACGATCACAGGGAGGTGATGCCGCCCCCAGATCAAAGAACAAGGCAAGTTTCCAGGAGGCTGATTTCAACTCAATACAACGAAAGGGGAAAATGCCAGATCCTCAGACCCCGCCAGCTATCCAAGCCTCCCAAGAGCCCAAGCCATTGGCCACGCAGGGCAGGGAGGGAGGCTGTGAGTCTGCTCCAGCACGGGGGGGGGGGGCTGAACACCGGGGAGGCTGGACCAGAGGACCTCAGGGTCCCCCTCCAACTCACTGGCGGCGTCTCCCCCAGCGCTGTGTTTGCACCCAGGGAGTGCAAAGTGACCCCGACACACAGGGCCCTTGGGTGGGGGTGGCCCTGTGGCCCTGGGGAAGCCAGCACTGGCTGACTGCCCGTTGGAGGGTTGACAGCAGCCGGATGACAACACAGAGGAGAGGAGGGGTCAAGGGAAGGAGGAAAAGAGGGAACAGAAAACAAACTCAAAAGAGAGAGGAACGAAGAGAAGTGTGGGAGAGGGAAAGTGGGGAAGAGGTGTGGAGAGGCTGGTCAGCCCTGGAGGTGGGAAGGGAGGGCAGGGTGAGCAGAGACCCAGTGGGGGTGGGGGGGGTGGGGGTGGGGGTAGGGGGACGGGGTTTGCTGCAGAAGGCTGGTGCTGTGCCCGGAATCACCCGCTGTCCCGCAGACACCGGTCCACCTGCGTGTCATGCCTGAGTGCCTCAGTGTCGGTGTTAGTGGCCTTCAGAGAACGAAGAAGCCGTGACCCCTGCCAACCCTCCCAGGTTCACCCCGGAGCTGGGGCGACAAAGCACGAGTACATGAACAGTAAAGGAGAAAGCGCGGCCCGTCACAGGGCAGGATAAGGCAGGGTGGACTTGGGAGTCATGAGGACTCGAGTTCGAATCCAGACTTGGTGCTGTGTGGCCTCAGGCAAGGTCCTTAACCTCTCTGAGCCTCGGTTCCTTTCGCTGCTATGAGGATAAATGAGACCATGGATGCATATGGGTCCCCTCCCTGCCATAACGTGAGCACACCTTGACGTTGAAGGAAGCAACTCTGCCCTGCGTGAGAAGAAAAGGTGGAGAGGTCAGCGAGTCCTGGAGGGACAACTCAGTCTGGGCCTTGGTCGACCTTGGGGGAGCCGCGGAGCTTGACCCCTGTGTGTAGGCTGGAAGCGGCCAGGGCCCCAGGGACCCGGGCACCAGGGGCCGTCTGCGTGAGTGCTGAGCACTGACAAGGCCCCCTGTGAGTGCACACAGCTGGGGGCAGCTGGCAGGGTCAGGGGCCTTGGCACGGCTCCTGCCTTTGCAGACGGTGGGGAATTCTGAAGGAGCGTCCGGCATTGTGCGTATGTCCACAAGTGGCTGGAAAACTCTGGAGGCTGTGGGCAGAGCTGGCACAGGGTACATTCAGCCAGTCTCCAGAGGGCGAGGCAGGGCCCTCTCCAGCCCAGCGTTCCGGCCCGAGTCCTCCGCAGCAGCCCTCCCCGGAATTATTACCGTGGGGGGCAGAGCCCCCTCTTTGGGGGCCGTCTCCGGCCTGGGGCCCCAGCTGCTGCCCCAGCCTCCGGGAGGGAGGGTACAGAGCCACCCCGTGACTCAGTGCCCACTTCCTGCCACATAGAACCCTTGGCTGAGTCACCGGCCCCCCAAAGGGAAAGACTGGCCACAAGGCCGGAAAGCTGGAGCCCGATGGTGGCAGGAGTAGAGGGTGCTGGGCCCGCGGGGCCACCGCCGCTGTCTCCCATGGCCACAGCCCGGAGTCTCCTCCAAGCAGCACCAAGCCACCGCCAGCAGGACTGACTGTCTGGTATTCGCCCCCCCCTCCCCCGTACCCTTCCAAACAAAAACAAAACAAGAAACCCCAACTTTTTGTTTTGAAATAATTTCAGGGTGGTAGAAAAGTTGCAAAAGTGCTCCAGACAATTCCCGTAGACCCTTCACCCGGACACCCCCCGAAGGAAACAGTCTGTGTTGCCATTTCTGTTCCTGCTTCGCTCCCCACTTTTTTCCTAGGCCATCTGAGGCTGAGTTGCAGACACCATGCCTCTTTCCCCCCTGAAACACTCCTGGGTGTGCGTCCCCCCCAAAAAAGGGCTCTCTTACAGAATCACTGCACGGAGGCCTCCCCATCTCCTGGGGGTAGGGCCGGCCTGGGGCAACCGGGGGACATTCACCTGGCCAAACCTGGCCAAGGGCCAAGGGTCAGCACCCCAATTTCTTCCCTTGTGCTGAGACTGGGGCGCCGAAGGAGCACTCTGCATCTGTGAGATCTGAGACTGAAATTCACCACAGGGGTGAAGCTATGAGGCACAGGGAGCTACCCCTGTATAAATTCACCCTACCTCCCTGCATCTGTCCTCATATCCAGTGTAGTCGGGCTCTTGGAAGACAGCCTGGGAGACAGCAATCAGGCACATCACAGACTCGGGGACAGGCTGTCACCCAGGGTCCTGCACCCCGGGCTTGGGGTCCTAGCCCTGCAGTCACCTTGACATTCTTAATGGTTGTGTTTCTTCATTTGTGTTTTCTAAGTCAAGTCCAATGGGACAGTGGAGCCTAGCTCCCGTGTGGTCCGGTCCGTCCTTCCAAGGGTAGGTCCTTGGTCACGACTCTGCCCCCCACACCCCTACCCCACCCCCAGGCCTTACCAGTCTATAGCGCACAGGCCACCACGGCCCTGGGGAGCACAGCCCCCTGCCCTCATGAGCCAACCGAACGAGCACAGTTGTGATGTCCTCTTTGTTTCCGGACCCACTCCCCAGGCCAAGCCCTGAGCCTTTAGTCAGCATTCCCTCCGGTGGATAGGCTGTGCTCCCCATTCTACAGATGAGAAAACCAAGTCTCAGAGAGGTTCGCTCACCCGGAGATCAGCCGGTACTTAACTGAGCTGGACTCAGAGCCCCTTCTTCCCGCACTGAAACCCAAGCCGTCACTCTTGGCCGCTGATGTGGTTGTTTATGGGGTCTGTCTTTTGATCATCCGGACACAGGGTAATTGACCCCCCCGGGGTAATTGATCTCATTCTGTGCACCCCAGCGGAACTGTGCACACAGAAAAAGCTGCCGTGCCTGGAGCTGGGATTTAGGTCGGTGACCTTATGGGAGCGACGTTGATGCTTAGGCCATGTGGGCCCAGGACAGGCTCTCCAAGGTGGCCGAGCCAGGGCTGGGCCTGGGCCTGGGCCAGGCCTGCCTTCTTGCCTGTGGTCCAATTCTCGTTTCCACCAGCCAGGGAAAGCAGGCCTGAGTCACCGGAGTCCCTGTCCCTGACTCTTCGCCCATACACCAGGCATTCCAGTCCCTGGCTCTTGGCAAAGCCCCGCTGACTTCTTAGCTCGCCCCACCCTCTTCCCTGAAATAAATCAAAGGTTCGAGCTGGGGAGGAGGCCACTGGACTCCAGCCCTTCGATCTGCCAACGGAGGACACGGGGTTTGGGTGGGGGTCCTGACGGGGTGGGAGGCGTGGGTTTGTGTCCTCTCTGAGGCTCAGCCGTCTCCTGAATGGGGCTGGTGATGATAGTAACTCAGCAGAAGAGGCTTCCGGAGGGACCTCCACCCAATGCACCCCACGCACGCGCAGGGAAGATCACCTCCTCCCCCTCAGCAAGTGAGTTCGGTATTATTAGCATCCCCCACTTTCCAGAGGAGGAAACAGGCTCAGAGAGGTCAAATCACCTGTCTAGGGCAACCCCAGCGAGCCAAGCATAGCTGACGTCTAGTCTGCCAGGGCGACCGTGCAGAGCGGCCACCCTCCCCACCAGGGATGAAGGTCAGGCGGCCTCCGTGACCCCCAGCGCGGCCTAGCCACCAGCCCCCCAGCCCGGGGCTCCCGGAGCCCAGGGCTGCGGCCATTCCCCGCGGACCAACCAGCCCCGGAGGAGCAAGGAAACCGACCCCCTCCGGATAAACAAAGCACTTCCTCCCCGAAGCCCGGGCCCAGAAGGAGGAGGTAGTGCGCGCACAACTGTTTATAGAGACAGATGTTTGGGACGGAAAAAGAGAGACAGCCCTCCTCCACCCCCATGGAGACTGAGGAAGTTTGCAACTTGGGCAGAGGCCACTGGAATTGAAAAAGGAGAAGGGGGAAGAAGGGAGGGAACCAGATCTGACCCGCTGAAAACGGTTTGACATTTTCAGATGCTGGTGCCTAACAAAGGGATGTTGCCGAGGCAACCGGGCCTGCGGGCACAGGGCTGCGGATCCCGGCGCGACCAGGGGCCGAGCCAGCGGATAAATCCGTGCGCGCGCGGGCGGCAGGGCGGCGAATGCGCTGGCGGAGCAAATCAGCGAGCGCGCAGACATACCTAAGGGCCTCTCAGCCCGGGGACCTCCCAGGGATCCCCGCAAGGGGGGGGGGGGAGGTTGTTCGCGGCCCGCTCCTCCCGCCCCTCCCCTCCCCTTCTCCTTCTTCCACTCCTCTCTATTTTCTTCCTTGTCTCCATCTTCCCCTCCCACCCTTCCTTGTTTCCTAGGTGTCCGATCTTGCCCACGCCCCCGGCCCGGAACCGTGTCCCCATCTTCTTGGTGGCAGGTGGCAGAGAGCTCTTGGCGTGACTGATACCAGAGGGCTGCTTTTGCATGGAGGGAGGCCCCCAGGGGGCCCAGCATGGCCATATTGTCACTCTCTCGGGCTGGAGACCCTGGGCATTTCTGGCAGTGGTTACAGGGAAGAAGGGAGGAGAAGCCGAGAGAGCTTTGGGGCCTCTTTTCAGGGACCACATCTGCTTCCTTGGAATCTCTCTGCCTGGCTCCCAGCCCCTTGGTGTGCGCTCCCTCCCGGGAAGGGCCAGCCTGTCTCCCGGGGCTGGGCCCTGCTTCTTCGAGCTTCTGGGCTCTGGTGGTGATGTTGTCTTTGCCCTTCCCCTGTAGCCGTGACGTCCAGTGTGGGATCGACCCCGCGGCCACCTGCGCTGACCTGCCCCAAGCCCCGCCACCTCTCCCATCCGTGGAAACGAACTTTCTTCTCTTCCAGCTCAGCTGCATGGCCCTCTCTCTCCTTGCTTCCCTCCAGGGGATGGGAGAGGGGGTGGATGGGAGAACTTCCGATGAACTCTGGCCCAGACGATGAAAATTCCTGCAGCCAGGATGTTCTGTGGGAAAGAGTTGCAGCGGCTCTGGGGTCATGCCTGCAAGTCCAGCGGAGGGGGCCGGCACCTTCCCGCCTCCGACCTCAGAACCCCCCCCCCACCCCCCACCCCGGGATGCCCCACGATGGGAAGGGAGGCCACAGCTGGACCACACGTTTTTCCAGCCTGGCCCGCCCAGGAGCGCACCCCAATTCCCAGGCTGACGCTGGGAGCGCAAAGGTGTCAGGGTAACTGTCCTCCTCTGACAATATGGGGAGATTAACACTTGGCAGGAAGGACTGGTTTGGAGGCTGGGGCCGGGGAGGGGGGTGTCCCCATCCCGGAGAGGACAGGAGCTGGGGGTGAGGGGGCTCTGGTCAGCTGTCACCGGCCAGATGCCACCTTGCAAGGCCTCCCAGGGAGGGGAAAGGAAAGGAAGGAGGGAGCCACCAGCTCCCTAGTCCCTATCACCGAGAAGTAAGGAGCAGCCCATGCAGCTCCAGGAGGGCCTGGAAATCCGAACGTTCTTGATCCTTTCCAAGGAAACTGACAGAACTCTCCCCTCCCTTCTGCGGGGCTCAACCACGCCTCCCTTTCCCCCAAGGAACCAAGCCCGGGAGGTTACCAGGGGCTGTTGTCCTGATTCTAGAGGCACCGGTAAGGCCTGTGGGGTGCTCCCTCCTCTCTCCAGCTCCTGCTCAGCCAAAGCGTGAGCAATACAGCGGATTGAGGCCATCCCAGGGGGCCTGGGGCAGGCACACATCTGGTGGGGGGGGGGGGTGCTGAGGTCACAGCTGGGCCCCAAGGACTTCTGGGAGGGAGAGGAGGCTGAGTCCGACGAGGCAGGAAAGCGTGGTCACAACTACCAAGAGGCTGGGACCACCTTCCGGGGGAGGGGGGGGCCTGTGCAATTCACCGGGCAAACCATGCCATCTAGTTGGAGGAAGGAGGTGCCCGCTGAGGTCCCAGTGCGTTTCAGGGCTGCCCCACCAGGAGGGGGCTGGGACCCGGCCTCCACTGGTGCGCCGAGGAGTGGTGGGCCCCTGCGGGACCCTCCCAGGTCTGCAAACCCCGGTCCCGTCTCCCCCCCAAGAAGCCACCTCTGCACTTTCCTCTTTGCGAGGTTCCCTCCCTAAGGACCAGCCCACTTCGGTCCCGGCCTTGGCATGTGTGGGACCAAGTTAGAGGGACCCTAGAACCTCCCATCCTGGTCACGTCTGGATCCCCCCAAAGTTGAGGAGTATGGTGAGAGCGTGGGGGGTCTCCACCCCCCCCCCCCCCCCCCCCACAATGCGAGCAGCCCGCTTTTTGTGTTGGGCGTCCCAGGACAGACAGACGTGGAGAGAATGGAACTTTCTGGTGGCTTGTCCAGGTACCAAGCGAATCGGGTGTAGGCTGCAGGTGAAGTGAGCGTGGGTATGGGCGCGTGGAGGGAAATTCAGGTCTGTCCCTGCACCCGGGCTGCGGAGAACTGACGCCTCCGGGCGGGCGGC
>NW_024412448.1:2841564-2920613 GCF_014898765.1 Herpailurus yagouaroundi | reverse complement strand
ACCGAGTGGGGGAGGGGCAGAGAGAGAGGGAGACACAGAATCCCAAGCAGGCTCCAGGCTCTGAGCCGTCAGCCCAGAGCCCGACGCGGGCCTCGAACTCACCGACCGTGAGTGAGATTATGACTGAGCCGAAATCGGACGCTTAACTGACCGAGCCCCCCCCCCCCACCCCGCCCCAGGCGCCCCGGCTCATGCTTTTAAAATGTCAACTTTTGTGGTTACATAAAATACACACCTATTAACAAAGCAACTGTGGTTTATAAATAACTAAACCGCCAGGCTCTGGAACACGCGAGAACACCGCCCCCCACCCCGGTCGGCTGCATGCAGGGACTCCCGCACGGCAGGTGCCGAGGAAACCTTCAGGTGTCCGAAGCGAAGGCGCCCCGGGCCTGGGGGTGTCGGGGCGGGAGGCCGCGAGGGACGGGGAAGGGGCGGCGGGTTCGCGTGGCAGCCGCCGACAACCCGCCCCACGACTTCCCCGCGGGTCCCCCCGGGAGGCCCCGTGCGCCCCGCGCCGCGCCCAGGGCGGGTGGCCAGCTCCGCGCTGCCGCCCGCGGCGAGGCCGCCGGCTGGGTCCCCAGCCTCTCCTGCCCCAGCGCGTTTCCAGGAAGCGGGGAGTCGAGCCGGCCCGACTTCCCGACAGCCGGCCGGGCGCGGAGAGCTGCTGCCCGGCCGCCGCCAAGGCTGCGTCTACACCAGCGATCAATGCGCGCGGGCTCCCCTCCGCCCAGCGCAGCGCCAGGGCGCGCAGGGCACCGTGCCCGCCCCTCGGCCGCACAGGGTCCTGGGCTCCCTTCCTCCCTCCCTTGGCGGACAGGTCACTTGGCCGGCCTGCCTGTCTGCGACTGGGAGCGACAGTCGCCGCCCCCACCCCCACCGGGGCTGTGAGGCGCCCTGGCCGGTGCCAGGCGCCCGGGACCCCGCCCGCGGACCCCTCGGCAGCCAGCGGGTCCCAGGCCCAGCCGGCAGGCCCGCCGACCCGAGGTTGGACCAGCCAGCTCCTCCAGCGCTCTGCGGGGCCCGCCCCGCCTCTGCTTTTTAAAAAGGGGGTTCAGTGGATATTCCTGGGAAGGAACTCCCGAAAGAAGCCGCGGCAGGGGCTTTCCCAAACCCAGGGCTGCCCCCCACCATGTGCCTCCCCCCTGCACAGGCTGGGAGTGAGGGGGTTGGGGGAGAGGAGGCCCCCGGACCTCTCGGCTCACCAGCCACCTGCTCCTGATTTGGGAGGCTGGGGGTGGGGGGAGAGGGACGGAGGGAGAGGAGAAAGGCCAGGTGGGAGACAGGGCGACTGAGCCTTTGGGCAGGTGCAGGCATAGCACCCACCACGTGGGGAGGGGTCGGATGGAGGGAGCAGCCCCTTCCTGGGAACCTAACGCCGGAAAGACCCAGAGGTCTCTCTAGGAGGCGTGGGCCAGCCCCCACCCCCTGCCTCTCCCACGGACGGGGAACAGAGGAGTTGGAATGGGGGGGGGGGGGGTGCGGCGCCAGCGTCAGAATAGGAGCCCTAAGGGGGCTGCTTGCAGAAGCAGGGTTTCCTTCCCTCTGCTCCTCCCCTCTCCTTCCCCGGGGGCGGGGCGGGGGTGGGGGCCTGTTCCCGGGATGCGGAAGAGACTGACAGCTCTGGAGGAAACCGGGGTCTGAGCTTCCGCCACCAGCTCCCTCCCCCAGAGCCGCCTCAGACTCCCTGGCTCAGTGTCCAGCTTACCCCAGGATGGCAGGGAGGAATGGGGGGGGGGGAGGCTGGGGCTGGGGAATTTGGGGGTGTCTGGGATGGGATGGTGAATGTTGGTGCGGACCACGAATTCACCTCAGGGTGTCTGGAAAGGGCAGAGAGGGCGTCGGAACCCCTTGACCTTGTTGGTGGCTGGACAGCCTTGGATTGAGGGAGGCCCGGGTCTCAGGCCCGGCGCGCGTGGTCTAGCTTTCTGAAGGGCTGTCCTGCTCCAAGGTCCGAGGAGGGTGATTCTCTGGCAGGAGCCTCCCCTACCCTCTGCACCCCAGCCTCCTGACCGGCTTTGCTGAGTCCCCAGCAGGGACAGTCTCCTGCTAAACCTGGAGACACCTTGAAGGGGCTGTGGGGTGGCGGAGGGGAGCCCCCACCCCTCCCCGGGCACCCATGAGCACAGGGGAGAAGCCCTCGAGTTGGACTTTGGCACCAGAAATCAATTCTTTTGGTTGAAATTTGAATTAATTTTAGATTCACGCGAGTTGTAGGAAATAATACAGAAAAATCTCCTGTAGGCTTTGCCTCAGCTTCCCGGGAGGGTGACATTTTTCAGAACTGTACAGCACTGTCGCCGCTCACGCACTGGCCTTCGTACAACCTTATTCCGAGTCTTGCTTGTATATTTGGTTTCTATAATTCTATCACTGGGGCGCCCGGGGGGCTCAGTCCATTGAGCGTCTGACCTCGGCTCAGGTCGTGATCTCACGGTCGGTGAGTTCGAGCCCCGCGTCGGGCTCCGTGCCGACGGCTCGGAGCCTGGAGCCCGCTTCGGATTCTGTGTCTCCCTCTCTCTGCCCCTCCCCTGCTCGTGCTCTCTGTCTCTCAAAAATAAATAAAAATGTTAAAAAATTCTTTTAAGAAGGGTAACATTTCTCAGCGGCTACTTCTCACATCTGAATTTTGAAACCTGTGGACATATTACCTGTTCAAAGATACAGTGTTACCTAAACAGAGGCGAGCTGAGAGGAGTCCAGGGGTTCCCAGGACAGGGGGACAGGGCTGAGGTAGCTGGGGCTGACCCCTCCCTGGGCCTCGGTGTCTCCTCCGACTGAAGGAGTCAGGCAGCACGGATCCAGGCCTGCAGGACTGCGAACCACCCAGGTGAACGCCCAGAGCCCCAGCCTGCGCCCTGTCTGACGGGGACGGGGAGATACAGCCCTTCCTCCTCGCACCGTTTCGAGATTCAAGCACTGAACACACCCAAATGCTCCCCAAACGGTAACCCAGAAAACAGAAGCCTCCTGCCAGCCTGGGAGGCAGCGCCCCGGGGCCGCATCCCGGCCGCACCTGGAATCTCACCTCTGCTTCCTGTCGTGGGGGCGGCACGAGAGGGTCCCCAGGACCGGCAGCCTGATCCTGGCGTCCAGCGGAACTGGCTTGGAATCCACTTCTGTCCCCACGCTGGCCGTGCCGTGCCTTGCCCTGCCAGCCAGCACCCACTGTCCCTCCCTCCAGTAAAAGCACCCCGGTTTTCATCCCTTCTCCGTTCTTGGTCTTTGTGGCTCATCGATGGGACTGATCTCCCCCACCCTGCTGGGGGGGGGGGGTGGGGGACGTGACCCAGGACGTTCCAATCAGGACATGCTCCAGGCACGGGGACAAGACCCAAGCAGGCTAGGGAGAGCCTGCCGGAGGGTGAAGCCAGCGGGGGAAGCAGAAAGCAGAGACGTTTCCAGGTGACGCTGCCTGTGAATCTGGATCCAGCTGTGCCTGAGGCCTCGCTCTCCTCCTGCGTGTTCTCATCGCATGAGCCAACCTCTGTCCCATGGCCTTGGGCCGCTTACCTTGGCTTTCCACGGTCCTGACTAGCAGTTATTAGCTGAGGGCACGGGGCCATTTTCCTTGGGGGTTCAGTTAACGGGGCGCACGGGGCTCAGGTGGTTAAGCGGCCGGCTCGGTTTGGGCTCAGGTCATGATCTCCCAGTTTGCGGGTTCGAACCCCACATTGGGCTCGGTGCTGATGGTGCAGGGCCTGCTTGCTCCCTCTCTCTCTCTCTCTCTCAAAATAAATAAATAACCTTAAAAAAAAAAGAAGATAGAGTCAATGGCAGCAACACCACCTGCTTACGGTTGTCGTGCCGCCGTTCAATAAATAAAAGATACTGAACGGAAGTACCTAGTTAAGCGCGCGCAGGAAGCTACAAAGTAACACCTTGGTAGCAGGTGGCGCGGAGTCGCCTTAAGCCCACGAATAGGCACGAGACTGCTCCGACTCACCAGGAAAACCCTAAGGACTGAACAACCAGCCTTAGCTGGACTGAGACCAGAAGGCCCATGTCATGGGGGGGCAGAGACCCTCTCCCTCTCCAGGGCCAGCACAGCTCAGCAGCGTCTGTGGACACATCCTAAGGTGACCCCAGGGTGTCCCACCCTCTGTGATTCCCTCGTGGTGGGTGCAGTCCGGAGCTGGGACTGGGGTCTCAGGCACAGACCATGGCGAAGGGGACAGGATGTCACTCCACGGTTATAGTACGTCATGTAAGGCTCCCTCTTGGCAGACCGGAAGGAGAACGTCCCCCTGCTGGCTTGATGAAGTGGCGCCAGGGTGGGGGTCAGGGACTGGGGCCTCTAAACTTGAAGGTGGCCTCCAGCCTCCAGCCAGCAAAACCCCCCAGGCCCTCGGTCACACGGCTGCAAAGAAAGGAGTCCTGCCAATAACTGCAAAGAGCAAGGAAGCAGGCCTTCCTCGGCTGAGGCTTCAGAGGAGGACGCAGCCCAGCCGCCGCCTAACCGCGGCCCTGTGAGTAAGCAGAGGACCCGGCTGCGCGGTCCCCAGACCTCTGCCCTCACGCACCTGCACGGTGACAGACGCGCGCGTGGTTTAAGCCACTGAACGTGCGGGAATCGGTCACGCGGCCTGGAAAACAGGTGCTGTGTCCTGCTGGGGTCTGAGGCGTCAGAAGGAAGAGGCACCAGCAGGGACAAAAGGCCAAGACCCTCTTCTCACTGAGCTGGGGTGCGCTTTCCGGGGCCCGTTGGTAACTTCAGCTGAGTGACGACTCGCCCCTGACGTGGTTCAATGTAGGATCGCGGGGGCCATCTTGGAGACCGGCCGCCACACACGGATGGCAGTGAGGACAGAGGCTGGCGGGGGCTTGGAGAGGACGACGGAAGGGAGAGTGGGACAGTTGGAACGCGAGGAAACTCCCAAGGCCCTCGGGTGTGGGGCTACCCCCAGCCCCCCTCCTTACGTGGCTCAGGGAATGAGCTGGGACAAGAAAATGAGTCTCGCTTCTCCAAACGGGGCCCCGGACCCCAGGGGAACCGGGGCCCTGCAGGAAGGGGCAGGCCCCAGCTGCCTGCTCCCCTCTCTGAGCTTCTGCCTTGATGCAAGTGAGGCTTATCTGCGCCCTTTGGGGCGCAGGGTGGCTCAGTCGGTTAAGCGCCTACTTCAGCTCAGGTCACGATCTCGAAGTTCGTGAGTTCGAGCCCCGCGTCGGGCTCTGTGGCTGACGGCTCGGAGCCTGGAGCCTGCTTCCGATTCTGTGTCTCCCCCTCTCTCTACCCCTCCCCCACTCACCCTCTGGGTGTCTCTCTCTCTCTCTCTCTCTCTCTCAAAAATAAACATTACAATAATTTTAGAGGCCTGGGGAGGCCAGATAGAGACTGCATGCAGCTGTCGACCAGGCCCTTTCCAGCATTCTCCCACCGAAACTTTGAATGACTCTCGCACGGGGTGCCGTCCACCCACGTCATCCAGATGAGGAAACTGAGGCTCGGAGGTCCCATGGCAAGTGGGGAAGAAGGCTTCTGATGCCTCAGGGGGTCGCGTCAAGGCTCCTGCACCCAGGGCCTCCTTCCCTGGCTGAGCAGGGAGCCAGGGGAGGAAAGAGGGAAGGAAATGATCCGGGAGGTCAGTGCCTGGCAGGGGGTGTAGGGCTATGGCTGGGGGCGCTGAGCCTGGAAGAGGGCTGGAAACCCTGCTCAAGCCATCTGAGACCCCAGCTCTGACACCACCGGCCGGCTCACTGGCTGCCAGCCCTCCCCCCATTGATCTGGAGAGTTCAGGCTCACATCGCTGGCTGCACAGGCTTCCTGGAACCATCCTGCTGTCTCCTTTGGGGCTAGCCCAACCTGGCTGCGGTCGGGAGGCCCCCACAATGGGAGAAGGAGGCACCCCTAAAGCCAGCCAGGTGCTCAGATCTCCTCTGTCCGATGAAAGGCCCTGGGCTCTGAGTCCTGGAGAAGGTCCTTGTGGTCTGGTGGGAATGGCAGGGCCAGCTTTGAGCAGGCAAGAAAGCCTGTGGACCTAGAACTCCGATAGGAAGAACAAGACAAGCTCTGGGTCAGGCAGATCAGGTGGACTGAATGTGCCCCACGAGAGGATTCTGGAAGGGCAGAAGGGGGGGTGCAGGGGTCAAAAAAAGCTGAGGAATGCCCTGCAAAGCCCGGGGGGGGGGGCTGCTCCTGCTACTACGCCAAGCTCGCTGCCCCCCCTGGGTGCCACCTATGTGTCCTTGCCATGGCCCGGTCAGGGGCCTTATCCCCACTCCTCGCTTACCAGCAGCGACAGGTGGGGCCACTTTTCCACTTCACTCCCTGGACCCAGGGGTTGCAGATCCAAAATCCCATCTGTACGTTGACATCCGGGGCGACAGCGGCACGGTGCACCCCTCTGTGCGCCCCCAGGCCCTTCACGCTGGCCTGCATATCCTGGGATACTTGGGCAAGCTCAAGTCTATGACCCCTGGTCTCTGCAGTCTGTGTGCGCACACGCGCGCACACACACACACACGGGTTCCCGCACCCAGGTCACCTGACCTCTCAGAACCGCACAGGGAAAGGTGATCCTTGCTCCCCGGGAGCCCAGCTACCTTCACGGCATCCTGCCCACCCCACCCCCCTGCCGCCCATCTCAACTGCTGTCCCCAACAACAGCTCAAGTGCCCCAAACATGGGCATGACGGCACCCAGGCTCAAGGCAGTCCCCGGCTGGGACCTCTGCAGAGCCTGCCTGGAAATAGGAGGCCAAAGAATGCAGTGGGCAGCTTGGCAGAGGGACAGACGGAGCCACCGGGCTTCCAGTAACACGCTGGCCCTGCCCTGACCTCGCCCACCGGCTCAGGGACTCAGCCAATAGATGCCCGGTCCTGGGCTCCAGCCCCCAGCAGCGCCAGGCCCAGCACAGCTGCTGGAGGGCCCTCCTGGTCACCACCCCTTGCCCCCGGCGACAGCACGACTGGAACGGGATCCCTGGCCTCTCAGGGTTCCAGCCGTGCCGGGAAGGGGGTATCTTTAGTTTCCCTTCCTGGAAGCCCACTGGCTCCAGTCCCACGTGGCCCAGCAGCCTCGCCTCCAAGCCCAGGCCACCTCCCCCTCCAGCAATAGCTCCCAAGGAGAGGAGCAGCCGCTGGAGAAAGGCCTGCCTGGCCAGTCCGTCCCCGGGGTTAGGACCCCATGCCCAGCTTGAACGGCCCAGCCAGGCCTCCCGGGTCCCCTCCTGAACCCTGCTCGCTCGGGGGTGTTGGCCCAAATACACCTCACCCACGCTCGAATCAGAGGACCTTCGATAACGTCAAGGCGAGTCCCTTGCCAGAGGAGGAGACCGAGGTCCAGAGAGAAGAAGGCAGTGGCGTGGGGTCCCAGAGAGAGTGGCAACCAGGGCAGGACAAGACCCGCGGCCGTTCCTGACACACCAGCGTGTTTTCCCGGCACCAGGCTGCGAATCATGAAATGACCCGGGTGGGGGACTCCTCGATCGCACGACTTCCGGGGTGCAGGGACGGGCAAAGCCGTTGCAACCGTTTTGGGAAGAGCTGGAGTCCAGGAAACCGAAAGGCAGTAGGGCCGCCGGGAGCAGCCGGAGGAGAGGGGGCTTGAGTGCCCAGAGGGGAGAAAAAGGCCAGATGAGAAACAGCACCCACCTGTGGGGCCTGTCCCAGGAGGAGGGCCGGGGACAGGACAGGTGATAAGACACTGAGTCAGCAGCGGGCCAGGAGAGGGCTGGCAGGATCTCAAGCTGCAGGGTGGCCCCGGGGCCTTGGGAACTGGGTGAGAGGGCAGTGAGCCCCTGACCCAGGAATGAAAGCGGTCAGGTCGGGCCTGATCTCATTTCCTGGACACGAAGACGCACAGCATGGACTGTTCAACCGAGACTGGGTGGGGGGGGGAAGGGAAGACTGGAAAACTCTGCTGTCTGTCTGCCCCCAGGGGCTCAGGGTTTGGGTCAGGGGAGAAGGCGGAGAGGGCAGGCAAGACGACAAACAAGTAACGACACAGAGACTTAAACCGTAATTATATTCATTGTTTATATATAACAGAAAAATCCAGAGGCTAGGGGTTTCCAGAGCTGGTTGGCCCTTCAAGGATGTTGGCAAAGGGCCAGTTCCTTCTGCCCTTTCATGTCACCAGGTTAGGGCGACTAATTATCCTGTTGCCCAGGACTTTTCCAATTTTAGTGCTGGAAATCCTGCATCCCGGGAGTCACGTCCAGACGTGTGGTCACCCCAGCACTGGAGATGGTGCTCCTCGTGGGCACAAAACGGCTGCCGCAGCTCCAAGCATCACACCCTTACAAGACAGGGCACTAAGCAAGAGGAAACGGGGTGCAAACAAAACAGATTTCTCTCTGAGCCTCCCAGAAGCCCTCAGAGCCCCTCCCCTCCTGTTTCACTGATAGGCCTGGGTCGCATGGCCACCCCGGACCAATCACTGGCAAAAGCGTAGGGGGTTGGGATGACTGGTTTAGATCCACCACCATTCATCCCCTGGGGACTCTGGGGTCCCCGGGCACAGCAGGGGCACAGGTGTTCCCTTAGAGCTGAGGGCCAGCGTGGGGCTTCAGTGAGGCCTCGATGGCAGGAAGTGAGGGCCGTGGGGGGCCTGGAAGAGGGGGAGGGTGCCAGCAGAAGAAACAGGGGCCATTCCGAGCGGAGCGTGTGCCCGGGAGGCCTGGGAGGCTGGAGCCCAGGGAGGGGGCTGGGAAGAGGGGCAGAGGCTCAGTCCCTCCAGGGCCTGGGAAGCGGTGGGAAGGAGTTTGGGTTATTTCCCAGCTCCTGCCTCTGCGGGGCCAAGACCCCGGGGAGTGAAGGGAGGAGCCCCAGGTGGAGGTGCCTCCTGCAGGGGAGAGGCAGAGGCGTGAGGAGGGGCCGCTTCTGGATCTGCTCTGAAGGCAGAGCTTTGTGTCTGGACCGATCTCGGGGTGCAGGAGGAAGGAGGGGGGCAGGACAAAGGCCCCGTTGGGGGCGTGGGTAGCTGGTGGCCTGGTTTGCCAGTTCCGGAGCCCAGAAGACTATGGGAGGAGGGTGAGGGCGTGGGATAGATCCGGGCATCAGGCTGGATGCGGACGGACGGACGGACCGACCAAAGGGCTGTGTGCGGCTGCTTTCACCCTCACATCTGGGTCAGCGCCCTGGGCTCACACCCAGCGAGAGAAGCAGATTGCAGGGGCGGGGGGTGGGGGGGACGGGTTTGCAAACCTTTTAGGCTGAGATGTAACATCCACCCAGGCAGATGCAGAAATCCTGGGGGTCCGGGGTCAGGACACAGAACGCTCCCAGCCTCCGCAAGGCCTCAAGCAACCCTTCCGAAGTTCTGCGGGACGTTGGGGCCTTTTCCGCTTTCGGAGGTTACGGACGGCGTAGCAGCGAACATCCTAGCCCACGTCCTCTGATGAGCACACGAAGGGGTCCCGTGGCATTGCTGGGTCCTGGGCCGGGAGTCCGCTCAGCTTGGGCAGACACGCTGACGCGGGTACAAAGTGGCCACATCCCCGCGTGTCCCACCAGCGCGATGCGCGAGACTGCCCGGACCTTTACGCTGAGGATTTAATTTGCCGCACTCTTGGTTGCGTTTGCAGGCCTCTCAGGTCTCCGTCCTCCAGCTCCGGCACAGGGGACCTTAGCACCACTCCCAAATGGCCACCAGGCCTCCCCAAAGAATATTCCATCCGAGTAACCCAGGGCATTACCAGGCCAGCAGGGTAAAGTCAGGTCCCAGAGCCCCGGCCCTCCCTGGGGCGCTGCTGTATAGGTCCCTTTGTAGAAACTTTATAGAAATTCTGGAACTATCGCCGTCAGTAGCTCTGACTAGCGATAGAACCTAGAACCTAGCCAGAACCTGGAAGAAGCCCCGCTTCCGGAAGCAGCAGGACGCAGCGGGAGCCAGGCACAGCGGGGCCAAAGACCGGCAGCCTCCAGGAGCTGGGGCCTGGACCGGGCACGGGGCGCCGCTGGCCAGCAGGCGGGAGCTGACGGCCCCGAGGTGACCGGCTGCCCGTCCCCACTGCGCTTCGCTCTTGTGAAGAGATGTGGGGGTGACTCCGGGGACGGCCTATGGTCCCCACTCCTGGACAGGCAACCGGTGGCACGGTCCGCCCCACCAGCCCCAGCAGCCATGGCAAGGCTCAGGGGCGCCGTAGGGCACCCACCTGCTCCTGGACCGAGGGGAGCGGCCGGCCCCTCTCCCGCTCCCCCTGCACCTGAGCGGCTCGACCCGGCTGCCTCAAATACCCCACTGGATGTACGGCCAGAGATGTGAGGGTCTGTAGGGCAAGCCCCCGTCCCCCACGATCCTGCTCTCTTCCTGCCGTCAGCTCAGCCCGTGCCCCCAACCCACAACGTCAAGACCTCCCTGCTCTCTTCGTTCACAGTGGAACAAAAACCCAAACCCGTCTCCCCCTGAGCTGACCCCTCCGCAGCCTGCCCTGCATCAGCCCCTTCTCCCCTCTCCCCTGCGGGGCCATCTCCCGTCTCAGACGCGCCCCTCAGCCCGTCCTCGGTTCACGCAGCCAAAGGCCCACCGCCCCACCTGTGGTCTGCCCAGTCTGTCTTAGTCCCATGGGGGTCTCGGCGCACTCACCCCTCCTCTCGGGCCCGGCCCCGCTCTCCCGGGGCTTGCCCCACACGGCGCGGTCCTCAGTGGCACGAGCGGGGCGCCCTGCAGTTGAACTCTGACAACCGTCTACCTGGAGACAGATCCCACAGGGGAAGGGCTCAGTCCCGCGAGACTGCCCCTCCCTTCAGAGGCAAGGAGGGGGTCCCCAGGGAACCCACCGCTTCCGTCTGACTTGGCTACACATCAGAGAGTGATGCCCTCCTCCTCGGATTCGAGTACCTGTTGGAGAAGCAGTTTATTGTACCATAGAGGAAACGCTCAAGGACACAGGCGGCCGGCCGGGGGAGGAGACACATAGGGCGAGGTCTGGGAGGCTCCCAAGCTCAAGAGCTTCGGTCCCCGTGGAGCTGGGCCGTTTCACTCTCCTCGCATGTAGATGTGTTCACCCAAACCCTGTGCTTCGGGGGATTTTCACGGAGGCTTCCTCCCGTAGGCACCATCAGTCATCAGTCCGTTTCCAGCCCCTCCTCTCTCCTGGGAGGAAGGGGGCTGGGACCACGGCTCGGGTCTTTCAGGCGGCCGGTCCCCATCCTGGAGCCCACCCCCCACCCAGAGTCACCCCCCTGGAACAAAAGACATTCCTATCACCCGGGAGATTCCAAGGGAGCAGAGACCAAACCCTAGAACAAAATATGTTCCTAGAACTCTGATCGCTTAGGAAATTACAAGGGTTTTGGGGGCTCTGAGGCAGGAACCAGGGGCACAGACCAACACATATTTTTCTATTTCTTTACATGGGCCTCTCTTCTCCATTTCATTAAAAAAACATTTTTTTTTTTATTTAAAAAAAATTTTTTTTAACGTTTTATTTATTTTTGAGACAGAGAGAGACAGAGCATGAACGGGGCAGGGGCAGAGAGAGAGGGAGACACAGAATCGGAAGCAGGCTCCAGGCCCTGAGCCATCAGCCCAGAGCCCGACGCGGGGCTCGAACTCACGGACGGCGAGATCGCGACCTGAGCCGAATCGGACGCTTAACTGACTGAGTCCCCCAGGCGCCCCTCTCCTCTCCGTTTCAAACACCATGACAGCAGGGGTAGAGTCAGGAAGCAGCATTCTCTCTGTAAATGGTGGCAAAGTACGGCGTGTGGGCACGGGTCCACACTGCCGGGCTTTCTTGGGTTTCTTACAAGCTATTTACTCAGCCCAGGGTGAGCATCACCGCCCGGGAGAGCTAACACCTAAGATTATGTGTTGGCGGTGTTGGGCTGGGAGCCTGGCCAGGATCCACAAGTGGCCTTACTTCTGGGACATTCTCCCCATTTAATGAGCGGACCCCCTTCCTGTGGGCGACCGTGCGGCACGTTAGCAGGGGCCAAGGCTTGCAGTCTAGAGTAACACACACTTCACTCCCTGGAGACCCTGTGCCCCAGGGGACCTTTATGCTTCCGAGGCTCCAGTGTCCCGCATTCCCAGCTGTGCCTCAGCAGCGAGTGGCGAAGGGAAATACACTCTCCCTTTGCAGAGTCTGGGGGACTCTGCTTACCTCTTTGCACTTCGTGCCCCTGCCTGCCTCCTGGACCGCCAGTGGTGGTCACTCACTGAGCCCTGGAAGGCCTTCGTCCCTTGGGGCGCCCTGGGGACCGCTGATGTCCTCCCTCGAAACATCATTACCTGTGGTTGTCTTGCCCCGACGAGGTGGCCCTGAGGGCCTGCTTAGGGTCACGCGGGACAAGCCTGTGTGGATTTGGAGACCCTCTGGAAGAGGGTTCTGGAGAGATGCAGGACCGGGTGGGTGGCCCACAGCCAGGGTTCCGAGCTGGTGTCCCCGGGCAGGGACAGCAGAGGATTCCGAGGGTCGGCACTTCGTGCACGCTGGGTGTGGGAATAACAGACCCAAGACCGAGGGCAGAAAGGTCCGGAAAGTAAGATGGAGGATGTGGGCCCAATATCATACTCTCCTGTGGCAGAACGTTCCAGAAATCGAGTGGGCTTCCTCACCCAGTACTGGGCCCCTGTGGCTGGGTGCTCCTCTCAGGAATGCAGACAACTTCTGCAGGGGTGCTGGAGCGCAGAGGGGAGGGGCGTTGATCAGCTCAGGTAACTGACTAGCCAGGGTTCCGGAAAGTCTCATCCTTCCAGAGGAGCAGCCACCGGGAGGCGCCCCCAGCAGGCTCTCGGCACAGGGGCCCCGGAGCAGTTGCTGGGCCGCATGTCACTGGGTGCAGATCTCACGGGGGAATGGGCCTCCTCTAAGCTTCACCTTGCCAAATTTGGCAGACCAGGAGGTGAATTCCCAAATCAGGGACAGCAAGCCAGTGTGAGGGACAAACCAGACCAGGCTTTGGTGAGGGGGAGACCAGGTGGGAAAGACCAGTCCCCGAGTCACCTCAGGTCACCTTCGGATGGTCTGTACCCGGAGGGTCCACGGCACCTGGGGAAAGACCTCGGGCCCAGGCGGACCTTGGAGAGGCCTCCGGCTAGGCTGGCCAGGGGACTACTTGTTCCCAGAACACTGCCTGCCCCAAAGGCCGTTCACCCCGGACGGTCAGGCCGGGCCAGGGGGCAGGTCTCCAGCCCAGGAGCCAGCGGCGAGGGGTGAGAGATGCCAGCGGAAAGGCCCTGTTCATGCCTCCGCTCGCTCGGGCTGCCTGAGGCCCGAGGCCGTGGGTGCTCTGAGACGTGGGCCTGAAGGTGGGTGAGTGCACGGCGCTGGGACAGGGGCTTCGCCCCAAAGCGTGAGAGCTTCTCTTCCCAGCTCGTGCACACTCAGGCGGAGGGTCCCACATGTTGGCCTTGGAGGCTCCCACCTACCCAGGGCGGATGCAGGGATCCAGCAGAGGACCAGGAGAGCTGACTGGGCCGTAACTAGGGCAGGGCTCGGTGCCGAATGAAAATGCTGGGTCCCTGCTTCAGAAAGTACTGAGACTTCTCAGATGAGGACTGCCGAGCATTAAGCCCAGCGCAGGCTGCTTCTGAGCGTGGGGCACCTACGTGGGTCATATCCTCTGAAGCCAGCCCTGCAGCAGAGGGAGGAAGCGAAGAAAAGTCCGCGGTGAGGGGAGCAAGGATGTTATAATGGGCATCTTAGGTGCACACATGGCACATGCAAAAGCCCTGTGGCCACACGCCAAGGGCTATAGCGAGAGCCCTGGAGTCTACCTCCCTTTACATCTTGGGTCTCAGTTAAACCTCTAAATAACCCCATGAGATAGATGCCAATAGCCCAGCTTAAAGAAGTTCAGGGGTTCAGAGAAGTGGGGGGTCCTGCCCAAGGACACTCGGCTGGCAGACATTGGGATCCAAAACCAGGCCCCAGGGCTATCTCAGACCACCCTGGCCGTGCCCTGACGTGGCTCCCCTCTCAGTGCCATGGGGCCCAAATCCTGGCTCCCCCTCCGTGAGTTCAAATCCCAGCTCTGGCCCTACTTAAAGCTTCGGCCAGTTACTCTCCAGCCTTTGGTTTCTTCCTCCGCAAGATGGATATTGTGTCAATAGGCCTTCACCCTCTACAGGATTATTTCTCACAATATACACGGAATGCCGAGAACGGCACGGGACACGGAAAAGCCCCAGATACGTGTCCTCCATCAATGCATCTTGGCTCTTGCTCCTGCCCCAGTGCCACCCACCTCCCCACCCCGCCCCCCGCCCCTCCGGTTCTAAGTCTTGCCCGCCACCCCGGAAGCAGACCTTGTCCACCTGCAGGAAGCCAGGCCACCAGGCAGCGCGTGCAGGACTCCACGGCCCACGGCCGCTGCGGCCCAGGTCACACACACACACACACACACACACACACACACACACATTTTCTCTGCTCACTCTCACCGTGCATTGGGGCGGCTTTGGCCAAGTGGGAAGCCGGGCTGCGAAGGTCTCCCTCTAGTGGCCCCAGAAACAATGGCTGCTGCCATGGTTTCCGACCCCGCAGGAAGCAGTGGGGACCTTGCTCCTGTGCTGAGCGACAGCAGAATCCTAAGGGGCCCCCCCACTCCCAGCCAGGCCCGGACACCTGCCTTCTGTTCATTCACATGTGAGCGGCGGGAACCGAGCTCTTGCCTGCGGCAGCTCAAGCCAGAGGCTCGAATCTCAGGGCAGGATGACAAGGTTGGGGATCTCAAGGCAGCGGGGTCCCAGGCTGGGAGGAGTAAACCTAGCCCCCCCTCAGGTGCTGAGTGCCGCCCCAGGGCTCGGACCACTCACAGAGCTAGTAGAGGGGGCGGTGGGCACGGCGGGCAAGGGGTCCCGCAGCTCTCGATGTCCAGGCAGGAGAGGAGAAAGGCGGCCCAGGAGGAAGGGAAGGTGCAGGAAAGGCCCAGAAGCAGGAAGCTGTGAGCAGGGTTTGGAACCCTGGGCAGTGGGGCTTTGCTGAAAGGTAGGGGTGTGGGGCAGGGTAGAAAGAGAGCACGTTGGAGGGGTGAGCTACCACCACGTGGAGTGGGCGTGCGATGAGCGGACGACGGCTTTGCCCCTGTTGTCTCACGAGAGTGCCCGTGGCCCTCCGCAATGACCGATTCCAAGGAACGGTTCCCCAGCCTGCGGCTCTGGACTCGGCGGGAAAGGGGCCAGAGAACCCGGATGATCACACGCAGTCCAGGGGCGCCTGGGTGGCTCAGCCGGCTAAGCACCTGACTCCAGCCCAGGTCACGATCCTGCGCTTTGTAGGTTCGAGCCCCGCGTCGGGCTCTGGGCGGACAGCTCAGAGCCCGCTTCGGATTCCGTGTCTCCCTCTCTCGCTGTCCCTCCCCCGCTGGCACTCTGTCTCTCTGTCTCCCCAAAAGAAGTAAACATTAAAAAAAAAAATGTTTTTTTAAAGAAAAAAGAAAAAAAAAACAAGCAGTCCAGTTAATTCTGAGATCACGACTGGCCACTTCCCGGGCTCCCTGTGGCATCATCTAATTACCAGGGCAGGTTGCAGGCCGGAGACTCTGAGCTGGGTGGGGGGGGGGGGGGGGGGTCTGGAGTGAGCCGAGCACCCCGGATTCCGGGTCGGGAGGTGCTGGTGCACTGTGAGATACAGCAGACTGCGGGGCAGGGGCCTCGGGGGGCACCCGAGGCTAGCGGAGTTGGGAGGGAACTATCGGACCTCCGTGAGTCCCACGCTGTCCGGGCTCCTGGTCCCACCTGGGAGACGAGGCAGTCTGTTCCCAGCCTGCTGGGAAAGCGCGGAAATGAGGCCTCCCCCAGGGCTGGGAACCCACTTCGCTGCCACGTGTCCCGTGTTGCTTCCCTTCGCCTCTCTGAGGCCAGGTTTCCCCACAGCCGAATGGGACCGAGAAAGCCCACGGGTTCCTTGTGGCTTTCTCCTCTCTTCCCCCTCTTCTTCTTCTTCTTTTTTTTTTTTAAATTGTGGTAGAACACACATGCTGTACCGCTTGCCATTTGAACCATTTTTGAGTGTCTCGATTCGGTAGCATTAAGCACACTCATGCTGTTGTGCAACCGTGACCGTCACCCGTTCCCAGAACTTCGGCATCTTCCCGAACTCAGTCTCTGTCGCCGTGAAACACCCACGCCCCCTTGCCCTTCCCCCAGCCCCTGGCGCCCCGTCCCTCCGAACGGGACCCCTCCAGACACCTCAGTAAGTGGAACCCTGCGGTATTTGGTATTTGCCCTTTCGCGACTGGCTTCTGTCACTGAGCGCCTGGTCCTCGGGATTCATCCACAGGTGTCAGGATTTCCATTGTCCTTAAGACCCGGTGCTATTCCGTTGTGTGCACGGACCTCACGATGCCCCAGGGGCACCTCCTACCTGATTCTATCCTCAGGGCTGGTTCCTTTCGGGCTTTACCGTCTTCACTCCCAACTGGCAACAGCAACAGACCATAATGAGAATGACGAGGATATGCTACTATAGTGGGTTGAATGGACCCTCCCGCCAAATAGGCCCCCCCACAACCTACGAAAGTGATCGCGTTTGAGAAAAGGGTCTGCGGGGGATGCAATTCAGTTAAGGATCTTTAAGGAGATTATCCTGGATTGGGATGCGCCCTAAATCCAATCACCGGTGTCCTTATGAGGGATGGGGAAATGGCCGCCACGGCCACGGAGACAGAGAGAGACCTGAGACCACAGAGTCAGGGCTTGGAGCCGTGGAGCTCCACGCCAAGGAGTGCGTGGGCCACCAGATGCTGGAAGAGGCAGGAAGGATTCTCCCCTAGAGACTTCGGAGGGAGCACGGTCCTGCCCACACCATGGTTTCTGACTTCTGGCCTCCAAAACCGTGAGAGAATCAACTTCTGTTGGTGGTTTGTCCCCGTGGCCCCAGGAAAACAGCACGAGGACCATCCAGAGAGAGGTCACTGCACGCACTCATGGGCCAACCCTTCTCAGCCATTTTCTCTTCCCATTTCCCAGACTAGTAGGCTCTGACCTGGGAACCAACCAGCTCCCCAGGCAGCTGAGTCCCAGTGACCTTGACTTCTGGGCTGGGCTCCTCACCAACCCCCCCCACCCCCACCCCAGCAGGGGAGCGGCGCAGAGAGCCCACTTTTTCCGAGAAGAGTGTTTGATGTGTTTTACAGGCATTCTGTTATTATGCTTATTATTTACGGTCAGCTTTAGGGACATAAACTTGCAGCTGAATTGTTGGGAGTAAATTTTATTTTCATGGCTCTCAAACACAAACAAACAAAAATAATCAGCCCATTAGTAGCTGAATATTGCCATAATTCTGTGGGATATAAATTTTGCTGCCATCATAACTGTAAAATACCAAGAACCCGCTGCAGCAATATTATTGGGAATAAATGTCACTGTGGGGCCCCAAACACACAACAATTCCACACTGGCTGCAAAGGGGTCTCACCCTCGTGAGTTAGGCAATCCTCAAGCATGACACTCGGGTACTATTCAGAAGCTGTGTGGGGTTGTTGGGAATCCAGTCTACCCCTTCTGATAACACACAAATAAAACAGATGATTCCCTTTGTAGTTACGTTTTCAATCAGCGGGCTGACCAGAATTTTTTATTGCGACCGTAAACCTATAAGATGCAAAAAGAAGAAACCGTCTCAGCTCCGGGAAAGATGGAATGATAAAAACATACAGCTTGAATTGCAAGAAGTCTCTGGGATGGATGGGACTAGGGGTGTCAGATGCGATGCGAGAGGCTCCGTTATTTTGAATGTCTGATGAATAAGGAATAATTTTCAGGATAAGTATACCCCACCTGTAGCATGGATATACTTATACTAAACGGATAGCATGGATAAACTTATACTATACTTAGTATACTATACTATACTATATACTATACTAAACCATGTCCCCCCCTCCCCCGCCCCTGCTTGGAGTGAGGAGAGGTGAGGGGTGCTTAGAGAGTGTTCACGTAGCCTTGACGTTGACTGCTCACGTACAAAGGTGAAGGAGAAGAGAACAGGTGTGACTTCTTTGTTTTGTTTGGTGTTTTTTTGGTTTTTGGTTTTTTGGGGGCGATAGGGGATTTACGTGCGCATTTCGGTGAGGCCTCGGGGACTCTGGGGGGAAGTGGAGGGTATGCTAATTGCTGTTTTACGAACGGGGAGCTGAAGTAGCTGGGACATAGTCACACAGCTAAATAGGAATCCGGGCCATGGGCAGAACCCGGTCCTTCCCCTTCCTCTGCGGGGCAAGGTCACAGAGCGGGCAAGGTCACAGAGTGCTTGCAAGGGCGCTTCTCTCAGCTCTGCAGAGTTTGCTAACTCAGGAGGCTACACCTCCAGTCCTTAAAAGCTTTGCAGAAAGCCCGGCTTAGAACCAGCCTCTGAGCCCCCCACCCGCACCCCTGGGGGAAATCAGCCCCCCAACTCTGAGAGCCAGGGCTTGCTTTGGTTCTAAAGCTGCACCATCGTGGGGGCGGGTGGGGGGTGCCTGGCTGGCTGGGTCAGCGGAGCACGTGACTCCTGATCTCGGGGTTGTGAATCGGAGCCCCACCTTGGGTGTAGAGATGACTTAAAAATAAAATCTTAGCAACAAAAAAAAAGTTGCACCGTTCTCTCTTCTCTCGGATCGGCCTTGCTTCCCGAGCCTATAGGAAAGGGACTTTTTTTTGGCTGTGAAGAAACCCACCTTCCGAGGCAGCTCTGTTCCTCTGCCTTCCAACAGGAGGAAGTTGGCCGAGGGGAGCCCCAGGGACCCCTGGAGTAGCCTCCACCCCAAGGGGGCTCTCGGGATGAGCCCCCAGGCAACAGTTTAAATAGCCCTCTTCCCTGCTACTGCCCGACCTGGGGTTTTGGCAGAGTTTGGGCGGCGGCCGTGGGTGCGCACAGGCGCCCTGGAGACCCCTGGGGTCTGCTGAGCGGGGCCAAGAGCCCGGTGTCCCCTGGGACCTGCCACCCTTCCCACTTCCCATGTCAGGTGGTGCCCACAGGACATGCGGGTCTTCGTTTCTGCTTTTTGTTTTTTCTTAATGCAAATAAGGTGAAAATGTAATTGTGTTCCCCAACTACACGCAGAAACAGCTGCTTCACGGCAGGCTTCCGGGGGCGGGAGGGTGGAGGTGGGGGGTCCCTGCATCTCCCGGCCACGTGGTCCCCAGCTCCACCTCATGGGCTCCGGGGTGACCTGTGAGCCCAGCCGACCGCGGGGTGCCCCCCAGGCCCTCCCCGCCTGCCTCTCACCTCGCTGGAGCCTCAGGCCCCCTCGCAGTTCCCAGAGCATCACCCAGGACCGTTGTCCCCCAGGTTTTCTTCGCGGCTCCCGCCTCGCTGCCTGGCTTCACTGCCTTCACGAGGACCATCTTTTGAATTCTGTAATCCACCCGCCCCTCGCCTCGTCCCCCTAACCCGGCTCGCCTCATTCCTTCAAAACACCGTCAACCTGACACCCCGTGTCGTGCGGGTGTTTCCCTGCTGGACTGCGGGGAGGAGGGGGCCCAGAACAGCGCCCACCCTTGATGGGGCCGGAGCAAAGCGTTGCTGCAAAACAAACAAACAAACAAACAGTGAATGAAGGAGGGAAGGACCCAGTTTGCTTTACAGTAGCGACCTCTGGACGTGGAGCCTGGACGTCACCCTTTATTCTGCAGCGCGGGGCCATCATCGTTGACCCGTGCACCCCTTTGCCTGTTCATTTCTTCCCATCGGGATTAAATCCTCTGAAAGCAGCATCCCCCTCGCAGAGCCGGTGGGCCGGAGACCCTGCGTGCAGTGGGTGCCCCGGGGTCCCTCCCGCTGCTGAAGGACAACACGTTCTCCAACAGGGACAGGGCTTCTCACCCGGAGAGGGGGTGACCGCCTGCAGGGGGGGGCACTCATCTACATGTGTCTGCGCGATGCTCTGTGTAACCGCCTTTCCCAGCGGGACTTCAGAGACCACAGTTTGCAGCCCTGCCCTCCCTCTGGCTCCTGGAGCTTGGCGCCCAGGGGAATCAGAGAAGGCCTTTCTTACATCACCCCCCGCCCCCCGCACCTGGGCAGGGGCAGGGTGGGTCCACAGCCAAGACGAGGGTGCTCACAGCAGCTCCTGGGGCTGGGCAAGGCTTGCAAGGCCAGCCAGAGGGCAAAGGGGCCACTCTTGGGCCCCTGGAGAAGCGGGAGAGCCTGGCCCCTGTCCCTGGCCACACTGGGCCTGGGAGAGTGGGCACAGAGGGGACTGGCCCCTGAGACCCCGCAGGGCTGGCCCTGAAGCACAGAGGGCAGACGTCCGCCCTGGGGTGGGGGGTGCTCCTGGGGGACCATCTCCACCCCCCCCCCGCCCCCCAAGGCCGGTCTCCAGGAGGCCAGGTCGCAGGGTGGAGCTTCTGGCTACAGAGAGGGTGGTGATGGAGGCCCCAGATACCGGGCCTTCCTTCCTCTTTCTGGGAAAAGAGCGGGCCGCCCTGTAGGCCCTGGGAACCTGCCCAATGTCCTCCACACCCCCTCCCTGCACCTGAGTGACTGGGCAAGGGCAAGGAGCCCCAGATCCCAGGAAAGCTGGGGGAGGGGAAGGGAGGCAGGGAGGAAGTGTCCTTTCAGCCTCAGCCGGCAACCTCAGCCCTACGCGCCCCCCCACCCCCCACCCCCCACCCCCGCCGTGCCAGCTATAGAGTGAAGGTGAGCAGTGTCCCAGGAAGCTTTGGAGGAGATCCTGTCCACCTGCCCGGGGAAATTCTGTCTCCCCTCATGCCTGGCAGGCCCTTGGAGGGAGGCCTCCTTGGGGGCCCCCCGCCCCACCCAAGGCGGGTGGGGAACACTTTTCCCCAGAGCCACCCGGCAGGTGTGGGGCTGCGGGCAGGCACCCGTTCGCTCCAAGCCTGGCTGGGAAGGTGTCTGGGTGGAGGCCGGGCTAGGGAAGGGGGGGCATTGGGTGTCCCCCAAATCCTCGGCAGGGTGAACCAACCAGGGCAGGAGCCCCCGCCTGCGAGCGGCCCTGCTGTACCTGGACAGGTGTGCTGGCCCAGCTCTTCAGTTGGCAGAGGGCCAGCAGAGAGGAGTGGGGGTGGGGAGCAGGTGGGAGACAGCTGAGGGGAGGGGCTGGGCCCTGGAGGCAGGAGCTGGCACCCCACCCCATTCCGTCATTACCTCTGTCATTACGGGAAAGGAGGAGGGCCTCCTGGGGTCTCAGCGGCGCTGCCTGCTGGTAAGTCCCTTCCCCAGTGGCCCCTCCACCTCCCACAGGCCCGCTGTGCCCTGCCCACCACCGGGGCCCCATTCCCAGCTCCTGCTAAAGGTGGCCTCTGTGCCACAGGGGTGGGTGGGGTGGGCATCCATGCCCCACTGGCTCTGCCCTCTTCTGGGGGCCTCCTCCGTGCCCCGTTGCTAAGGGCCACGGGGGGGAGAAACACAGACCCCTGTTGGGGGAGGCGGGCTGGGGCGCGGGGCACTGAGCAGGCAGGAAATCGGTTTCCATCTGACCACAGATCCGAAGTCTCTGAGCACCTCAAGAAAGGTTCAATACCGTGCCCCGGGCGCTTGGGCCAGGCTGAGAAGCAGAGTTTTAACGGAAATCAGCTCAGCAGAGAGCAGGGCTACGGAGGCTTCCTTCTCAACCCTCCTTCCCCGGGGGGGGAAGGAAGCGCGTATGTTAGGTGCCACAACCCCCCTCTTGGCGACGAGCTCTCCTTTCCAAGTTGCCATCAGCCTCCAAACACCTCATCCTGGGACAGAAGCGGGCCTCAGGCCCCTCCTCCCCCAGCCAGGTCTTGGGGTCTCCTCCCCACACCAGCTCCCGAAGTCGGGCTAATGGAGAGGGCAGGCCGACCCCGGCAGGGACCCGGGGACCCAGCGGCCAGTTCTGGGCTCGGCTGTCCAGCTGTTGGAGCGAGTCCGGGCGTCCCCGCGGAAGGGTGTGCTGAGGTCGCTATAAACAGACTGCCGCGAGCTGGGGGGCTGACAACAAGAGAAATTGATTCTGTCCCGGTTCTGGAGGCCAGGGATCCGAAGTGAAGGTGTGGGCGGGGCCGGGCTCCCTCCTCGCCCCTTCCAGCTCCTTCCAGCTCCTGGAGCACCAGTCTGTCCCTGGGCTTGTGGCCTTGTCCCTGAAAGTCTCCAGCCTCACGTGGCTCCTCCTCTGGGTCTGTGCCTCAAATCTCCCCCTCCTTTCTCTTACAGGGGACACCACTGGAGAGTCCCGGATGACTCCCGTGAGATCCTTAGCTTAATGACACCTGCGAAGACTCTGTTTCCAAACAAGTCCTCAGTCACAGGTTCTGGGGTTTAAGAGACGGTCATGGGGCGCCTGAGGGGGCTCAGTGGGTTAAGCGTCCAACTTCGGCTCAGGTCATGATCTCGCGGTTCATGAGTTCGAGCCCCGCGTCGGGCTCTGTGCTGACAGCTCGGAGCCTGGAGCCCGCTTCGGATTCTGTGTCTCCCTCTCTCTGCCCCTCCCTAGCTTGCGCTCTGTCTCTGTCTATCTCAAAAATAAACATTAAAAAACTTTTTTTTTAGGGGCGCCTGGGTGGCTCAGTCGGTTGGGCGTCCGACTTCAGCTCAGGTCATGATCTCACAGCTCGTGAGTTCGAGCCCCGCACCAGGCTCTGTGCCAACAACTCAGAGCCTGGAGCCTGTTTCAGATTCTGTGTCTCCCTCTCTCTCTGCCCCTCCCCTGCTCATGCTCTGTCTCTCTCTGTCTCAAAAATAAATAAAAACATCCAAAAAAAAAATTTTTTTTTAAAAAAAACAAAACTTTTTTTTTTAAAGAGGTGGTCCTATCTTTTGGAGGCCACCGTTCACTCGGGGGTTCCCATGGTGGCCTTTTGGGATTCCCTCCACGCACATGCCCGCAGGCTCCTTCCGCCAAGGGTCACACACTCAGCAGCAGGGTCGCGGCCTGGGGTCCGGCTGGTTCGTCCAGCAGGACGGAGCGGGGCTGGGTGCAGAGCGTTCAGCAGCTGGCACTGTTCCAAAGTCCGCTCTCTCCTCTGGGCCCAGCCCTTCCAGCAGCAGGTGTGGCTCTGGGACGAAATTCCAAGCAGAGCCACCTCACAAACTCCACCTTGAGCTGACCGGGCCGCCACCACCCGCCTGGGTCCCCGAAGGGAGGAGCGCTTCCCGCCACTGGGAGCACCCACCTGGGCCGTCACATGAGAGAAGAGAAGTGAACTTCTCCACAAGCCACAGCACCGCTGGCTGATCCCTCATTACAGCCACTGAACCCGCCCTGCCCAGGACTGGTGACAAGAAACAGAAACCCATCTCAAACCGGCTTAGGTCAAAAGGAGATTGAAAGGCACATCAAAGCCACTGTGAGACAACAAACCACATCACACTCATCTTGACGACTATTATTTTTGTAATTTTTTTAATGTTTATTTCCGAGAGAGGAGAGAGAGGGAGAGCGCGAGCAGGGGAGGGGCAGAGAGAGAGGGAGACACAGAATGGGAAGCGGGCTCCAGGCTCTGAGCCATCAGCCCAGAGCCCGACGCGGGGCTCGAACTCACGGACCGTGAGATCGTGACCTGAGCCAAAGTCGGACGCGTCACCCAGTGAGCCCCCCGGGCGCCCCCCCCACATGATGACGATTATTTTAAAAATTAGGGGTGCCTGGGTGGCTCAGTCAGTTAGGTTTCTGACTCTTGATTTCGACTCAGGTCTCAGGGTTCATGGGATCGAGCCCTACGTCCGTCTGCACTGACAGCATGGAGCCTGCTTGGGATTCTCTCTCTGTCTCTCTCTGAGCCTTTTTCTCTCTCAAAATAAATAAACACACTTTATTTATAAATACACTTTATTTTTATAATTTTTTTAAATGTTTACTTATTTTTGGAGATAGAGAGACAGAATGGGGGAGGGGCAGAGAGAGAAAGGGAGACACAGAATCCCAAGCAGGTTCCAGGCTCCGAGCTGTCGGCACAGAGCCCGACGCGGGGCTCGAACCCACAAAGCGCAGGATCATGACCTGGGCCAAAGTCAGACACTCAACCGACTGAGCCATCCAGGTGCCCCAAATAAACACACGTTAAAAATTAAACAATAAATAAAAATTTGAAAGAGGGATTGAGTTCTCCATCCAGCCCCCTCACGCCCTTCTAAGAGATTTATGCATCCATAGCCTTGATTTTGGGCTGTCTGTCCAGGCGGCTGTCACAGAACACCCACCAGGGACTGGGTGGCTTATAAACAACAGGACGGTGTTTCTCGGTTTTGGAGGCTGCAAGTCCAAGATTGAGGTGCCATCGAGATCGGGTTTTGCGGAGACACAGACACTGGGGTCACGGCACCATGTGACTTGCTTTGACCGGGGATGTGCACTGAGTAGAGGCTGAAACGTGCTAGCACAACCAATGAGCTCCCTCGTACTGCTGAGATGGTCCGGTAGAAGCACACACCGGGGACACGATGGGTAGCCCGCTGGTCCAAGGAGGCTAATAAAACATATGAAGCAAACCCGGACCCAGCCCACAGCCCAGGCTGGATCTGCTGAACCCCAGCAAACCCACGGAGATGAGAGCCAAACTCAATTCTTACCGCTAAAGGCCATTCAGATTTAGAGACCGTTATGTGGCCCAATGATGGCAATGGCTGCCTGGTACAGGGAGTTTCTCCCGGGACCCAAGCGAAGCCACTAGTCAGTATTGGGACCGACAGAGGTGCTCCCTGGTGAAGCTAAGCAGAAAAGGAGTTGACGGTGTGTTGGTGAACACAGAACGGCCTGAAGAGTCTAGCACTGCCTTCTATCTGACCCACACGCTGTCGGATGGAGAACGATCCTAAACCACTCCTCCCCTTGGCATCTTGCCTCCAAGCTTCCAAGATCCCTTAGACCCAGAGCATTCCGGACAGGGTTCCTCAACTCCTCCCGGGCCACGTGCCGCCTGTCCCCGGGCCCTACGCGCCTAGCTTCAGCACCTCGAGGAAGGCCAGCTTCTCTTCCCCAGCTGCCAAAGCCCTTGATGGGGTGGCCACAGGCTTCCACCGTAACCGCCAGGTGGAGGGCAGGGAGGGGCAGCCCCCAGAGGCCAGGAGGAGCAGGAGGCAGGAGACAGCACTACAGACAACACCGCAAAGCGGAGTCTGGTAGATGTGGGTTCAAGCCTCAGCACCAACATTCACCAACTTGGTGACTTGGGATAGTTGCCTAAGTAAGCCAGCTGTGCAAATGTTCCGTCTTCTGGGACTGCCCGGATGTACCAGAGCCCACGGCACGTAGTAAATGTTCAAGAAAAACAAACAGCGATGCGGATAGCGGCCCTCGAAAGAAAGCTGAAGGGACGGGGAGGGCTGCCCAGTAGGAGCCGCGGGTGTGAGCACAGGGACGCACACAGAGCCAGCGGCACTGGGCTCTGTATCGCCCGCCCCCACAACCTCCGCCCGCGCCTCCTGCTTGTGAAACCCAACCGAAGGCACAGGAAGAGGGAGTCCGTTGACGTGGCCCCCACAGGGCAGCCTGTCCCGGCACAGAAGGACAATGAGACATCTGGAAGGGGGCCATCCAAGTTCCCCCGGGGGGCTGCCTGGGCGAGAGCCAGCTCACTGTGCTTCCCGAACAACCTCACCCAGGTCTGGGGTCCTGTCCACTCCTCTGCCCCCTGTCCCCAGGTCCATGAGTCACTCCACTCCATCGCCCCTCCCTCCTCTCCACCTATGGCAGCTGCCACAGTCTCCCCGCCCGCCATTGCTGTGGTTCAGCCCAGGCTCCGTCATGGCTCAGCTGAAGCAAGAGCCATGGCTCCTACTCACACAGCAGGACGTCTCTGATCCCCAGGTCATGCCCACAGCTGAGGGGCTGGGGCTCCTAAGGCAGCTCTCCTGGTGTCTCTTTGCGTCCACTGGTGCCCAGCGGCCACGCAGGCAGGGGCTGACCCTTGGGCAGGCCTCCCCCCTTCCCTCCCTCCTTTCCTTCCTCCCTTCCTTCCTTCCTTCCATAAGCCCTTGGCTGTATCAGGTTCTGCACTGAGGCCCTGTGGACCCACCAGAGAACAAGTACACCCCCCACCCTCACACGGTCTACACAGGCTTGTCAGGAGGACCAAGTGAATCCATATATGTGCCAGGGCCTGGCACGGAATGACAGGTATAGAAATGTTTGCTGTCCTTATGAATCACTAGCACCCACCTAGCAAGCCAACCCTGTCCAGGCTAGTGGACCTCTGCCTGCCTGGGTCCCACCGTCTGACCTGACCCCGGCCTGGGGCCCGGGCACCATAGGATCGCTGCATGGAGAGAGATCCACAGAGTCCAGAACCAGCCCCAGGACAGGTCCCCCGTGGTGGGGTGCCTCTCCCCTTGGGGGTCCTGGGCCCTGCCCAGAGCCTGGCCCCAGGACAGGAGTCCAACGTGCTAGGGAAAGCACTCCCAACAGTGGACAGACCCCATCCGTGCTCCTTGCAGGGAGGGCAGCCCTCCCTTGCCTCTTGGGAGATAAACGGAGCAGAGCTAGGGCTGGGGCACAGAACCTTGCAGCAGGATGCCAGGGGTGCCCGGAAGCCGGGGTTCAGCCACCAGCTCCTTTCTCGGGGAGGGGGGGGGGAAGGGGCCAGCTCCCAGGCAAAGGCTGAGCCCTGGTCATGCCGAGGGAACCCTGGGTGCAAATTAAATGTCTAGTTGTGGGCCCTAGTCGGCAGGCAGCCCGCACAGGCGGTGAGCCTTCCCTTTATCATCTGCAGCAAAGCATTTACAGTCAATAAACGGGCTAATTAATTCTCTTCAAAGACCTCTCAATTATTCATCTAGGGCTGCAGAGAGAACAATTAGAGCACCTCCATGCTCAAGGCTCTGGAAGTGGAGGCTAGGCTGAGCCACAGAGCTCAACCCCTGGGCTGCACAGCCTGGCCGTCCCCAGGGGCCCCCTCCCCCAACAGAGGCAGGCAGGCCTTGTCCCGGGGGCCCAGCGGGGAAAGGAACCCCTCTTCTCCCCCAAACTGGCAAAGAGCTGGGATCTTTAGCCTCATTCCTCAGGGGAGGAAGCGGAGACCCTAAGCTGTCAGTGACTTTCGTCCAACACCAACAGCCCATCAGAGCGGACTTGTGGACACCAAGCCAGGCTGTGGGCGTGCGGCCTCGCCGGAGGGGCAGCAGGTGACCCTGCTGGACCTGAGCGGAGCCTCTCTGCCTCTAGGAAAGCATTGTGGGGGGAGGAGGGGCAGAGGCCAGGGAGGGGCGAGCTGAGGCCACCAGAAACTGCAGGCCAGGCTGGGTAGATCTGATACCCAGTCACCCTCGGAGGGCTGGAGTCCCGGAGGCGCTCGGCTTGCACTGTGGTGGCGCTAAAGCCGCCTGGGTGCCCCAGCAATGCTGCTCCAAGGCGGGGCCTTCAGCTGAGAGCCCGGTTCCCTTCTCCCTTCCAGCCGCCCGGACTTGCTCCAGTGGCTGGAGGCGGCCTTGAGGGAGAGGGCAGTGGGCCTATCCCCCGGTCTACCTTCTCCAGGCCCCTCGTGGTCCGCCCTCAGTCCCCGGACTCCCCCAAACAGCATCGCCGGCAAGCTGAGGGTTAACTCCCGGGAGCTCCCAGACCGCGCGGAGTGGGGGGTGGGGGGCCGGGGGGCGTGCCTGTCGGGAAGTATGGATTTCTGCAGTGGTTTTACTGGAAAAGCTGTAGCTGAAGGTGGGAGGGGGTCACCATGGCAACTTCTGGCTATGGGAACAGGTTGGCTGTTGGGAACCAATTCTTCCAGGGGCCCAGGGGGCCCGTCTGGCGCTTGGCACCCGGGGGTAGGGTGGTGGAGGGGGGCAGGGCTGCCTCGCGGGGGTCCTCGCCTCCTTGGGGAGGCACAAAGACCCTCCCCAACCTGGAATTACCGACTTCCCCGCCTCCCTCCAACCTCTCCCCAGGGCCTGGTCCCTCATCAGCCGCCCACCCCCCACCCTTGTTGAAGCGCCCCCCACACCCAACTGTTAATCGATGAACCAATTACCAAGCGGCCGCCGGGGAGCTCGCGGGAACCTCCCTCTTAAAGCTTTGCGTTGGGAGAGGCCGACTCCGTGGCCGGGACTGAAATTCAGGGAATGCCATGAATCTCGAGGCTTCCTCTCCCAGGCCCTGCCCCACCAGCCCTGCCCCACCAGCCCTGCCCCACGGAGGGAGCCTAGGATTGCAGGGGACCGAGCCCCCACTCCCACGGGTCCCGACTGGGAAGTTCAAGGAAATCCTCCCTCCCCCACCCCCACCCCGGGCGAGGGACACGGGGACTCCGCAAGCCTGAGACCCGGGTTGGGGGCGGAAGTCCCGAGGCACAGAAGGTGCACCCCTAAATCCTGAAGACCCCTGCCGCTCCCATCCCAGGGGGATTCCGGGAGCCCCAGGCCTGTCCCAGTGGGATTCCGGGAGCCCCAGGCCTGCCCTCCGGTCCAGCCGTCTGCTTCGCCCTGTCCTGCAAAAGATCGAGCCCCCGGCCCGGCCCCCGAGGGCCTCCTGGGTGTCGGCAAGACCCCGGTGCCCCGCAGGACTTCAGGCCAGGGAGTGCTGGGCACTGCTGGAGGGAGGGTCGGGAGCTCCCAGGCCCTCCGGGCTCGGGTTCCTAGCCACCCCCCACCAGGGGCTGCGGGGGGGGGGGGGGGGGTTTACCCTTGATGTGCCCCCCCCCCCCCCCCCCCCCCCCCGCAAATCCTTCAGTCACTGGGTGGGCGGGTGCGAGGGGGAGGGGTGTGCCCGGGAGGCGCTTCCAGGAATCTCCAGTGGCGCTGCCCAAACGGCCAGGAAGAGGGCACGAAGAGGGCATCTGCAGCTGGCGGGGCCCTAGGGGACCAAATGAGGGGGGGGGGGGGGGGGGTGCTCCACCCACTACCCTCCCCCAGCTAAAGGGAGGACCACCCGCCTGAGTCCACGTGGGCACCGATCTGCTGGAGGTCCTTAGACGTGTGGTTCCTCTGAACCTCAGTTTCCTCATCTGCAAAATGGGCAGGATAAGACCACTCAGGTCTCCAGGGGGTGGTGAGCGCCGAATGAGACCACTAATGCTCCAGAGTGTTAATAGGTGCGGGATTCCTAGATCCCGCCCGGTTCTCTCCTCTTCCCACCCCCCACCAGAAAAGAGCTGGGCCCCTCCCTGAGGCATCCTGGGTTTTGCCGAGGGCTGTGGCTCCCCACCGTCGTTTGCGACCACGGGCGAAGCACCCCGGCGAACTGGCCTCTGTGAGCGCCCCCTGCCGGCCGGGTCCGCGCAGGCCGGAGCCCGGGTCAACCCGCCCCAGGTGTCGTCTCCCGCAGGCCCGCCACGCACCTACGGTTTCCCAACGCCCCTCGGTGACCCGAAAGAGTTAAATGGACCGCGGATGGGGTCGTATCCTCCCTCACCCCCGAGTCGCGGCCGTCCGCCGGGGCCGACTTCGGGGCCACCCAGATCGGCTCCGCCGCCCCCACCCCCACCCCACCCCACCCCCCCTCTTCCGCTGCTCCCCCTGCAGCCCCCCTCCCCTCCCCCATGCCGCCCAGGGCTTCCACCTCGAGCTCTCGGGTCTGCCGAATCCCGATAAAACATTTGGGGGAGATAAGTGCTGCGTATAAATAATTAAGACCACATGCATATTCGCCAACAGAAAAAAAAAAGTTTAAAACCCCCATTCCGGGAACAGCTGCTGTGTGGGGCCCGGGGCGGGGCTGCTGAGGCCCACCTCCACCCCACCCGCTCCTCTGGGGAGGGTCAGCCGGGACTCCTCCTCCGGCAAGCCCCGCCCCCAGCCCCAGCGCGACGCGGGGGCTGTCTCCCCGCGGGGCCCAGGGGTGGGGTAGGGGGAGACTAGCGCCACCGTGGGGGTGGCCTCATGCATCCCCAGAGGCCAAGCCTCCAGGCAGGGTCCCCCAACCCCAAGGCCAGGTGGGGTCTAGGGACCCACTTGGTACCCAATAAACATTTACTGGATAAATGAATGAATGGGCCAATGACTGAGGGCTCCTGGGTTCCAGCGGAGGGTCTGTCCTGAGCGCTGGCCGAGGACAGACAGCACTCCCCCCTCTCCCCGCCCCCCACCCCCACCCCAGGTGTCTGCAGACACCTTTTCCAGTTCCAGGTGCCGCTTGAGGGCCGAACTTCCAGAGGGAGTCAGGCCCCAGGCCTGGCCGGGTGGAGCCACCCCTCTCCCCTGCCTCCTCTGCCAGAGGGGTCACCATGGATTGCCCTGGGCTGGCCCTGCCCTGCCTCCGCTCCAGGACCTGTAGGGTTCCCTCTTCACAACAGTGTCTGCTCTGGTCCTTCCCGCTGGCTCTCAAGGTCCCCTGTCCCACCAGGCCCTGTGCCCGCTCAGGCAGGACAATTACAGACACCTTGCTGCAGGCCTTTGCCGGGGCCTGTCCCCTGGTGGCCTGCCCCTCTCCCCCTGACTCCTGTAAATCGTTTTGTTCACTCTGGGTTCATCTCCCCTCTTCCAAAGGAAGCCCCTCTCCCCCCCCCCCCACTCTGTTTTCTCACCCACATCATTTCAGGTATTTATTTCCTCTGTGTTCCAAGCCCCGTGCCGGGGGTCCCGAGAATAAAAGACACAGGTCTTGCCCTCCACAGCAAGTGACCGATGACAAGGTTCTGCTCTAAGGTAAGCCAGGTGCAGAGGAAACAGAGAGAAAAGGGTGTGTATTGTGGGAGAGGGCCGAGGGGCTGTTATGGAAGACATCCTGGAGGAGGAGACCAGCCGACCGGAGTCTGGGAGCCAAGTGGGATTCCTCCAGTTACAGAAGGGAAGAAGGGTTGACCATGCCCGGCCCGCCCCCCCCCCCCCCCGTTCTCCCAGCGCTGCCCCCTGCTGGCTCCACAAGCACCTGTGATACAGCCATGGGTTCCAATCCCGACTCGGCTACTCACCAGCAAGTTACCCTACCTCCTGGACCTTAGTTTCCTCACCTGTAAAATGGAGGTCATGGTCCCAGCTGTGCAGAGCTCCTGACCATCCATCCTTCGTCCTCTGTTCTCAGGAGGCAAAGCCCCCTACCCCAGCCCCCAGCACACGTTGGCAAATCTAATAGGCGCCCACAGCTACTGACTGGTGGATGGACTGAGGACCTTGGAGCTCTCCCCTGATCTTCCTTCTTCAGTGACAACAAATCCCAGCAGACAGCGCTGACCACTACTCACCCAGGACTCTGGGAACGCACCTTACACTCAGGATCTCCGGCATCTCATCCGGTCAACCACCCACCTGACCAGCGACGCGTGAGGGCGCAAGCTATGTCCTGCCCTTGACCCGGGCCCTGCAGGAGCATGGCAAATATTTGTTTGTGGAGGGAAGCTCCTCTCAGAGATCCGGGGCTGGAGAGACAAGTGGGCAGGGGTTGTGCCTCTGCAGGTGCCAGTCTGTGTGTTGTCATCTATTCCCAGGAAGGGATTCTGGGGTTCCTGATCAAAGACCCAGCTACCTCTGCCCCTCTCTCACACCCAGGGGCTAGGGTGAGCTCAGTCTTGTCTTTGCACCCAATGGGAACCAGAGAGAGGCCTGAGCCCCATCTGTGCCCATGACACTCTTGGTCTTAGCGTTTTTTTCTTTTTTTTTTTTTAAGGAATCTCTCTGCCCAACGTGGGGCTTGAACTCACACCCCTGAGATCAAGAGTCGCGTGTTCTACCCACTGAGCCAGCCAGGCGCCCCGACATCTCCTGGTCGTCAGATCCCACTGTGACCCCCGTCAAGCAGCTCAGGACTATTCACTGAAGCCGGCACTCCAGGCCCCTGAGTACGGGCTCTTTTTTCATTCTCCCATCTTGGACTTTGAACTCACTAGGCAGGTGTGCAGGATGAGAAATTCCAAGATCTAAGAGACAGTGATTTTCAAGCCTTCGTTCTGTTTGGATCGTGCCCCCTCTAATACAAAATGTTGGAGCTCATAGCTGTATATGTATAGTTATTTATAGATTACCAGAGTCCATGGGGCGCCCGGGTGGCTCAGTTGGTTAAGCGTCCGACTTCAGCTCAGGTCACGATCTCGCGGTCCGTGGGTTTGAGCCACGCGTCGGGCTCTGTGCTGACAGCTCGGAGCCTGGAGCCTGCTTCGGATGCTGTGTCTCCCCCTCTCTCTGCCCCTCCCCCGCTCATGCTCGCTCTCTCTCTCTCTCTCTCTCTCTCTGTCAAAAATAAACAAACATAGGGGCGCCTGGGTGGCGCAGTCGGTTAAGTGTCCGACTTCAGCCAGGTCACGATCTCCCGGTCCACGAGTTCGAGCCCCACGTCGAGCTCTGGGCTGATGGCTCAGAGCCTGGAGCCTGCTTCCGATTCTGTGTCTCCCTCTCTCTCTGCCCCTCCCCCGTTCATGCTGTGTCTCTCTCTGTCTCAAAAATAAATAAACGTTAAAAAAAATTTTTTTTTAAATAAAAAAAGATTACCAGTGTCCATGACTGTAGGACTGTATTATTTGCATTATAAAATATCCACCAAAGGTAGATATCTTAAAAGGATCAAATTTAAACACTTAAGCATAAAATTCTCCTCCCCACCCCAGGGGATCATCCTGTGTAGCTCACTTTGGAGACCAAGGTGGGGGGGGGAGGCTCTTTGGATCCCCAGCTGTGATGGGGTCTCCCTGGTGCCTCCCTTACTTTGATACATTCTCCAACTTCAAGTTCCAACCTTTCTTCTTCCCAAAGACCACCTCCCCCCAAAAACCACTCTGCCACTACGAAGACCGCGCTCTTCCTGATCCCAGCCATTCGGTCAGCAGCTGGGGAGCCAAGCTTGGGGTGCTCAGCGCTGCCAGCGGGGAAGGAAACTCGACTCGTATATGACACAGAGGACAGAAACAGGCCCACCAGGAACACGATAACAGAGAGACTGGGGATCCTAAGCAGAGAAACTTCCTGAAGTTGGGGAACAAGAGGGCACTCTTCAGTGACTGGTAACTGGCTGCAAACCCAAGACGCTGTATGGAGCACACGGCAGGTGTCAAACACATAGGAATGTTGTCCATAAACGAGGCGGGACCTGCCCCCAGGGCGCCGGACGTCTGTCCCTGGATCCAGACCCTGGCAGACGCTGGGCAGCCGTTCTCGTCCGTGTCCCTTATGACCTGCAGCTCCTCTAGGCTATTTGGGGCTCACCTGGGCCGGGCGGACGACGTGGGCTAGCCTGGAATTCTACAACAGATGCCCTTCCCCATCCTCGCCTCCTAGGGATAAGGGCCAAAGGGAGTCTCTAGGGCAGTGGACCCCAAAGCCCGGACCCCTTCTGTCCATGGCCACCCTCCAGAACCTTCTTTGCTCTTCCTTCCCACACAGCGTCTATCCCCCACCGGCTGCAGAAGCAGGCGATGGGAGGCAGGGGAGGGTCTCGGGGAAGGGCACCCTAACAAACTGGGGGGCAATGGTGGGAGCCGTGGCTTCCCACCAGGCAGGACCCGGAGCCTGGGGGGCCCTCATTCTTGAGTCCTCCGCACCTGGCAGGGGGTCAGCGTCTGTGGAACTGGACCCACCTCCACACGGGCCGCCGCGCCCAGGCCTGGAGTCTGAGCCCTCTGTCCTCCCTGCCTGCTGGGCCCCGGCCGCCAGGGCAGAGGCCCCCGGGAACAGACGAGGGCCCAGCCTGCACGAAGCTGACCTCGAGCCTCAGCCCAGGCCGGGTAACAGGAAGCCAGAGGCCGATGCCGGTAAGCAACGGAGATTCAGGGATCAGAGGTCTGCTGCCTGATCAGAAGCAGCCTGGAGTCGGAGGACAGATTACTGGAAGGAGGAGGAAGCTGCAGCAATAAATAAGGCCAGACCCCGAACACTTGCCTCTAGCTGACGGGAGCCCAGCCTGAGTGCAGCGCAGGGGCCCCAGGAAGGGGGGAGGGGGGAGGGCAGGAGGTGCAAGGTGTGCTTTGCTTGCAGCCTGAGCTGGGGGCCCTGGAAGGCAGGGATGGAGTGTTCGGTGTCCAGTGTCCCCGGGCAGGGCCTGAAACGCAAGGGATCTTCAGAGCTCTGCAGAAGGTCCCTTGGGCGCCGTCCCCACGCCTCCTGCTCCACTGCCGTGCGTCCCCCAGCCCCCACCCCCCCAGGGAGGTCCTTGAAGTGGGGACCCAGCCCTGGGCTTGCTTGGCTCCCCACAGGCCTCCCTGCCCCCACCCCCCCAGCTGATTCCTGGAAGGCTGGCTGCTTCCCAGCAGAGCAGAGGGAGCCCTGGGGCTACCGTCCCAGAGGATTTCCCAGGATTCCAGCCGCCCCACCCACCCAGCTTCCAGGTCTTCACTCTGTCCCCTCCGGGCCCCCTGAGACGCTCTTAGGACCTGGAGCTCCTCAAGGGCCTGCCCGCTGCGGCCCAAGGTGAGGGTGCCTCCGTGGGAGGGGTCGGATCCTGACACAACACCTCCCATCTTGGAAGGCTGAGCCCCCAGCCTTGCACAGGCTGGGGAGGGGCCCTGAAAGGCATTAAAGGCTTCCTGTCTGCCCACTCCGGGCCTCAGGGATGGAGGGCTGTGCTGGGCGGAGGCGGGATGGGGCAGTGCCTATTAAGCACCAGGTACTCTGAGGTTCGAGGGACCAAACTATGGTGGCGCTTGACTCGAGGCCTCCCTGGCACTTCTGACCAGGACCTTCCCCGGTTCCACCACCACTTCTCCCTCCTCATTGCCACCCTGACAGAGGCAACCAGCCCCGCCGGCCTGGCCCAGGGCATGGCGGCCATCCGGGAGCACAGCAAAGGGAGGATCTGGTGGAGGGAACATGACCTCTGTGTCTGGGGTCCTTCCTTGGATTTGCACTTTCCACCTCAGCGGGCATAGGGAGCGGTTGCAGGGAAATAGTCAACACGTGTAGGCTCAACGGGAAAGGCAGAACTTCCAAATTTTAGAAGAAAATTAGGAGGATATCATCACGACCTTGAGGAAAGGGAGCTCTTAAGCAAGACACTAATTATAAAGGGGGGGACGGGGTGCACAATGAATTCAAGGACATAAAAAGAGGAACTTGGAATCCATCAAGTATCCCATAGAAGTGCAGAGACAGGCCACAGAAAAGGAACTATTTTTTGGCACGACGTGCAACCAAGAAGAGTTGGTACACGGCATATGTGAGTGAGTGCCAAACCCAAACCGGTGAGAAAAGACTGAGGCTCTGCACCGAGGAGGAATCCAAACCAGCTAACACGTGGAGAAGAGGCGTTCAACTCCATTATGCAGGCGAAAGAGTAGATAAGAATCAAAACACGCCACTGCCCGCTTGCGCCGGAATGGCACAAGTCAGGAAGCGTGATCCTGCATTTCAGCCACTCTGGGAGGGGGTTCCGCATCGCCCCCTGGAGCCGCAGAGAAGCGTAGGCCGCCCCAGCAGGTCTGGCCGGGTGGGGGTGGGGGGCTCGCCCCAGGAAACATGAATGCGAATGCGCACGCGCACAGCGGCACCCAAACCTGACCGTAAGGCGGTCTCGAAACAGGCAGAACCGAGAGACAAACTGTGGTCCAGGCACACGGTGGAAAAACTACAGCCATGGCAAAGAATGAACCGCAGCTCCAACACGGATGAACGTTGCGGGCATAATGTTGACCAAAAGCAGCCAGGCTACCAGCGTGCACTGTGACTCGACTCATGGCGAGTTCAGAAACTAGCGGCAGTCAGCTGTTACTAAGGGACCCATCCATGGTGGCAAAACCATGAAGAGTGGCAGGTAACGATCATAAAAGTCAGACAGCAACAGGAACTGCTGGCAGAGGGAGGGTTTGTGAGTGACAAGGAACCTTCTGGAATCCTGGTCATGTTCTATTTCTTTTTTTTTTAATTCATATTTTTAAAGTTTATTTTATTTTTGAGAGAGAGAGAGAGAGAGAGAGCTAGCGGGGGAGGGGCAGAGAGAGAGAGAGAGAGAGGGAGACACAGAATCCGAAGCAGGCTCTGGGCTCTGAGCGGTCAGCAGAGAGCCCAACGCGGGGCTCGAACTCACGAACCGTGAGATCATGACCCGAACCGAAGTCAGGCGCTTAAGTGACTGAGTCACCCAGGTGCCGCATTGTAACTCTTTTAGAAGTACACGTGTACGTGAGCCCCCACTGTGCCAGGTCCTGGGCATCGGCCGTGCAGACCCCACCCAGCCGGCCCCTGATTGAGTTCCAGTGAAGGTGTGAGCTTCCCCTCTGCCTGCTGGACAGTGGGGGTGCAGCCCCTGCCCCCCTCACTGCCTCCATTCTCTCTTGGTCTCCCAAGCATGTGCCGAGAGGGCTCTGAAGGTGACTCCTCTGTTGTGCTCTGACATCTCCCTCTGCAGTGGGGAAGGTGCAGCAGCTCGGAGGGGTCCTCCGGTCCCCTTCCCTCTCTACACCAGCACGTGTGGCCTTGACGGAGGGGGGGGGGGGCAGCCCTCTCTCCTTTGCCCCCACCCCCACCCAGTCTGGGAAGATTATGGTGCAAACAGCTCTCCCTTGACTCCCAGGCTGCCGGGCCTGGACGCAGGCCAGCGCCCTATGGATCCTGCGGGCTCAGGGCCAAGAGGCTGGGATGGGAAGGACGTTTCCCCCAACCTGTTTACCGGGACCCAAGGCCGCTATCTCCAGTTCCAATCTGCTGCCTCCCTTTATCTCCGTGGGGCCAGCCCCTGGTTCCCAGCAGCGGCCTCCCGCCACTCACTTCCTGCCAGCGGCCCAGCGTTACAGGAATACGCACGCTGAACTCGGCTAGTGCGTGTGTGTGTGTGTGCGCTGCGCCCACACCCCAGAGCCTGCACCTGGAGGGGTGCCAGCGAGCCCGGGGTGCCACTAAAGCAGCCACTCTGAACTCATGTCTTGCCCCTCCCCCCCGCAAGCCTGCCCAATGTCCTCCCAATGCACGGGGGAGTGGCAAGTAGACATCTCCAGAAGGCCAGGGAGGGGGCTATCTTGGGGGCCTCCCTGGAGAGTCCTCCGTGGACAGACCAAGGCAGGACGAATGTCTGTTCCTCAGCCATTCCTGGCCTCCTCTTGCACGGGGACTCAGGGCCCTCCATGGTCAGAGCTCCTGACACGGCTCCTGGACTCCACGCTTCCCCAGGGAAGGGGTGTTGGGGGGAGTCAATCTGTATGTCCCCTTTTGTCTCTCATTCAGCTGGGATTACTGTGGGTCAGGGCCAGCCTGGGCATACAGGACACTCCAAAGGCCGAGGGAATCTCGGCCCTTTCCTATAACTTGCGGGCGATGGGAAGGGACGATACTGACACCCCCCCGGAAGGCAGGCCATCTCCCTGCCCTGCTGGCGCTGGGGCCAGAGGGGCTTCCTGGAAGAAGGGACCTCTCAGCTGAGACCCAAAGACTCGGAAGGCGATAACCAAGGACACGTGCCGATGGTTTCCGGGTAGAAAGGACACAGGTGCAAAACCTGGGGGTGAGAGCGAGGCCGGTGCACAGCGCATTCGGGGAACAGAGGTGTTGCCATCTGGCTGCCCTGCGGTGAGAGGGAGGGGCTAGACCCAGAGCCAGGGCTGTGGGGCGGGGCAGACCCGGAGGTGGCCTAGCCTAGGGCTGTGGCCTTGGGGGAGGAGGCAGCTGATGTGTGGGGTGAGGCGGGTCTGTGTGTGCAGGAGACTATCCCACGACCTTAGGCCTTTGACCTCCAGGGATGGCAGCTGGTTAGGGGGCTGGGCTCTCCTCTGAGGGGAAAGACTTAAGGGGTCTGCTCAGTGACCTGGGGTCGAGGGGAGGGGGTGCTCACGGGCCTTCTGTGAAGTGTTCCCAGCTTACCAACAGGATGACTCCGATATCAGCCGCAGCCAGGGACACACACAGGCACACGCGCACAGACACGCGTGTGTACACACACGTGCACAGGCACCCTGCACATTTGTACACGCACGTACACACACCTACACAGACACACTCACGCGTGCGTGTACACACACGTGTGCACCTGCAAACACATGCTCACACGCGTGCGCACGGACACACCAATACCTGTATACGTGTGTGCACACAGATACACACAGACACACGTGGGCGTAGACAGGCCCCCTAAGACCCAGCCTTGGTCAGAGGGCCTCCCCCCACGACAGGGTCCCAGAAACCAGGGCCTCTTGGCTCCAGGCCCCCACCCCTCCGGCCCCCTCCACCACCAAGGTGTGGGGGAACTGGCGGGACTGGCCCCGGGAGGGGGGCGGAGGGGAGGCTTGGACTGGGTGATGAGCCCTGTTAGGCCCCAGCTTCCCCCAGGAAGAGGCCGCCTGTCTGGGGACCCACCTCTTTGCCCCTTACTCCCTGCTCTCCCGAGAGCCACCATTGAGGCCCCAACCCCTCCCTTCCTGCCCACAGAGGCCTCTGCTCCCCACCCCACTTCCCAGCAGAAGGGCTGGAGCCAGACTCCGAGATAAGGGGCTTGTTTTCCAAGGGCCCGGAACTCAGTGCAGATTGTGGGTCAAGGCCAGAGGGGCACTGGGGTGGGGGAGGGCACGATGAGCCTTTACTTTAGACGGGGGTCCTTGCGGCCACTGATCCCACGGGGACTTGAGATTTCTGCCCCTTCAGGATGCCTGCGCTAGGCTTGGGGGGGGAGGGGGAGAGCCCCGGGGAAGTTGCCCCGACCTTGGATACAGCTGCCTCTCCACCCCTGCTCGATTCTCCCGCCAGGCTGGCCTTCCTTTGAGACCTACCCCAAGCCTTTGCCTCGAGTTTTCCCTTTGTCTGGTTAGCGACCTGCTCTGTCTTCAAAAGTCAGCCCAGTCACTGCTTCCTCCGGGAAGCCCACCCTGATGCCTCAGCCAGGCCTGCTGCAGCACCCCCCCCCCCCCCCCCGCCCCCGGTGGTGCTGACATCCCCCCTCTTCCCAGTGCTCCTCTCTTGGGCAGCATCCTGTCCCCACCCTGAGGACCCGAGCTCCGAAGGCAGCCTGGCCTTACTCTCCCTCACCCCCAGACCCAATTTGGAGCAGGCACATGGCAGACCTCCGATGAAGGCGTCAGTGTCCTCTTTGATCAGGGGTGCCCTGACCAGAGCCGAGGGTGCCTCTTCTGGTGAACTTGGGCCCTTCGGGACCAACTTCCTCCCATGGGGGACACACATCTGTGGCCGTACTCCAGGAAGGGGAGCAGCCGAGTGGGGCTGGGCACTCAGAGGGAGGCCTGTCCTTCTGTGTGAGGAAGGGTCATGCTGCAGAAGGTCCAGTCTGGGCTGAGTCACCGTGCGCCCCACAGCAGCACCACCAAGCCCCAGGGCCCTGGGCTGTGGCCAGTAACAATGATAATAGCAGTAGCAAGAAGTAAGCACTCACACGTAGCACTTACCCACAGCCCGGCACCAGGGTCAGCACTGAACACATTAGGTCAGGGACTCCTCAAAGCAGCCCATTCTGCAGTGGAGGAGACTGAGGCACGGGGAGGCTGAAAGGCTTGTCCAAAGCCGCACAGCTGGTAAGTGAGGACTGAGTCAGTCGGTCCCCTTCACTATTACCCTGCACTGTACCTCAGTTGGAGGTAGCCCACCCCTTCAGGGCAGGGGGTATGGAGGAGGGGGCTCCTCCTCTAATTAGCACCCCTCTAATTCTGCCTCCCATTGTACCCCATGAAGTGGGACGCTCAGACCGCTTGTGCCATCCTCTGTCCCTCTGCCTGGCATTTAGGCCATGCCTGACACGCAGGAGGTCCTCAAAAAAATCCATATCGAAAAAAGCAGATGGCGGGAGGCTGTTTTTTAGGGGCGACGGAAAGTAGTGGTTCAGAACGGGACCCTGGGGACTCCGGGGACAGCCGGCCGGGCCACCTCCGCCACATGTGACTGTAGGCATTAGCTGGTGCACGGCTCAGTTTCCCCGTCTGTGACTCCCTCTCCCCCAGGCCCATCTCGCGCCGTGTCCAACCCTCGAAGCCCGAACTACAACTCCCAGCGTGCCTCGGCACCCTCCTGCCCGAGCCTGCGCAGTGCCCGCCGGGACGAAGTCCGAACTACAACTTCCAGCATGCCGCGGGCGCTCCCGCAGGCCCTGGTCAGCGGCCGAGGTCGAGGTCGGGGAAGCCGTGCCGACCCTCGCCGCTCCGGGTAGCGCTCGCCCGGGAGGGTCGGGGTGGGGTCGGGAGCTGCCCCCGCCATGCTTCGTGGACTGGCTCGGGCCGCGGTCCAGCGGCAGGGGGCCCTCCGGACGCGGGGGTCTGGGGGCGGGGCGGGGGTCCCGGTGCACGTGGTGGACCTGCGCAGCGACACGGTGACCAAGCCCGGGCCGGCCATGAGGCGCGCCATGGCCGAGGCGGTCGTGGGGGACGACGACTACGGCGAGGACCCCACCGTCCGCGGTGAGCCGGGTGTGCAGGCCGGGGCCTGGGGTCGTCGCCGAGACCCCGGGGCGCTGTCCGTGGTGCTGGCGGGAGAGGCGGCCCCGGGAGCGCGGGTGGCGGCTCAGCTGCAGGCTGGGCGTGAAGCTCTGCGGGCCTAGCTGCTCAGTCTGTTAGGGATGCAGAGCCCCAGGTCCCACCCTTCCACCTGCTGAGGCAGAATCGGCACGCTAACAGGATGCCCAGGTGATGCGTGTGCACACTGAAGTGTCGTGCCACTGCTGGAAGAGATGGGTGTGGTCTCACCTTGCACAGGAGGGCTCTGAGATCAGCATCGCAGCGAGTGTGGCACACAAGGTCTCATACCCAGTAAACGGCAAGGCAGTATGTGAGCCCAGGTCTTTTCTCTAAAACCTGTAGCTCTTGTCCTGGACCCACTGTCTTTCCACGTGAAGATAAACAGAAAGCCGCTCTAGATAAGGGGGTTTTCCGCAGCCTGCACCTCTCAAGGAGCGGGCTCCAATAAGCTAGGGAGCGTTTTCAAAATTTTTTTTCAACGTTTATTTATTTTTGGGACAGAGAGAGACAGAGCATGAACGGGGGGAGGGGCAGAGAGAGAGGGAGACACAGAATCGGAAACAGGCTCCAGGCTCTGAGCCATCAGCCCAGAGCCCGACGCGGGGCTCGAACTCACTGACCGCGAGATCGTGACCTGGCTGAAGTCGGACGCCCAACCGACTGCGCCACCCAGGGGCCCCTAGGGAGCGTTTTCAAGTGACACAGTGACAGCACTCCCACCCTGGGTTGACAGTTGCGGACCACTGCTATTGCTGGGGTGCGTACAACCCTCTCCGGTGCCGGGGACAAGCTACAGGTTGCCACTTGAGCCCCCAGGGCCTGTCTGTGGGGCCAGATGGCGTCTGGTGATCATGAATTTTGCAGACACCTACTGTTGCCTGGAACTTCAAAAATGCTGAGCCCACTGCTTAGTAGGCATACCACCATGGGGTGGGGGAAGTGCTGGGGTTGACATGTGTCCACAGAGAGGGCCTTGACAACTGGGGGTGAGCGGAGGCGTGGAACTCACAGGGAAGGGGGACTTTGCAGAGTAGCCTCCTGAAGGGTGAGTGGAGCCCCCAGGCAAGGAAGGGAGCCAGCTCACCGGGTGGCGAGAAAGGTGTTTAGGATATGGATAAGGGAATGTGGCTGGAGTGTGGGGTGCCGGGGCCACCCCTGTCCCTGGAGGTGGAGGCAGAAGGCAAATCCCACTGCCCTTGAATGTCATGCTGAAGACTTTGGACTTGATGCCACAGGCAAAGGGGAGCCACAGCAGGCTCCAAAGCAGGAGCCAGAAGCCCCGCTCACCCCCTCCCCGAGTCCCCCCTCTGAGAGCTCCTGTCCTGTTCTGGGAGAGGAAGTCAGCAGAGAAACCGCAGGGCCCCACCTGCAAGGGGCTGATGGGAAAGGAAGTGAGACAGGTGTGAGGTCTGGATGGGACAGGGGGGTTCAAACCACAGTTTCAATTGGGGGGGGGGGAGAGACCGTGGCCCAGGAGGAGGCTGGGTGTAGAGGGTTCAGTGAGGGGCCTCTGGACCCAGATATGCGGTCACCAAGACCACAGACTGTGCAGCTGGCAGACCAGGGCTCTTGTCTGGCTTGGCCACTCACCTCATCACGACATGGGCTCACGGTTATGAGTGATGCAAGGAGACTGCCATTGTTGATGAATCCTCCTTGCACCCCATCCCTCTCCTCCTCAGAGCTGCAGGAAAAGGCAGCCACGCTGCTGGGGGTGGATCGGACCTTGTTCGTGCCCACCAACACCATGGCCAACCTTATCTCTGGTGAGCGGTGTCGGGTGACTCTGCCCTCCAGCCCCTCCCTCCGTGTTTCTCTCCTTGGTGCTGGAGGCGGGGCTGGGACAACATCAGTGGGGTCCTGAGCCATCTGGATTTCTGTTGGGCTCAGTCAGGAGGGCCCCTAGCAGGAGGGGAGGGGGGAGGAGAGTGAGGCCAGCGTGTCTGCGCTCCTCCCCCAGCTCCCTCCCCAGAGGCTCTCCCTGGGCCAGCCCTCTCCACACTGCCCTGTCTCCAGGTTCTGGTAACCACAGCCTTCTCTTGCCCCTTAAGGCCTGGGGGATCTTGCACTGTCCCTTCTGACTTCCCTACATGCTGCCACACCTTTAGAAGTTGTCCCTTTGTTAAACTCTCTGGCTCCCCAGTGCGCATGCGCCCTCGGTTTCCTGCTGGGCCCGACTGAGGCTCGTGCCCGGAGCCCCAAGGGGCAGCACCGTGGTGGGCTTCCAGTGCAGGAGACGCTCTGCCTGTGGGCCCCGTGGCACTCGGAGCCGACACTGCCCTCCCCCATCTATCTCAGTGATGTGTCACTGCCAGCGCAGGGGCTCCCAGCTCCTCCTCGGGCAGGAGAGCCACCTCCACGTCTATGAGCAGGGCGGGGTGGCTCAGGTAAGGACCCGTCACCCCTCACCTGGGGCCAGCACGAGCTGCTCAGCATTTCTGGTGGGAACCTGCTTTCCAGGCACCGCGATGGGACCTGCAGAGGGAAGAAATGGCCGGGTGGTGGCGTCTCTAAGGAGGCGGGAAGGAGAGCCATCCCCAGACTGACCACGTGGGGGCAGCCGCGGCTCCGGCCGCCACAGGGACACCGGCTGTGCTTGGTGTCCTGCTGCCCCCTAGTGGGTACCCAGAGCACACGGCCCTTGATTGCTGGGGCGGGGGGTGGGGGGAGCGCGCTAACCCTCGGGCTGCAGCACAGGGGCAAGGCTCCAGGGTCCAGAACTGGGGACAAGCAGACAGGACAGAGGTAGGAGGTGACCCTGAGCCCCTGGACCTGATCCTGAATCCCCACCCCAATACCTGCAGATTGCTGGGGTGCACTCCCACCCCCTCCCAGACCTGCCCCATGGGACCCTGGACCTGGCTGAGCTGGAGAGGATGGTCACACGGGGCCTGGGGAGCCCCTACCACCCGGTCTGTGAGCTCATCTGCCTGGAAAACACCCACAGCAGCTCGGGGGGCCGGGTTCTCCCCATCGACTACCTACGCCAGGTAGGCCCTACCCCACTTCTGTGCCCCCCACCCCACCAGCCAGCTCCTGGCTTCCTGTCCCATGGGGCCCCTCTCCGGGGATTAGGTCTCTGACACGGGCCGTGGGTGCCCATCGCAGCCAGAAGTGTTGTGGGAGGACATGTGGTCCCAGGCTGCAGATGTGAAGGGCACCATTGCCCCACTTTAGGCCCCAGAACAGAGACCCGTCCCCCACCCCTCCCTCCCAGGGAGCCCAGAGTAGCACCAGCTTGTGCAGGAACCGTCCCACTCCCTGGTGTGAGAACCTGAGTGCTAAGTCTCCGGACCTGCCCTTTGCCTGTGAGAAGGGCTGAGAAGGGCTGAGAGCATCTCCTTCACGGAGCAGGGGTGCGGCCTGGGTAGGAGGGGCATCTACCGCTCTGGCCACAGCCACCGTAGGCGTGAGATGAAACGCTCACCGTCAACCCCCTTTCCTAGAGGACGGCACCCAGGTCCAGGCAGAAGATGTGCCTGCTCAGGTCCCAGGCGGCCAAGCTGGTCACCAACCCAGCTCTCTTCACTCCGTACCCCCCACCTCCCACCCCCACCGTGGCTCCTCCAGGAACCAAACCCCGTGACCTTCTGGAGACCCATCCTCCCTCGGCTCCTGCCCCAAGCCCAGCCCCTCTGACTGTGGCCTGCACTTGGCCCCCAGGTGCGCCTCCTGGCCCAGAGCTGCGGGGTCCGGGTCCACCTGGACGGGGCCCGGCTGATGAACGCTGCGGTGGCTCTGCGCGTACCCCCCGCCCGCATCGTGGAGCACTGTGACTCTGTGTCCCTCTGTTTCTCCAAGGTGGGGAAGCCACCGGCTGCCTCCCAGACACAGGGTGATGGGGGTGCCCACAAGAGGAGTCGGAGCCGGGTGCCTGAGCTCCTATGAGGGCCGCTGCTGGCCCCGGGCCCCTCGAGCCCCAACCCCAGATGGGGCCACGGTGTCTGCCCTTCCCTGTCCCCTTCACATCCCCCTCCCCCCGGGGTGAGAGGACAGAGATGCACACCTGGGGGCGCAGGCACGCGGGACTCTCTCCTCTCTTCCTCCCAGGGCCTGGGCGCACCGGTGGGAGCCCTGGTTGGGGGGCCCAAGGACTTCATCGAAGGAGCCTGGCGCCTCCGGAAAGCCCTGGGCGGGGGGATGCGCCAGGCGGGGGTGCTGGCCGCAGCTGCCCTGGTAGGGCTGGCAGACGTGGAGGAGGTGCTGCTGAGGGACCACCAGAACGCTCGGAGATTTGCCCAAGGTGCCCGGACCTCATGCCCCCTCCCTCACCTCCTTTTGCTCCCGGAAGAGTGCCTTGGGGGTCCCCTGCAGCGGGACCCAAAACCCCAGCAGGGCCACATCCTTCTGATTCTGGAACACGAGGGTTAAGCCACTGAGCCATGACGGGTCGGGCCCCGGGGGCGAGGGTGGTCTCCCAGACCACGGTGATGCGGGGCCCGTACCACTAAACCCTCCGCGGGGGTTAGGAATTCTCATTTCCTGCGGGATCCGGCAGAGTGGAGCCTCTAACTTGGGCCTTACGTTTCCTAATTGAGTCCTCGAAACAGCCCCTTCGTGTCCCCACTTGAAAGAGGAGTAAACTGAGGCCCAGAAAGGTTCACTGATCCGTCCAAGGTCACGCAGCTAGTGCAGCCAAGTCTGTGGGACTCTGAGGTCCGTGTCAGGATTCAGGGTCTCTCTTTGCCCCACTCCCGTCGGGCTGCCCTCTGCCTTTCCCGGGGCGACAGGGCCGGACGGTGGAGGCGGTGGTGGGGTCCTGGGGTCGGGCTCCACTCACCACGGGACCTGGGCCCAGGGCTCCAGGAGCTGGCGTCCCCTATCTGCTCCGTGGATCTCGCCGCCGTGGAGACGAACATGGTGATGGTGACAGTGGACGGGCTGCCGCCCCAGGAGCTCTGCCGGCGTCTGCAGGCCGTGAGCGCTGACGAGGTGGCGCAGACCGGCCGCGCGGTGCGCGTGCTGCTGTTCCCCTGGACCGGGCGGTCAGTGCGCGCCGTGTGGCACCGCGACGTCTCCGCACGGGACACCGAGCTGGCGCTGAGGAAGTGGGGGTTCGTGCTGAAGCAGCTGGGGGCCCTGAGGACGGGGTGACCGGCCCCTGGGCCCCAGCCGGGCTCCAGGCGGGGAGCGGAGGTGTCCCGAGGGAGCAGGAGGCAGGAGAGGCAGTAAAAGGACACCCCGTTTCCCCCTTGTCTCCTTGGACCCCTGGACTTCCCACGCCCGGGGCGAAACCTTCCTCTGGCACTCGTTCAGCAAGCCCGGAGCGCCTCCTGTGTCGGGAACGGGGACAGGGACGGGGTGCCACAAATACCAACAGGAGGGACCCCATTCCAGCCCCTCACCAGAGCCCAGGAAGCAGCCAGGGCAGGGCCTCTGCTCCCAGTGCACAGAAGGGGAAGCGGCCCTGAGCCATCTGCTCAGAGTCACGCAGCAAATGAGCGTGTCCTGTGCTCGTATTCGGGGACACAGTGGGGAAAGGTGATAGGAAAATCAGAAAGGGATAGCGGGGCGCTGGATGGCAAAGAGCAGTAACTCCCGTGTAAGGGGGCTGGGCTTCAGCCTGTATTCATCTCTATGCATTTTCCTTTTTTAAAAATAAAACTTCTGGGGCGCCTGGGTGCCTCAGTCGGTTGAGCATCAGACTTCTGCTCAGGTCATGATCTCACGGTTTGTGAGTTCGAGCCCCACGTCGTGCTCTGTGCTGATGGCTCGGAGCCTGGAGCCTGCTTCCGATTCTGTCTCTCTCTGTGCCCCTCCCCTGCTCATGCTCTGCCTCTCTCTCTCTCTCTCTCAAAAATAAATAAACATTAAAAAAATAAGATAAATCAAATCTCCTGCTTACAAAAGAATATGTCTTTACTGTAAAGAATTTGGGATTGGATCTCGTTTTTTAGCAACTCCGGGGGTAATTTAGGCCCAGCTACAGACAGGGAGGCGAACCCTTGCACCCCCCGCTCCCCAGGGAACCTCAGCAGAGGTCAAGTTAGAGCCTCACAAGCTGAGAAGAACCCCCCCGCCCCGCCCCCATCCAGGATCTGGCGTGAGGCGGGGGGTCCTCTCCCGCCTGTGCTGACCTGACGGGAAGGAGCTTTGCTGGGTTTGCAGAAGGCATCTCTGGATGGACGGACACAGACACACAAACACACAGCTGGTAACAAGGTTATTGCCCTCGCACTCTTCATAAGCCACACGCGTGTGTTATTTATTCTGCAAAACATTTTCAGAGAGGAAAACAAGGCTCATCCGCACGTAGCATGAACTGATTTATTTAAGGACAAGTGGGCACACCGTTGCTACCTGGAACGGTAAATGCTAACGCACACATAGGAAGGGAAGCCCTCACTGGGGGCCCCCAGCAGTGCAGCCCCCGAAGGCCCCAAGGAACTTCCTGTAACCTTTGAAGTGATAAAGGGAGGCTGGGGGAGGGGAAGACCGAGACCAGAGAGGCCACCATCCCCCTCCCCCACCCCCACACACATCCCAGACTCTGGAAGGTCCTGAACCCCAAATGGGGCTGTCTGGGGCTTCAGGGACCCTTCTCCTCGGGGTCTCCTGCCTTCTCTACCTACAGGAGAGTGAGCGTGTCTCGTGTCTCCCGATGACCCAGGGTCTGCGTGCTGAGCCCCACCCACCTCCGTTCAGGAAGCCGGAGCCGCGGAAAGCTCCGGGCCCTGGTTTCTGCCGCTCTGGGTCACCTCGCCACCTGCCATGGCTCCCCCACCCCCACCGGGACTTCAGCACCTGTTTGTTTGGGACCCCCGGACATCCCGCAGGGAGCTGCAGATGGGAGGAGTGGGGTCCCGGAGTACCAGCCCGTCGGAAGCGGCAGCCCCACCAGGCCGGAGAACAAGGGGGCACCGGTGCATCCAGCCCACTCAGAGCCCTCTGCAAATCCCGGGGGGCTCCCAGGCACCCCTCTTCAACATCCTCCCCACCAACGCCTGCCCTCGAAGACCAGCGGACAGAACTTAGCCTAGGGGTCCACCTGACTGTAAGGGCATCTGGCTCTGCCATTTGCTCCGGGATGGTCAGGGCCTCAGACTTCCCTTCTGTAAAATGGGTGAATGGCAACTCATGTGAAGGGTACCCGAGAACCTCACAGGCAGACGAGCAGGCGGCACTCCGCATGGAGCCTGACTCAGTGGGTGTTTAAGGGGTAGTTGCTTCTCTCTCAAACTCACCCCTCCCCAGGTCAAAGGGTAGCTTCTGCGCCTGAGCCAGGGCCCTGGGAATGAGGACAGATGGCTCACCAGGACTGGCGGAGGAGGGCCACCGCAGGCCCTGCCCGCGAGACGCCAGGGGGCCCGCTGAGCACCCCCGCCCCGGCCCCACTGACGATCTCGGGCCACTTGTTGTCTCTTGCTGGGAGCCCTTCAACTCATGCCTGAGAGGAGGCCAAACCAGTTAGTCCTTAAAGGGCACAAACCGGGCACGGGAGGCCCCCAAACATCTGGCTTTGCCAAGCAAGAGGAGACCGGATCCTTGGCTCTGTCCCCAGCCCCCTGCCCCACCCCCAGGGGTGCCCTCCCAGCCAGAGCTCCAGCCAGGCCTAGGCATGCGAAGGGAAACTGAGCCCCTCTCCCCGCCGCCGCTCGCCCCTCTGAGACTCAGATGACCACGGGGCGGGGGACACCCGGCTGCCGGCTCAGGCTGAGGGCTTGGGCCGCTGTGAGCAGGGGGAGGCCGCTGAGTGCCTCCGAGGCGCAACAGCCCCAGGCCGGGGCTGCGGACCAGCCGAAGCTGATGCGGACGTCCGGGGGCCGTACTGGTGGGCAGTCTCAGGGAAGGCCAGGTGCGAGTAGCCGGTGTAGATGCTGACCCCCACCAGGGTCAGGGCACCTGGGGGAGGGGGCAGGGGGACCACTCCGTGGGGCTGCCCGCTGGGGGCAGCTGCCTAACCAGGTCCTGGCCAAGGCGGTCCTGCAGACACGGCCTCGGAGCCCCTGTCCACTGGCCTTTGGGGGAAGCGGAGGCTCCTATCCAGTCCCCGAACTCACCCCACAAAACCCCTTACAAACAGCACCACCTACACCCCAGCAACGGTCCCGACTCACATAAACCATCTCTGTATCCCAGCACCCTCCTGTATTCCCCGGAGTCCCCAACACACACACACACACACACACACACACACACACACACACAGCTAGTGACCTCTACTGGGAGTCGGGGGCTCCAGAGCTCTGACCAGGCCCCCTCTTCCTTGCACATCCCCCCCGCTTCATTGGGTTACCCCCTCCTCTCCTTCTGGCTCTAGCCTAAGTGTCCGGCCTCTGCCGGCCCTCTCCCCGCCCCCAAGATCTCCGATCCAGGCCCTGCCTGCCTGATCCCATCACCCGGTCTTCCCCTGAGGAGAACACCCTCCTCCCTCTGACACTCCGACTTTGCACAGGGTGCTGGGTGCAGTGACCCTGTGCCCAGAGGTTCTAGGGCAAGCTAAGAGTTGGGCACTGGGACATTTTCCTGTTCACCCCGAGTCAGAAGGGCCAGCCCAGAGAAGCACCCCGTGTCCCACAGCTGCAGGCTGAGCCTACCCTTTGTGCCAACTGTAGGAAAGCTGGCTGGGGGGGGGGGGGCACCCCGTCCGGCTGGGTGTTCGCCCCCGACCCCTCTGTCCCTCCTCCTCTTATAGCGCTGATGGTGGGGGGTAGGCGTGGGGCAAACTGGCCTCAGACAGGTCCCCTCAGGGTGACATTCCCGTCCCTGAGCCCCTACAGCCAGTGTGTCTGCCACGTGGATGGGCTCCTGTCAATGATGTCAGCTGACCTGTTTCCAAGGACTCCCCCCCCCCCCCCCCCCCCCCCGCAAGGAGAGCAGTGGTGCAGCCAGACTGGACCCTGGGCGAGGGGAGCACGTGAGGTGTTGCTCTTTGAACCAGGTTCTCCCTCCACCCACTGGCCAGCGCCCTGGTTCTGAGAGCCTAACGCCAAGGTTTCCCGGATACAGTTCTGACTCTTCTCACTGGCTTCCCAAGGTCCTCTTGATTGGATCTGGGCCCACACAGCCGGTCTCTGGGGTCAGGCCACAGCTGATTTCTCCCGCTTGCGTTCTCTAAAGCACACTCACGCCCAGGTTCCCGGTCCCCCAGTCTCTTGGCTCCAGGCAAGCCCGCCGAGTCCGTCTTGTCCAAGGCCTCCCACAGGGCACAGCATCCCCTGGGGAGGAGGCGGGCCTGCCCGAGAGGGAGCCCCAGGCCCACGTGGTCTGGGTCTCAAGTGCCATGGCCCTGACAGTAGAGCTGGCCCGGATGCCAGACTCGGCTCAGACCTCACCCCCCGACAGCACAGGCCACTGAGGACTGACCCTGAGGAGCCCCAGCCCACCGTCAGTGACCTCCGGCCTTGGGCTTCTGGGGGCACCGGCTGGCTGCCAGGGGCAGACGGCACCAAAAAGCCGTGAAGCTTCCTGCTGACCTTGGTGAATCCTTGACCGTCTCAGCTGGAGGCTGGGACCACAGAGAGGCCTCGGCTGCACCCCTACGGGAGTGCCTGGCCCGGTGCCCAGCAGAGTCTAGATGAATGTCAGCTGATGAACTGTCACCAGTCATCGTCTGGGCTAGGCTGGGGTCACTGCCAAGGACTGTGAGGCCCCTTTTCACCTGTCTTAATGCCTGGCCCTGCCCACTCTCCCTCCTCCTACCAGGCCAGTCTGGGAAGGAGAAAAGGTAGGGGTCAGCCCATGCCCTTCCTGCGGGTCTAGTAGGGCAGGTCGTGGGGTCGCCTCAGGGAGTCTCATGCCTCCCATGCCTAGAAGCTCAACCTCGGGGCTCCTCCATCCCTCGATCTAGGCCCACAGCCAGAACCCCTGCCCCTGTCCCTACTATAAAGGCCTCTACCCCTGCCCCTGCCCGTATCAAGGCTGCTGCCACCCAAGGTGCCTTTGGCTGCTGCTGCTGGATCCCCAGGGTGGGCCCAGGCTCAGCACAACCGATGGGAGCGGGGAAAGGGTGGCAGGAGAGGAGGCACGCCCTCCCAGGACCCATGGCCCCCAGGACTCACCTCCCAGCAAGAAGTAGCAGCCGGCGGAGAGCAGCAGAAGGACGCTCTGTGCCAGGGAACCGAAGAGGCCGCAGATCCAGCCGCACACGACAAGGACGAGGCTCAGGGGCAAGACCACCATGACAGCTCGGGGGAGGGCTGCCAGGAGCGGGGGCTCAGGGTGCGGGCGGGGACACAGACTGACCCCCCCAAGGCAGATCCAGGTGAGCGCTTCAGAGTCCTGTCTGCCTGGAGGTCTGCCTTCACAGGACAGTCTCACCTGGAGACTGGGGAAGGGACGGGCGTGACTCGGGCCCAGGACTCACAGACGAGGCGCTGCACCGAGGTGGAGGCATCCAGGCTCTCGCCGGCAAAGGGGTCGCTCAGGGGGACGCAGCTGTTTTGCCCTGCAAAGCAGAAAGGACTCGAAACCTGGTGGGCTGGACAGCTGCCGGGCCCCCACCCACCCTGTGTCCCTCTGAGGTGGGTGGGCCTGTGGGCACACGGCGAGGTTCCTGCCAGAACCCAGTGGGCTGACCAGTGGCCCCGGAGCCCCGTCAGATTCTCTCCTGGACCCCAGAGCCGTGGCTCCAAATGGGTTTGGAGGGTTTCAGACCTCGTGTTTTGTTTCTACAACATACACACGATACCTACACGGATGCCTGTCTACAGTTTCACACTGCCCTCAACCTTAAGCCCGGGGCCATGTGCGTGCTCACATGTGGCTTTGCCCGGACAGGAAAAGGTGCAGGTCATGGGGTGTCTGACTCCTGCACACACGTGCACACGCACCCACGTTTGGAAACACACGGGCACACGCACGCGCACACAGTCACACACACAGAGATGCTCACACGTTGATTCATACACACAGGGACACATGCTCACCACACACATTTCCGTGCACACACACTTGCACTCACACTGACGTATGCACACACGTTCACACCCTCTCGCAGATCCTGCTGACCCCCAGGGCTGGTTCTGTGCAGGGGAAGCCCCCCGGGGCGGGGGGTGGGAATGCCCTCCTCTCTCTGGACCTGGCAGCATCTATACAGGTCTGCAATGCACGTGGCACTCCTGTTTTATGCCCGTGTGCATGTCAGACGATCAGGTGGGGGCAGCGGTGTGTGTGTAGAGAGATGGTGGGGGGGGGGGGTCTCAGCCCAGAGCCCTGGCTGTGCCAGGCTCAACTGTGAAGACAGCAATCAAGACACGGCTGGTGGTCACCTTTCCAGGGTGCCTTCCCAGGGGCCCCATACCCCTTGGTGAGGAGGAACCGCAGAGTGGCCCCTGGGTGCCCCCTGTCCCTGCCTCTGCCCCCTCCTTCCTGCCGCCGCCCCCCACCCAGCTTGCATCCTGAGAAGCATCATTCTCTCCCTCTCCGGCAATGACTTGCAGGCTGAGCAAGGACAAGGTCAGGCATCAGCCAGCAGCAGAGCTCACTGAGAGCCTGGGGCTGACCGGTCATCTGTCAAGTACCTGCCGCTGCTCCTAACACAAGACACCCCGCCCCCACCCCGACACACACACCAGGGCGGGCAGGGGACTGGCCACGGCTCCTGCTCCCCAGGCTCTTGGGTCCTTAAGGGGTCCCGCAACCCCCCCACCCCCGCCCCCCAACACATTCATTTCCCGCGCCTGCACTGGTAGCCCGACTGTCACCACCCAGCCGGTTCTGGGAGGGGACGGAGGTGGCGGCGTGCGGGGGCGCCACCCTGGCCGCGCCCTCTGTGCCCCGGGCCCGCCACCCGCCGTACCTTCGCAGACGCGCCAGAGCCCGGAGGGCCAGGACCGCCGCGCGGCGCGCCCCGTGCGGTTGCCCGCGTCCGCCACCTCCAGGACGTACCGGTAGTCGCTGGCCACGGCGGCCGCCAGCAGCGCGAAGCTGAGCAGCGCGCCCAGCCGGGCCATGCGGGGCTCGGGGTGCAGGGTCCCGGGGAGCGGGGAGGGCCGCGGGAGTGGGAGAGTGCGGGGGGCGATGGGGAGCGGGGCGTGGGGGAGCCCGGCCGGGCAGGGGGCGCCCGGGATTTGGTGAGCCGGGGCGGGGAGTAGGGGGGCAGGGTTGGGGGGACGCGGGGAGCCAGGGCGGGGAGGGGAGCCAGGGCGGGGAGGGGCGCCTGGGATTTGGGGAGCGGGCCGGGGTCAGGGTTGGGCGCGGGGAGCCGGGGCGCGCAAGCCGGTGCGTCCGCTCTGAGCCTCTTCCGGACGCGGCGCCCCCTTTTCTGCCTGCGCGCTGGCCTCGCGATACGCCCCCCACCCCGCCCCAGGTTCGCAGGAAGATCGGTCCCACCTCTCGGCGATGGCGATCGCAGAGCTGGGCCCCAGGGGACAGAACGAAGTCTCAGAGCGGCAGGTAGCGCCGCTGCGGACCTGGGTTCAAATCCCAGCGAACCGAGGGGCCGGCCGCTGGACTGGATCCCGGGACAAATGTCTTAATCGCTCTAAACCTTTGAGTTTTCAGCCTCCAAACGGCCGGGCCGAGGAGGAGGAAGGGTGGGGCCTGCGTCGTCCCAGGAGGGGGCTCAGCAGGCAGCTGACAGCCTGAATGGTGGGAGGCAGCCGCCCCTGGCTGGGGCACTTGGCCGCTGGCTGGCCCTGCGGTCCTGGTCTTAATCGGTCTCCGACTAACCAGAGGGATCCGGTGAAGCAGGGTGGGTGGGCAAAGGGCCTAGGCAGGCTGGCGAGGGGGCCGCAGGAGGGTGAAGGCTTGCTTCCAGTTAGCTTCCAATTACAAATGTCACAGGGGGCAGGGCCCGGCTCTGCCTGTCCCTCACTCACTCAGCAAACATGGACGAGGCGCCTTCTAGGACACGGTCAGACGCCGTGGGTGGGAAGCAGGGGAGTCTCAAAGGGCCCCCACCCAGGAGCAGGCAATGACTTGCATGGTAGGGAGGGGGCTCTCTTGGGTGCAATTGTGGGTGATGGGGGGGGGGGCTTCTCTCTGGGCCCCTGGATGGTGGGTGGCTGCCCCACAGGGCCGGGCAGAGCCTGCAGAGACAGGGTCCGAGGCTGACATCCACATCGTCACTGAAGGTGGCCCTTCTCGGACCAAGTAGCTTCATGACCCAGGGTCACCCAGGCTCTCGTTTCTGAATGTTCCAGCCCTTTTCCTCCACTAGATTTGAGGAATACAGTCAGGAAGCAGTCATTGAGACACTACCTCAAGCATTCAGAGCCCATGGAATCATTTGGGGCTCCTGCAGGCTGTGCACCTTTCCAAGGCTGGGTTGGGGCACAGAGCAGGCCTAGGGGCTTCCCGGCTGTGGCATTGTGGGTGCCCCCGCCCTGCTCCGAAGCTGGGGAGTACCTGGGGGGGCGGGCTTCCCCTCTCAGGGGGCATTGGGCCTGGCAGGTGAAAGAATTCAGCAAACACAAAGCAGGTGTTCTGGGTGAGACAGGCATCTACAAAGCAGGTGAGAAGGGCAGGGAGCATGGAGGTGGGGCTTGCGGGGCAAAAGGGTGACTAGTGACCCTAACGTTTACCTATAAGGTGACAAGGACCAAGATTGCTTTAGTTGGCTCAAAGCCTTCCTGTGGGCTTGAAGGACGAATCTAGGGACGGGGAGAACCGAGGAGCCCCTCTCTGGCTGTGTGCTCTACACGTTCCTTCCCAGTGACGCCCGCTGTTCAGCCAGAGCTGGTTTCGAAGGGTCTTCTTTGCACCCCCATAAAACTTAAACAGGATTCTGCTGTCAGGGCCAGGGCCAGCACTGCTTGAGGCCACTGTTCCCACAGGGCCATGCAGCTCTGTGCAGAATAGACAAGTATTTCCCCCACACCGCAGTGCAGACGGCCAGGCTAGCAGTCCACGCCTCACTGCTTTAAAGTTCAGTGTTTTTAAACCCAATGTGAAGTTGGAGCCGCTGACTGGATTGTCCCCCAGGCAGTAAGCACTGGCCCTCGAGGGGCTACTTTGATGAATTCCCCCAGTCTCTGTCCTTGGGATGGACCCAAATTATACCCTAGCCTGGTTCTGGAAAAGTGCCACTTTTCAGAGTGACCCCCCCCCCCCGTTTTCACCGCTCATCCGTCTTCCGTCAACTCTTAACTCATGATTAGAGCTGTCGGTGGCCACCTGGCAGGCACCACGCCCATCTCCAGGACATCGCCACCAAAATCAGGGACAGGAGGGACCTGGCCCTAACTGGGAGGCAGCCAGCCACATTCCTAGTCAGTCTCATCCCCGGGGACCGACAGACCTATGAAGGGCTCCTCACAACCAGCTGGGCTTGACAACATCTGTCCACCCGTGAGCCTGGTCACCTCTGATGGAGCTTTGCTAACAGGGTAACAGGAAGGTGCCACTGATGCCCCATCACAGGATGCGCCTGCAGTCTCTGGGACGTACGCTTCTGTTCCCTCTGCCTGGCACACCTTTCCCTTCTTTGGTCGTCTGGCAGCCTCCTCCTTGCTCCTGGACAGACAGCTCAGTTCTTTCATCTCCACCCAATGCAGAGTTCACGGTCTTCTCAGCCTCCACACCATACGGCCGTTTGTTGGCCTTGGTCTTCCCGAGTTCCCTGCAGGAGACGAGTCCTCTCTGGCCTTCGTTCAGCTCCTGGACGTAGCATGCGCACACAGCAGACACACAAGCATCTGAGTGAATGAGTGGGCAGATGTGACCACCGTGGGATCAGGTGGGAAATAACCACAGAGAAGCCAAGGCCCCGGTTTGGCTGGTCAGCTGAAAACAGGCTCAAATCCTGTAGGCTGAGCCCAGGGGTGAGGAAAGCCCTGGCTCAGCTGCTCTGCTCTAAGGGCTAGACTCACCCTGGCTGGGCCCAGACAAGAAAACCCTTTGTGCCGGCAACACTGGTTCACAGCAAGCTGAGCTGCACAACAGAACCTTCTTTTCTTTCCAATTTTTATCGAGAGAAAGAGAGAACACACGCGAGAGCGGGGGGAGGGGCAGAGAGAGAGACTCCCAAGCGGGATCCCCTTGGTGAGTGGGTGAGTGCGGAGCCCGATGCGGGGCCTGAACTGTGAGATCACGAACTGAGCCGGAAACCAAGAGTCGGAAGCTTCACTGAACCACCCAGGCGTCCCAACAGTAAAGATGCTGCAAACAAGTACAGACATTTTACTGTAGTTACAACAGGACAAAGTGGGTGAAGGGTACATGGGGCCCCTTCGTACTATCTTTTCAAGCTCCCATGAATCTTAGTTCACATTTTTAAAAATGTTGTACTGGATCAACGGAAACCCTGGGGAGGCAGGTTTCAGTCCCGTAGAACGAAGGCCTTTTCGACAAAGTCTGAAAAATGGATCTCAAGATAGGCCTCAGCCCCCAGTCAGGCAGTTGACCCCGGCCACACCTGAAAGGCCGGGCAGCATCATGAATCAGGGAGGGCCCACCTCTGAGGCCAGGATGCCTGGGTTCAAGCCTTACCCCTAATACTTACTAGTTGTACCATCTTGGACAAGCTTTGCCTCTTTTCAAGTCTACACACACACACACACACAATGCAGGTAAGATTACAGGAGGCTTCAGAGACGATTTTGAGTTATTTTCAAGGGCAATCTGCAAAGAATGGTCAGCACCCCAAAGGGGTGCCGACCTGCAGACAGTGGCAAGTGGCTCCGTACTTGGCAGGTCACTTTGGGTCAGGCCGGTCCTCTTCACAGTGCTGGGGCAGGTGGACGATTCGATTCCCGAGGCAGACCGCAGGGCTCTAACCTCTAAATCACCCTGACAACCCACCATCCGCGCTGAGCGTGGAGCCTGCCTAAGATTCTCTCTCTGTCCCTCTCCCCACTTGCGCTCTCTAAAGAAAGATTAAAAACAAAAACGAAAGACAGAAAATACATTGGTAGAAGTGCAAACGTGGGAGGGACTGAGGGTCAAGCTCCAGCACGGTCCCGTTCCACAGCCCAGCCCGACAAAGCCAAGAACTTCATCACTGCCCGCTGTGCAAAGGGCCAGCTTCTCTACAAAGCCGACCTGTAAGGACCAGTTATTAAGGTGAAGTATCCACGTACCGACTGGCACAAATAACCAAAAATAAGCAACTTCGAGGAGTATAGAGGCTAGAATGCTTTCTCCCCCAACTACTGCAATAAATATTCTCCAACATTGAAGGGAAATGCACACTTTACTCAACGACTGAGATGTGGCAGAAAAATAGAAGACTGAGATGTGGGGCGCCTGGGGGGCTCGGGTGGTTAAGCAGCCGACTTCAGCTCAGCTCATGACCTCATGGTTTGTGAGTTCGAGCCCCACGTCGGGCTCTGTGCTGACAGCTCGGAGCCTGGAGCCTGCTTCGGATTCTGTGTCTCCCTCTCTCTGCCCCTCCCCTGCTCGTGCTCTGTCTCTCTCTCTCTCTCAAGAATAAAAAGTAAACATTAAACAAATTTTTAAGAAGAAAAAGAAGCCGGAGATGCATCTTGCATAGCTGGTTCACACCTGGAACGGGTCCAGACGACACGCACAAGTGGGCCTTGTGGCCCAGGGCAGGCTTTGTGTCTGCCAAGGCTCAGCCCTTCCCCACACCCGTGTGGGCGGGAAGCAGCAGTTGGCAGGCTAGGGAACCACAACAAAAACCCAACAAGACTTTAAAAACCCAGGAGACCCTGAAATGAAGTGTTTGAAATGAAGTAGTTTTTATTTTTCAGAAATGGCGGGATGACCTCCAACCGGGCCGAAACAATCCACCCTGCAGCTCGATTTCACGGAGGGAGAAAATCTGTCACCGTAACTGCTGTGTGAGCCTCTGGGAGGACAGCAGGGAGAACCGGTGTGGAGACGACGACGTGGGCGGGACACGGGTGTGCGGGAGCGAGCAGCGGCAACGGACACTCGGCCAACCAGGGCCGACGGATCACCCGCAGTGGCCTCCGAGTCCCCACACGTCTGAGGCGAGTTCCTGAGCCACTGCACTGTGCTCAGGGAGGGAGAACCGGCGTGCGGCTGACGACTCAGTCGGGCTGTCTAGTGGCGAAGCAATTTCATAAACGACAATTTCTGCTACCCACTTCCTGCTACCTTGCTCTGTCTCCAAATCCACCTAAGGGTCACCCTGTTTGCCCAATGACTTGGGACGGCTTTGTGCTCACTTAACTGTAGTTCGTGATGTTCTGTGAAGTAATAATTCAAACAAAGTAAGAAAAGGACATTGCAGAACCTTAGAAGCTGAGGATGTGTCTCACACAGACATCGTGACACGAGAAAGCCAGCCGAGGCAGCACAGGTTTCATGATGCCACGTAAGACGAAGAAACCACAGCTCAGGTTCAACAAGTGCAGGGACCGGACCCCCTGGAGGGCAGCCTGTGCGAGGGCACTGCGGCCAGGCCCGAGGGAGCACCCCAACTGCCATGCTCGTCACCACTGCTCCAACTTGTACATCACGCAATTGATGCTCTTGTAAAAGATTGCAAACAATGTAAACAAGTTCCCTATAAAAACAAGTTTCCCCCCAAAGAGAGTCCCGATCCACCTTTTAGGTCCATCGATTCCACTGCCTTCCTTGAGGAGGGTTCACATTACAAAGACACAGGTGCCCTGTCAGCCACCTGAGCCACGTCATGAACAGGAAGCAGCTGTTTGCAGAGGCCCGGGAACAGAAAGACCAGGAAACTCCTTCCACGGGTTTCTCGTCCCACCCTGCCTGTCCCCAGCCGTGTGACGGCTCCTCCAGAGCAGGGTGCCAGGCCTCTAGAAAACGCACTGTCTCGCATTAAGGACCTCTTCCTCACCCGTTTTAGAGAAATGTCACAACCTTGTGGTGTGCCTATGGTGCCCACTGGAGGTGAAGAGATATCTGGGCTTCACTGTCAAGACCTCTGCCCTCCCCCACCGCACTCCCGCCGTCTGGGCTTCTGTCACACCTCGAGGCCCGAGGCAGTCTGGGGTTGAATTCCACCAGCTCCCCCGGTATGAACTTGAAGATCACAAAGTGACGAGACAGGCGAGGAAGCCCCTTCCCACACACGGCACCTTCAGAGCTTTGGCAGGGGTGGGATTTTGTATAATCCGCTCTGGAGTAAGGGAGGCCCGTGCGGTACCACAGACCTGACGGGGAAAAAGGGTGGCCGCGCGACTTGTCACATCCAGGTGAGGTGACACGGGGTGCTGACCACACGAGACACGCGCGCTAGAAACTTAGATTATTACACAAATAACATCTAAAATGGTCTCCTTCACTCTCTGTTTGTCCAGTCACAGCAGACCCACAGTAGCATTCAGGCATCGAATCTCAGGCTCCACAGCTAGTCAACCTGAAGCCCAGATGTTTCCCTGTGAAAGGGCTCTGCCCACGAGAACACTCTTGTCACCTGGTCACCCTGGAAAGTCCAGGAACCAACGGCCCAGAAACCACCGAAGAAAAAAGAGAGAGAGACAGACTCAGTTGTTGTGCTCAGCAGCACCGGCTGCACAAAGAGGAGCCCCCGGCACCACTTGCAAGAAAAAAACAAAAGCATGGCTTAAATATTCTAATTTCAAAACGTGGACGTCCTTTCCTAAGGCGCGGTGAAAGGGCCCCAGAAGAGCCGGTCACTCTGGGGCGCGTGCGTGGGCAGCCGCGCTCCGCTCCGGGCCCAGCGTGGTGGCCGGGGGTCACTCCAGGGCCGCCAGCTGCTCAATGGCACAGCGCACCCTCTTTGCAGTCTCTTCAAATTCTTTCTGTTTATGGTTGGTTTCCTTTGCCTGGAAAAAAAAAAAAAAAGGCCATGTGAACCTGAACTGTGCTTCCCAATCACACCCTGCAGGTAAGATCAAAAGGGGAAAATAAGGAAGCATTTACTGAGCACCTAAGTAAATCGGGTGCTGTGCCAGGGTGGGGACACCCAGCCATACGGGGTGAACGTGCTGATTCAACTCAAGGGCCTGTCATTTAAACTGCACCCCAATAATTATAACAGACGACATATGCGCAAACACCATTCCACCTGCTTCACACCCATGAGCTGCTTTATTGTTCAGCGTCCCTGTGAGGCAGGCGTATCATTATTTCCATCATACAGATGAGGAAACCGAGGGCCAGCGGCGTGTCCAACTGTCTGTGGAAGGGCCCTGCTCTCGACCAGCACCCTGCACGGCTTCCGAAGCTCCCCCAGGTGAAGTCCAGAGCCCTCTCCTTGTCCACTCAGAGACACTGCTGAACATCAGCTTTCTCCTAAAACAGAAGAACTTCTTTTGCCGCCAGGCGCTCCCGGAACCTGCCTTCCGACCTTGTCATTCCCCTAAGCGTTCTGTCCAGGAGAACAAATGCCGACCTCATTAGCAGATCCAGGGACCTTTTCCCCTACCCTAATCTGTGTTCTCCTTGGCTTCTCTGACACATTAAAAACGAACAGACCTTTACTGGGTTGAATTTGTTTTCTAGGGGCAACTGCCTCTTGATTTTCAGCTCAGGTATGATCCCACGACCATGGGAGTACTCTGTGTGGAGCGTGGAGCCTGCTTAAGGTTCTTTCTCCCTCTCTCGCCTTTGCCCCTCTCCTCCATTTGCATGCATGATCTCATACATATATACATATATACATATGTATATATATATATATATATATATGTATATATGTATATATATAGTTGTCTAATTAGAGGCTAACTTAAAACAAAAAAGTTACTTTTCAAGGGGCACCTGGGTGGCTCAGTCGGTTAAGCCTCTGACTTCGGCTCAGGTCACGATCTTGCGTTCATGGGTTCAAGCCCCACGTCAGGCTCTGTGCTGACAGCTCCAAGTCTGGAGCCTGCCTCTGATTCTGAGTCTTCCTCTCTCTCTGCCCCTCCCCTGCTCACACTCTGCCTCTCTCTCAAATATAAATAAGAATTAAAAAGAATTACTTTTCAATATGTACTTTTTTGGATATCTTACTTTTGCTGCATGTATAAGGCTAAAATTACTAATTAAAAAATTACTTAAAAAAATAAGATTTAACATGAAAAAGGGCAAACAGCACATGACAAGAAACAGTGTGCCTAGTAACGGAGCCTCGTCTTTACTGACAATGGAAAGATGACAGTGGCTTTTTGTTGTTGTTGTTTTTAGAGTAATCTCTACACCCAATATGGGGCTCAAACTCATGACCTACACACATCAAGAGTTGCACACTGTCCCCACTGAGCCAGCCAGGCGCCTGGCCCATGGCCTTGCAAAATATATTTTTTATTTACTTTCTTCTTCCCTTTCAAAAAAGCCTAAAATTAATTAAGCCCCGATGTACACAGTCTGTAATTTAACCACCACAACACGGAGGTCAACATCTCCATTTTATCTATTTTCTTAATAAAGGTGGATCAAAGCAAAATTCAGAAACTCACTATGAAAAAACACAATAAGGGGCACCAGGCTGGCTCAGTCGGTTAGGCGTCCAACTTCGGCTCAGGTCATGATCTCGCGGTTCCTGAGTTTGAGCCCCTCGTCAGGCTCTGTGCTGACAGCTCAGAACCTGGAGCCTGCTTCAGATTCTGTCTCCCTCTCGCTCTGCCCCTCCCCAACTTGTGCTCTGTCTCTCTCAAAAATAAACATAAAAAAAAAATTATTAAAAAAATAAGTAAGTTAAAAAAAAAGCATATTAAAACTCACTGAGCACACGTGCTATCTGGAGCTTAGGACCCCTTTTTCCTTCCTCTCGTGCCTCACTTTATCCTCACTGTTGGTGCCCACAAACTCAAGCCTGGCACTTCTCTGCTGCTCCCGTATGAAGTTCGTCCCCCGAACAGACTTATTTTCTAATTGGTTCCACTGTATTTCATTTTTCTCTAAATGCAGAGGTGGCTGTGCAGCAGCAGAAAACGAGTCACAGGGCATGCGGCGTGCTCCCAAGTTAGACCCCCGACAGCCCCGGCCGTCTACCGATGCAGCAGGCCTTCTGTGCGTCAGGACCCGGGTGGGCTGCTCATCGGTGATCCCGTCGCGCTGTTTAGCGCCTCACATTTAAATCTGGGGCCTCAGAAATCCACAGCCTCACAGCAAACATTTGTCCCTTCGGTGTTCGTGTACCCCAAAACAATTATTCCATCGTGTTCTTTTGCCAGAACGTCTGGCAAACGATTATCTTAAACTACATGCTGCAATCACATAACTGATTTAATAAGTCATTCAAAGTTTCAGCCTCCAACCTTACTTACCCCTACAGAACACGAGGTTTGCGTGCCGGCCCGCCTCCGGGAGGGCGGTACCCTAGAGTGCCCACCTGGGTGCTCCAGGGCGAAGCAGACAGGCCTCTGGTGATGCCGGTCCCCTGCACTTGGCTCTGACTCGACGTGACCATCCATTCACATGGAAACGTGCATGGGGACCCGAGTTTTATTTTATACTAGCGATAAATTATTTGCAGCAGGGGCGTCTGGATGGCTCAGTTGGTTGAGCATCCAACTCTTGATTTTGGCTCAGGTCACGGTCTTGCGGTCTGTGGGTTCACGCCCTGCTTGGGATTCTCTCTCTCCCCCTCTCTCTGCCCCTCCCCTGCTCATGCACGCATGCGTGTGTGCTCTCTCTCTCTCAAAATAAGTGAATAAACTTAGAAATTATTCACAGCAAATCACAACTGGCTGACACTCTACAACACCACGTCCAGCAAAACCTCTCGCAATGACAAAAATACCACGCAGCGCAGCAGCGACTGGCCGCATGCAGCCGTTGGACAGGTGAGATGCTGTTCGTATGACCGGAGCACCAAATTCTGCATTTTACAGAATCTTCATCATAAAAGCCAAGTGTGGCCGGTGGCCACAGTGCTGGGCAGCACAGCTCTAGAACGTCACAGTGGTATAGTTGAGTGCCACGGGCCGATAGAAACTTTCCTGTTGTGGAAGTAGTATAAACCAAATAAGGAAAGTCTGAAAGCTCACACTTTGCATTCTTCTTTAAAATACATAAGTTTCAAAATGATCTGGAAGGAAACACATCCGTTAATGGTGGGCACCCTAAGTATAGAGGTAGGTACGGCTTTTGATTCTTCCTTACAGGAATTTATATTATTTATTTTATAATTAAAGTAATAAAAATAAATGCATCATGTTAAAGTATTTCCTTATCCTGACTTGAGGAGAACAAAAGCGGCCCTTGGTGGAAAGCAAAGCATTTTCTTCCCACCCCCGCACTTCGGGTCCCCTGGATGTTCACCTGGTCCGGTTCCGCCCCACCGCTGTGCACGCAGATGCTGGTGACCGAGCGTCTCTCGGTGGGCTTCCCGCTCCAATGAGCCCCCCTCCCCACGGACTGACTGCCCTCACCCAAGAGCCCCCCACTTGACATCGTTTTGTCTGTTTCAGTGCCGCACAGCTCGGTTTCAGCCGCCCCGGGCCACACTTCAGTCTCCCTCCTGCTTGCCGGAGGACGGCTTTCTCACGACTGTCCCCTAAGTACGCAGGCTGCTCTGTCACCTAGAATGGGGTCAGCCAGCTATGGTCTGCGGGACACATGGCTTGTTTCTCATACAGTCATTAGGCGAAGGATGGTTTTCACGTTTTTAAACGGTTGCGAGAAGCAGAACAGGAATACTACCTAACAGAAACCAGGCGGCCCTCGAAGGCCCGCGAAGGCTAAAATACCTCGGCACTTCACAGGTGTGCGGGCCCCCCGCCTAGAAGGCTCTCCCCAGCCCACTTCCCGATTCCAACACTGCAGCTCCCAAGGCCCCCACGAGTCAACACCTCTTCCACACCTTGCTGTACTGACCACCAATTTCTTCCCCCTTCCTAACAAAACATGACTGGCCCTCAGCATTTAAAACCTACCCTACCGGAACTATTTTGTAACCATCTCTAAAAGGGAATGTCGTTTTCAATCAAAAACGGACCGCAGAAACCGGGAGGGCGGGGCAGATCAGCCTTCCATTTTGCAGCAGGGAAAGTGTGGCCAAGGCTGGTCTCAACCCGCAAAGCCCACGCGTGGCAGGGACAGAACCAGGACACTGACCGCCAGCCCAGCGCTTCGCTGTGGTATCAACCCCCGAACGTCTGTGCTCTGTAACACGGCCAACTTAGCAGATAAAACTCGGGAAAAAAACCAAACAAACAAACAAAAAAAACACAAAAAAAACCCCAAGTAATAGAGAAAAAATTAGCTCTATTAAGAAACTATTCCCTGCGTACCTGAGATTCAGATTTAACGGGGAGCCCCGATTTTCTCTACGGTCTGGGCTGCTGGGTTCCCACGCCTTAGTGGGTCCGCAGGTTCACGCCTCTCCTCTCCGGATACCCTAGGATGCCTGTCCCCAGTGAAAGTTCACTTGCAGAAACCCAAGGTCCTTTCCCCCAACACCCACAATGCTCCTTCCCCGAAATGGCGCTATGTGCTCCCAAACCCTCTGTCCCCACCACGCTCACACACCACATGAACGGCCTCCCACAGACCGTCGCCGAAGGCAGGAGCGCCAGTCTAACCACCGCCGTCCCACCACCAAAGGCACCTCACGCTAAACACAGGAGGGAGCACGTTTCTCTCCGATCTGACTGCACGACCCCAAGGCCACATTCCAGGACAGATGCTTTCCTGTCCTTTGTATCCTCACATGTGCATCCGAGGGGCTTCAAATGTTACTGAGGAGAAGAGCCCCTCCAAAATGAGGGGCAGGGAGCTCAGTGGTACAGGTGCTCAACAGCTTGCCCTTGGTTCTTATTCCCGATAATACATACAATTTTGTTCTTGGCTCTCTCTTTGTCCAGTTTCAAAAATTCACTGAGGGTTAACTCTTCAAACTGCTTCTTGACAGAAAGAAAGGCACAACCAGATGAATGCTTCTTATGTTCCTCTCTAGAAAAATCAATACAGGAGAGGGTCAGGAGAGAAGAGTCAGGGAGACGGAGAAGAGCAACCGTCTGTCACCAACACCCACCACCCGCCTCACGGACACACCTCCCTCGGCTTCCGGAGCGCAGTGCGAAGTGCACAGGGCCAGCGGGAGGTCCCGGTGCACCCTGCCGCACAGGCCATCTCTGCCCTCCCCCCGCCCCTGTGGACGTCTCGCCGCCACGCTCGGGGCGGATGGGTTTTATACGGAGTCCCGTATAAATGAATAGGCATTTCGACGAATAGGAAGCGTGACACGGTGTGAGCGCAGAGGTAGCACACGCCAAATCCCTCTAAAATCCTCAGGGAAGGAACCGTTTGAAGTAATGTCATTTCCCTGGAATTGCTACATAATCTGCTGGTCCCAAATAAGGGCACCATCGGCCGGGCTTCTCCAGGGGACTCCCCGGCTTCACTCTCTGCGCTGGGACTTTTCCCTACACAGCGGACAGCAGTGACCACAACAGTACCGGAATGAACGCACAGCCACACAAAGACCCAAAGGACAGCCCGCAGAAACTAGCCTCTGAAAATATTCTAGCACTGGGAAATTCACTCCCGGGGGGCCTGGGTGGCTCAGTCCGTTAAGTGGCCGACTCTGGACCTTGGCTCAGGTCATGATCTCTCGGTCGTGGGATCAAGCCCCATGTTGGGCTCTGCCTTGGAGCCTGCTAGGGAGTCTCTCTCTGCCCCTCCCCCACTCGCACAAGCACACTCGCTCACGCGCTGTCTCAAAATGAATGAATAAACTTAAAAAAAAAATTTCAATGGCAAGAATACAGCCAGTACTTTGCCAGTGATCCCTGGTATGATCACCACGCCATCCCAGTCAACGATGGGTCATGAGAGCAAACACATTAGTGAAGACAGCAACTCTCTTCTGGCCAAGGAGAGACAACTCGGGTGATTCTCTAGAGGAAAATATTAAAGTTATGGAAGCGATCGGTCCCAGCAGGGGAAAAAAAGGTGAGAAAAGAATGTGGTATCAGCGTCACATACAGAAGGTCAGCTGTCACTGTCTATCTGAACATATACACAGAATTTTATTTATTTATTTTTAACATTTTATTTATTTTTGAGACAGGGAGAGACAGAGCATGAACAGGGGAGGGGCAGAGAGAGGGAGACACAGAATCTGAAACAGGCTCTAAAGCAAGTTCTGGATGCAAAACAAATCATTACCCACAGAAGAGAACACACACTGTGTAGGGGCGCCTGGGTGGCTCAGTCGGTTGGAGGTCCGACTCAGCTCAGGTCATGATCTCACGGTTGGTGGGTTTGAGCCCTGTGTCGGGTTCTGTGCTGACAGCTCAGAGCCTGGGGCCTGCTTCGGATTCTGTGTCTCCCTCTCTCTCTCTGCCCCTCCCCCACTTGTGCTCTGTCTTTCTGGACGCCTGGGCGGCTCAGTAGGTTAAGTGTCTGACTTCAGCTCAGGTCATGAGTTCGAGTCCTGTGTTGGGCTGCCGGTTGTCAGCAGAGCCCCCTCTGTCCCCCTCTCTCTATGACCCTCCCCTGCTTGCGCATGCTCTGTCGCTCTCTCTAAAAAAAAAAATAAAAACATTTAAAAGGGTGGTTTCTGTGGTACATGAATTACAGTTCAATAAAGTTTTATTTAACTAAAAAATTGTAATGTTTATATTTGATAGAGACAGAATGTGAGCGGGGGAGGGGCAGAGAGCAAGGGAGACGCAGAATCCGAAGCAGGCTCCAGGCTCCGATGGGGAGGGGGTGGGGTGTCCTCGAACCCATGAACGGCGAGATCATGACCTGAGCCACCCAGGTGCCCCTCAATAAACCCTGAAAAAACTCTGTAACCAGGGAAGCCCGCAGGTCACAACAGGATCCGCTCCTGTATTCTGTCAAACCTGAAAGGCATCAAGTACAGAACCCTAAGAGCGAGCCTTTCTCCGGCATCCACCCTGAGGGCCGTTTGGCCACATCAGGTTTGATTAGGTTGAAAGCACCACCGGGGCACTGACACACAGACTCATCCATCTGCGGTAACTGTTTAGGGCACAAAATGAAATTGCAAAGCCAGGGCCCCATCGCTAAGTTTTTGCAGGCCCCGCCCACAACAAAAGACGGGGGTGGAGCCGGGGCTCCCTGGAAGCGGCAGCGAGGCCGGCCCGGGGGACTTACATGGGGTCATCGTCTGGCTCCCAGCCTTCCAGCTCCTTGAAGCAGAAGAAACACTGAGCCAAATCGGGCTCGTTCTCAGTGGGACAGTGGATGAAGCCGGCCTCGGCCATCTGCAGGGGAGAGCTGAGGCTCAGGTGCTGGCGGGGGCGCTCCGGGCTCCCAGGAGCCCACAGAGGGAGGGGTCGCCCGGGATTCAGGAGCCCATAGAGGGAGGGGTCGCCTGGGACCTGAAGGCCACAGAGGGAGGGGTCGCCCCGGGGGCCCGGGAGTCCACAGTGGGAGGGGTCGCCCCGGGGGACCCAAGAGTCCACAGAGAGACAGGTAGCCCGGGACCGGAAGGCCACAGAGGGAGAGGATGCCTCGGGGGCCCGGGAGTCCACGGAGGGAGAGGTCGCCCGGGATTCGGGAGCCCAAAGAGGGAGGGTCTGCCCGGGACCCGGAAGGCCACAGAGGGAGGGGTCGCCTGGGACCGGAAGCCCGCAGAGGCAGGGGTCGCCCGGGATTCGGGAGCCCGCAGAGGCAGGGGTCGCCCGGGGGGCGCGTCGGGGCCCTGGGGAGGGGCGGGCCTGGGGCCGGCGGGGGGCCGTGCGGTCTCACCCGCTCCGGGGTGCAGGCGCAGCCCTCCAAGAACGGCCAGTTCTTGAACGTAGAGATGCGGTGGTCCTTGAGGTAGAGCTGCCAGGCCGGGGGCAACGACGAAGCGCCCATCCCGACACCGCAACCGCCGAGCGCCGACTCGATTCAAATCCGGAGGTTGGCGGCCGTCGCGGGGCATGTCGGGAACGCACGGTCCCTGAGCGCGCCGCCCGCGGCCTTCTGGGAATGCAAGGCTGGGCGGCGCGGTGCCTGCTGGGAGTTGTAGTCCTTCCGCCCCGTTCCTGCGCCGTCCCCGCAGGCGCTGGTCCCTTCCCCCATTTAGCGCTTTCTCGAATGATTGCAAAGTCTGGTGGGAAGAGGGGCTGAGGAGGCGCTGGAGTCCCTGTAACGGGTTCAGGGACTGGCCCCTGTCGAGCACATATAAATTAAGCCTGTGCCCACTAAACACTCACTCCCCTTTTTCATAAGTTTTTGTAACAAATATTTAATTCACAGATCAGCTTTTGGCTAAATCAAATTTTACCGATAACAGCTTCTGCCAGTTTGGGCCTTCTGGGTTATTTGTACCACGTTCCTATTGTCTGGAGTCAACATTTTAACATCTAAATGTAGTACCTGAAAGAAAAAAATCTCGAGGCTTTCATCAGCGTTAGTAAAGACACTGAGCATGTGCGGTTTTGGCCGTGGTCAGACTAATTTTGTTCATTTCTATGGGTAACAGTCTTTAAGAATTGGATAAGAAACTGGTAGCCTGCAGGGGCCCCTGGCGGGCTCAGTGGGTGGAGCCTGTGACTCTTGGAGTTGTAAATTCAGACCCCTCGTGGGGTATAGAGATTATTTAAACAAGTAAACTTAAAAAGAAAAAAAGTTAGTAGCTTGCATTTATTTCCTAGCCTAATGCAAAAGAAAATTGCGAGCAACACGCGCTTGTTTTAAACTGCATTGCTGGGATTACAAGGGAGGCTGATCATCTCAAACCTGTCACTTTCTTCTTTCCTGTGAATTGCCTCTTCATGTCTGCTTTGCTGTTGGGTTAATGACATTTTTCCTACTGCCGGGTGAGTTCTTATTCAAAAGGCACTTAGCCTCATTTGTCCTGCCCTCCGTGCCCTGGACCCCAGTTTGTTGTCTTTTCACTCTGTCGTATATTTTTTCTTGCAGAAGTTTTAAATTTTTATGCCGTCATATTTATCACTCCTTTTCTTTTTGACTGTTTTTTTTTTAGTTTGTTTGTTTGTTTGTTTACTTTGGTTTTTTTTTAATTTTTTTTTCAATGTTTATTTATTTTTGGGACAGAGAGAGACAGAGCATGAACGGGGAAGGGGCAGAGAGAGAGGGAGACACAGAATCGGAAACAGGCTCCAGGCTCCGAGCCATCAGCCCAGAGCCCGACGCGGGGCTCGAACTCACGGACCGCAAGATCGTGACCTGGCTGAAGTCGGACACTTAACCGACTGCGCCACCCAGGCGCCCCTGTTTGTTTACTTTGTAATCTCAACACCCAAAGTGGGCTTGAACTCAGCACCCACCCCCAAACCCTACCCAATCAAGAGCCACGGGCTCTTCTGACTGAGCCAGCCAGGTGCCCCTGACTTTTATTTTTTGTTTCTGGCTGGCTTCTTTTGTTTTGTTTTTGTCACGCGTAGAAAGGCTTGTTCTGCTCTGAGATGATTTAGAAAAGGTATTCATTGAAGATTTCTTTTGGTTTTCTCTTTTATTGTTAAAGTCTTGATCTTAAAAAAAAAAAGTCTTGATTCTTTCAGAAGTATATCAATGGAAGGTGCATGAAACAGGTTCAGATTTGTTTTCCAAGATCTGGCCAGTTGCCCCCACACTGTCCAGTAAGTGGCTTTGAACAAAGGCAGGTTTGAAACACCACCCGAGTCACATGCTTAAGTCCACTATGTGCTGGGGCCCATCTCTGCAGCGTTGTTTCTGCCCATGGGTCTGTTTGTCTGCTCCTGCTCTAGCTAGATTTTTTTTACAGGTGAATAAACGGAGACCCAGAGTGGCTGGTGGGAGTCTGGAAAGGACAGGGAGTGAATCCAGTCTCCAGGAACAGAGCTCTGAGCAGCTCCTGACTGCTAGGCAACCAAAGAGGGCCAAGACAGGCCCCCACCTGCTCCACAAAGTCAGGAGAATTCTAGAGGGCTTCACTTCCGCCCCAAAGCTTCAAGTGAGCTTGAAGGACAAAGGGACAGAGAAAGAACTGAAGTCTCTGAAGGCATCACTGACCTCCCAGACCTGGGCGTCCAGGAGGGGCTGGGGGCAGTGGCAAACTTGGGAGAGAACAAGGAAAGGGGGGGGGGGGGCCCCCCCCTGGTTCCCACCTCAGAGCGGTGTCCCAGCAACGGCAAATCCTGCAGCCTACGGGAAAAATCTGTGTGTCCTCTGTCAGGAACAGGGTGTTCTGAAGTCACTTCCCGAGCTGCAGGGGTGGCTGAGTGGCGCCTCTCACATCCGCAGGCCAGAAATAAGAGACCTCCTCAGTGCTCCGGCTCTACACGGGCTGCTGGCTTCTATTCTTTTAATGTCACAACTTCTTGGAAACTTTTTCTTTTTTAAAAATTTAAGTAGGCTCCAAGCCCAACATGGGGCCTGAACTCATGACCCTGAGATCAAGAGTCATATATTCTACCATGCTCTACCGACTGAGCCAGGCGGGTACCCCGGGAAACTTTTTACTGTATCATTTAAATGTTTTTAAAAAAATTTTTTTTTAATTTTTTTTAACATTTATTTATTTTTGAGACAGAGAGAGACAGAGCATGAACGGGGGAGGGTCAGAGAGAGGGAGACACAGAATCTGAAACAGGCTCCAGGCTCTGAGCTGCCAGCACAGAGCCCGACACGGGGCTCGAACTCACGGACCGCGAGATCATGACCTGAGCCGAAGACGGCCGCCCAACCGACTGAGCCACCCAGGCGCCCCTGTATCATTTAAATTTTTAAAAAATATTTATTTATTGTGTGTGTGTGAGAGAGAGAGAGAGAGAGCGAACAGGGGAAGGTCAGAGAGAAGGGGAGAGAGACAGGATCCCAAGCAGACTCCATCCTGTCAGCACAGAGCCCATCTCCGGGCTTGAAATCACAAACCAGGAGATCATGACCTAAGGCGAAATCGAGTCAGATGCTCAACCGACTGAGGCACCCAGGTGCCCTGCCAGTTTTTAAATGTATTTAGTTTTAAATGTTTATTTTTGAGAGAGAATGAGCAGGGGAGGGGCAGAGAGAGAGGGAGACACAGGATCCAAAGCAGGCTCCAGGCTCTGAGCTGTCAGCACAGAGCCCCACGCGGGGCTCGAACTCACGACCTGTGAGATCATGACCTGAGCCGGAGTCAGGCGCTTAACCGACCGAGCCACCCAGGCGTCCCTACCCCATTTTTTAACAAGCCATGAAAATAGTTATCCAGTCCACAGTCTATTTAGTATAACTTTTATATTCAATTGTTTATAGTAATACAATCATTTATATTAGATGAGAGGAAGAAATTAAAATTTCCCACGATCTCGCTTTGTTTACTGCTGTTACCCTGTGTATATCCCGCTGGTCTTTTTTTCTAGATCTATAGATATCTGTGTATCGTATGTCACGTGCCCACATAGAGGTCTATGCATCCTTCTTTTTATTTTATTTTATATTTTTTTTCAACGTTTATTTATTTTTGGGACAGAGAGAGACAGAGCATGGACGGGGGAGGGGCAGAGAGAGAGGGAGACACAGAATCGGAAACAGGCTCCAGGCTCTGAGCCATCAGCCCAGAGCCTGACACGGGGCTCGAACTCACGGACTGCGAGATCGTGACCTGGCTGAAGTCGGACGCTTAACCGACTGCGCCACCCAGGCGCCCCTATGCATCCTTCTTAAGTGAAAATAGGATCATAGAGGTGGCGGACACATTTTTGTTCTATCTTTTGCTTAGTTTAAGGCATTTTGCTTTGACAGGGCATAACCTAGGGGGCGCAATTCTTGGCCTAGGTGTGGAGACCGCCTGGGTTTCCTGCCAGAAGCTGTGGGGTGTCCCGCAAGGAATTTGTTGCAAACGTTAAACGAAGTCCCACACTTTGTGACTCATTTCCTTTGACGATCTGGAATAAATTCAAGTCACTCCTATAATGTCATTCTCGTGTGCCTGCGTCGTGGAAGCTTTTTGAATATCTTAGTGTTTCAAATTACATGCTACATTCAGCTTTCACATCTGAATCGATCTGATGTATCCAGACCAGCAAAAGGCTGTGGAGATTTTTAGTGGTATTGAGAGAAAGTGGAGGCGCTCCTGGGCGTGGGGAGAGGCCAGTTTGGCAGGAAGGGGAAGCCCACGGGGTCTGGGGGGGGGGCGCTTCACCATCGGGGTGCCCGCTGGTGGGGGTCCAATGCTGTCAGGGCTCCTGGAAGATTGTTCTCAAAATCATCTGCAGCGATAAGAAAAGACACATAAGAAAAGACACAAGAGCCTCAGGATTGGAGAGGCGCTTGCAAGGATCTCTCAGGAGGAATCTGATGAAAGAAAGAAACAGGGCGCCTGGGTGGCTCAGTCGGTTAAGTGCCTGACTCTTGATTTCCGCTCAGGTCATGATCTCACGGTTCATGAGTTCGAGCCCCGCGTGGGGCTCCACCCTGACGGGGTGGAGCCCGCTTGGGATTCTCTGTCTCCCAATCTCTCTGCCCCTCCCCCACTGGTGCTGTCTCAAAAAAATAAAAAACACATTTTTTTAAGTAATATGTGCTCATGTTAGCAAATGTGGAATTGCATTTTTTTTTTTTTTTTACTGTTTATTTTTGAGAGAGAGACAGAGTGTGAGTGGGGGAGGGGCAGAGAGAGAAGGGGACAGAATCGGAAACAGGTTCCAGGCTCCAAGCTGTCAGCATAGAGCCTGACACAGGGCTGGAACTCATGAACCATGAGATCACGACCTGAGCTCAAGTCGGACGCTTCACCGACTGAGCCACCCAGGCGCCCCTGGAAATGAATTTTTTTTTTTTTTTTTTTGGAAATGAATTTTTAAAATGCACTGTGTGATACCACTGATAACTGAGTTTTTCGTATGCATACATATGCCTCCAGGGGTCTAGCTGTCTGTGTATGCTTGAATTGGGAATATACTGGATCAGTTGTTTCTTGTGTTTTTGCTTTCACATCTGAATCAATTTGATGTATCCTAACTGATTTTCGCAAACTGTGTTCCATTACCTGATTATGTCATTGGGACATTTAGGTTGTTTCCCAGTTTTGAATATTAATACCGTTGCAGGGGCTATCTCTGTGTATTTCTTTGATTATCCGGAAGAGAAATTCTAAGCAGCAGAATTACTGGGCTAGTGGGTTTGGATCTATACTGCCAGGCTGTGCGCCCCCCGGCGGAACTGGAGAGGACCCCCTCCACCATCTCTCCAGCAGTGCTGGGCATAATTATCATTAGAACATTTTCTCTTCCTTTTTTTTCTATTTTTTAATTTTTTAGACATCTGTTTATTTATTTTGAGAGAGACAGAGACAGTGTGTTGGGGGTGGGGGCAGAGAGAGGGAGAGGGAGAGAGAGACAGAGAGAGAGAGACAGAGAGAGAGAGAGAGAGAGAGAGAGAGAGAATCCCAAGCAGGCTCTGTGCTGCCAGTACAGAGCCTGACATGGGTCTGAACCTGTGAAACCACGAGATCATGACCTGAGCCAAAATCAAGAGTCGGGCGCGCGTAACTAACTGCACCCAGGCGCCCCTTATTAGAATATTTTCAATGACAGGTGGGAAAGGACTGTCATTTTAAGTGACATTTCTAATATCCCTGGTATAATCTTCCCCCCATGTTTATTGGCCATTTATATTTTTTCTTAAACTATCCCTTATTCTTTATCCATTTTTGTCTGTTTCTAAATAGAAATTAAAACAGTTCTTATTGGGGCGCCTGGGTGGCACAGTCGGTTAAGCGTCCAACTTCAGCCAGGTCACGATCTCGCGGTCCGTGAGTTCAAGCCCCGCGTCGGGCTCTGGGCTGATGGCTCGGAGCCTGGAGCCTGTTTCCGATTGTGTCTCCCTCTCTCTCTGCCCCTCCCCCGTTCATGCTTTGTCTCTCTCTGTCCCAAAAATAAATAAAAAAAAAAAAACACAAAACGTTGAAAAAAAAACAGTTCTTATTGATTTGAAAGTACTCTTTATACAGTAAGAATATTAGTTATGTAAGAATTAAACTGAATGCTATAGGGGTGCCTGGGTGGCTCAGTCAGTTAAGCATCTGACTTTGGCCCAGGTCATGATCTCAACAGTTCGTGGGTTCGAGCCCCGTGTCGGGCTCTGTGCTCACGGCTCGGAGCCCGGAACCTGCTTCGGATTCTGTGTCTCCCTCTCTCCCTGCCCCTCCCCTGCTCTGTGTGTGTGTGTGTCTCTCTCTCTCGTTCAAAGATATTTTTTAAAAATTAAAAAAAAAAACACTGAATGATAGCAAAACCTTACTGAGGTGGCAGCGGATTAAATGAAAATTCCGAAAAACCCACTCCCCCGTGGGGGGTGGGGGGGGGTGGAGAAAAAGAAAAAGAAGAGAAATGGTAACTCTGTATCTGCCAGGTCTGTGGCAAATACTCTCCCCAGCTTATTCTTTGACTTGTGAAAGAATTCTCCACGTTAACATCGTAATGTTTGATTTTCAAAAGGATTCTCCACGTTTAAGTTGTAATCAACATTTCTGAACCAAATCCGCCCATCTTGTCCTGTATGCAGTTGGCTCTGCCTTATGCTTAACACAGGCTAACACTTTCCTTGGCCCCGATCAATGCCTCTCCGCCTCGGCACCAAGCCCCGTGCAGCTCCCACCTGTGTGCCCAGGCACAGCCTCCGGGGCTCTTTCAAAGAGAGGTGAAGTCTAGGAAGCCAGGGGGGGACTCAAGTCCTACCGTAGGGTCCCCAGCCTCCCGGAGGCCAAGGAACTAGTGAATGACTCCTCTGTGCTCCCCACCTACCCTCCTGTCCGTATGTCCGGGGGCGCTAAGGCAGGACCCATGCCCTCCGCAGTGAAGGGATGTGCCCCACCTGGGTGAGCACGTAGTCGTCCTGCGTTAGCTTCCAGATGATTTCAAAGTGATCCACATCGTGGAGTTCTTCAAACGAGGCGTTCCATCCTCCTCTGCACAGTGTCTGGGTAGAAAAAAGGGCCAAGCAGGAGCGTGAGGCAGCAGGGCCCTGCCTGACCCGGAGCAGGTGCTCGCTCGGTATTTGTTGAATAAACGGCTGATGGTCTTGGGGTCCCTTTGGGTGAAATAAAGGGGAAGGTAATGACAGCGCATGACCCTCAACCTCCGGCCAGAAGCGGGGTGCTGGGGGTACCTGATAAAATTCCCTGGACTGTCGGGAGAATTCGGGGGAGTCGTGTTGGCCCACGATCACCAGCACGTGGCAGGCGGGATCCACGGGCTGCGTCAGGGCCGCCTCCAGGAGCTGCTGTGGACCATTCCTCCGAGCATCCTCCCTGATGCGGGGGTGGGTGGGGGGGGGCAGGCATGGGTCAGGACGGAGAAAAGCCCGCGCGTCACTCCTGGCCCGCCTGGTAGGTTCAAGCTCAGCTGGGGAAGGAGGGGGCAAGTGACTCACAGGGTCATGAGGAGAGGGCCGTTCTGAGAGGTGAACACGATGGGCTCTAGGTCATAGATCCCACTTACCAGGAAAAAGCCTGTAAAGGTGAAGAGCAGTCAGAGGGCCAGGCTCTAGGTGGGGCCAACACCCCACCCTACCGGGCTTCCTGCAGGCACCCAGTGGGGCAATATGGGGCCAGCCCCAAAGGGACGAGACCAGGGTAGGGGTAGAGAAGAAGCAAAGACGAGCCCATGTCACAGGGCTCCAAGCCCCCAGCTCAAGCACGTCATGGCTGTTGGGATTTTGTGCAGCTGGTGCGGCCCTCGGGCCCATCTGGGGAGGGAGAAGGCTGCCCGGCCAGCCCGCAGTCCCGGGGAAACCTCTGAGGTTGGGTGCGACTGCATGCTTGGTCCAGTCGGCCAGGAGCATCATGGCGGCCAGGTGGGCCCCAGCTGAGTGTCCGCACAGGTAAATCCCCCTGGGTTGGGTCAGAGGAGAGAGAGCCGGATTTGCATTCGGTGGCCCGAGTGCATCAGGTCGGTATCGAGGAGTCCCGGTTCGCCTTCTGCTCCACAGGCCAGAGGGAGCAGCTGGGCTGCATCCCGGGGGGCTGAATCCACGGTCCTCCCACATCGTCTGGCAAAAGGGAGATCTGCAGTGATACCTACTCATTGCGTGGATACTGCTTCTGGATATACACGATGCTCCGGGTCACTTGGTCTACCATCTGGTCCAGGGTACCTGCACAGAGAACACGAGGCGGGTCAGGAGCCGTCAGGGGCTCTCTCCCCTCCAAAGCCCACCAGGCTTCAAACCTGTGAGACCATCGTCCTTACCTTTGGGGGCTATGTCATAAGCCACTATCACCACGGCCACTCCCTGTGCTGTCAGTGGGTTGACCATGAAGGCTGACGTATCTTTACTGCAGAAAGAGAGACGGAGATGTAGTTAAGGATCCCGAGGTGAGATCATCCCTGATTCAGGGTGGGCATAAATCCCATGACTGGTGACACTATAAGAGAAGGGCGGGGGATGATCTGAGACACGGACACAGAGGAGGCCCCGTGAGGATGGACGCAGAGACGGGGGTGATGCGGCCACAGCCAACGAAAACCCAGAGCCCCCAGCCGCTGGAAGACGCAGGAGTGGGTTCTCCCCCGGCGCCTCTGGAGGGAGCAGGGCCCTGCCCACACCTTTATCTCAGACTTCTGGCCTCCAGAACTGTGAGAGAACGCACTCCTGTGGTCAGACACGGAATTTGAAGCAGCAGCTCGCACGATCTCCTACACCAGGGAAGGGTGGATGTCCCTTTCTCCCTGTTCACCCAAGCTCCCGACTCACCTTCCGCTCTGCCAGTACCCGCCATGGAAGAACACACAGAAAGGCGAGGCTGTAAGACAGACAGAGGGCGTGGGGGCTGAGCCGGGTGCCCAGCTGAGCCCTGCTGCGGGACCACCCGCCCATTCGCCTACCTTCAGACACTTGCTCGGGAAAGTAGATGTCCAGGTTCTCCCCCTCGCCGTCTCCGTAGGGGACATGCAGCAGGTTCCTCCTGGTGGCTCGGGCCCTCTTAGTAGCTGTCTCGAGATGTGGACAGGTCACTATTAGCACGACCTGCTGACCTGAAGCAGTTTTCCATTTTACCGAAGGTAGAAACCTTTCTGCTGAAAGCCCCTTTGGGTCGGCCGATGAGCCCCACTTTTCAGAACTCCATGAAAGGTGCCCCTCCCCCCCCAAGTCCTCATGATCGACTGTGCCGGGTTCTGGAGCCTCCCCTGGGGGCGTAGTTGCAAAGAGACCAGACTGTCCCATCCAAGTGCGACCAACACTATGCGCTGACATCTGTCTGTAAGTGAGCTGTGGTTTTACCACCACTTTCTTACGTGCTCATTTTGTGCGTTGTACTCTGTTTCATGCTCCAGGAAGTATAAACTTTTCCAAGTCTTTGGAAAATCAATCTTCTAGGGAAGCAAGATATAAACTCACTCCAAATAAATAACAATATGTATCAAGGCCTGAGAAGATCATACTCCTTGATGCATGAGTCCTCATGCATGTAGTTTTTTTTTGTTTTTTTGTTTTTTTGTTTTTCAACGTTTATTTATTTTTGGGACAGAGAGAGACACAGCATGAACGGGGGAGGGGCAGAGAGAGAGGGAGACACAGAATCGGAAACAGGCTCCAGGCTCCGAGCCATCAGCCCAGAGCCTGACGCGGGGCTCGAACTCACGGACCGCGAGATCGTGACCTGGCTGAAGTCGGACGCTTAACCGACTGCGCCACCCAGGCGCCCCAGCATGTAGTTTTTATAAGGAAATAATCAGAAACATTCCCAAGGACTTGTTTTAAAGATGCCCACAGTAATGCTATGTGTAACGGCAAAACACTGGACACAGCCTGTAACAGAAGGCTGCTTAAATACAGTATGGTATATCCCCTTTCTCTGCGTTATCGTGCAGCCCTGCATTCGTCACCCTTGATACATTTTTTACCTTGTTTACTGTCTGTTGCCCTCACTGTCAAGACAAGGGCTTGGCTCTGCCCACCTCTGGACACCCAGGATCTGATACGTAGTAAACAATTCAAAGAAAGTTGTGTGGAAAAGAAAGAAAAAGAAAATTGTGTGATAAATATTTCAATAAGCAGTGTTGCGTCAAGTGAATATCCAAATGAAAACAAAATAGTTTGTTAGGGCACCTAGGTGTCTCAGTCGGTTAAGCGTCCAACTTCGGCCCAGGTCATGATCTTGAGGTTTGTGAGCTCAAGCCCCGCATTGGGCTGTCTGCTGTCAGCACAGAGCCTGCTTCGGATCCTCTGTCCCCCTGTCTCTCTGCCCTTCCCCTGCTTGTGCTCTCTCTCTCTCTCTCTCAAAAATAAACGTTAAAAAAGTTTCTTGATCCTTACCTCACACCACATCAGATCAGTTCCTGATGGTCTATCTAAACAGGAAAGAGAAGCCACAAAGCTCTTGGAAAAGAAAACAGGAGATCTTCATGATCTTGGGATAGACAAAGATTGCATAAATAGGACCCAACATGTACTAATCAAAAAGGAGGGGTGCCTGGCTGTCTCAGTCAGTAGAGCATGTGACTCTGGATCTCGGGGTTGTGAGGTTGAGCCCCATGTTGGGTGTGGAGATTAATTGCAAAACAGTTGACATAAATACAATAGCGCCTGATCAGTGTGATCTTTCTGATACTGAACATTGGAGCAGTGAGACATGAACTTGGGATCCGTGTCCCTGGAGGTGCCCCGGTCCCCAACCTTGGGGTCCATAGAGGCGGGCCCAAAAGGAAACCAGTGCACCTCTTGGCTGGATGATTCTGCAACTCTAGAAGGGACAAACCCAGTAGGAAAAGATAGTTTGTATAAAGTATGTTTAGGCATAAACTAACTAGTAAAACAGGCCGTCTCCATTCAGAGAGACCGCTCAAGGCCAACAGAAACAAAAATGATGGGAGATGCCAAGTTTCTCCCCATGCCAAAACCAGAGACCAGGCTGCCTCTGCAGAACAGGCCAAGGGGCTGTAAAACCAGTTTTGCTGTCAGACCTTGTCTACGGACGCCCCTGTCCTGAGAGTGAAAGGACGAGACAAGGCTTCTTAGAGGAGAGAGATGTGGCTTGCTGTGCGTCCCTGCTCCCTCTCTGGTGCTGGGCAGCAGTAGGGGGAGACTTGCCACCTCCCAAAGCGACCAGCTGCTCAGAGAGCCTGAGGTGTGACTTCTGCAAGTGTCTAACGAACGGAACAAAACAGGCTCCCCGTGTGTCCCTGTGCCGGCCACACTGGACACAGCTCACTCTGAAGGCCATGCTTAACGGAATGGATCTATTATTAGATAATTTTTTTAATGTTTATTTATTTCTGAGGGAGAGAGAGTGTGTGAGCAGGGGGAGGAGCAGAGAGGGAGACACAGAATCCGAAGCAGGCTCCAGCACAGAGCTGTCAGCACAGAGCCCGACGCGGGGCTCGAACTCACGAACCGCGAGATCACGACCTGAGCAGCAAAGTTGGACGCTCAATCGACTGAGCCACCCAGGCGCCCGTCATTAATTTTTCTTATGGAGACACAATATGTTTGTATGGTTCACACACACACACACACAAACAGACACACACACACAAGGCTTCCTACGGGTGCCTGGGTGGCTCAGCTGGTTAAGCGTCCAACTCTTGATTTCAGCTCAGGTCATGATCTCATGGTTCTGAGACTGAACTCCATGTCTGCACTGACAACGCAGAGTCTGTCTGGGATTCTCTCTCTCCCTCTCTCTCTGCCCCTCCCCCACCTCTCCCAATAAATACACGTTAAAAAAAAAAAAAAAAAGGCTTTCCAGTGAAACGTTCCCTCACCGCCTCTCACCTGCCTGCTTTCCCGGCCCCTTGCCAAGGTGACCTCCGTTACTAACACGGATATAGACCCTCTCAACCTTTCGTCCAAATGGCAGCATATAAAATAACGTGTCTGCCCTGCCCACTTCGTGTAGTGTTTCTTGGAGAGCTTTCCCCATCTGCACATAGCTTCCTTGTTCTTCCCTTCTTTATAGACCTTTCTTCGCTCTTATATTCCATCTGAGGGTTGCATGCTAACCAGTCATGCCAGTTGCGCAGGCCGAACAAACCACATCCCATCATTGGGGAAATCCTCTCCGTGCGTCTCCTCCCGCCTCCACCGCGACTACCTTGTTGGATGTCCCTCCCCTTCTCCGCTGGAAGCAAGGGCGGCCCTCGAGGCTTTCCTACTTCTTCCGCCAAGTGCCCTCCGGCCACAGGTGTGAGCCAGTCCTGGGCGCACCTTTCCCTCTCAGGTTCAAGTCCGTCCGGGGCTCCCCCTCCCCCGCTCATGCTCGCGCGTGTGCGCGCGCGCGCTCTCTCTCTCTCTCTCTCTCTCTCTCTCTCTCTCTCTCTGTCAAAAATAAACAAACATAGGGGCGCCTGGGTGGCGCAGTCGGTTAAGCGTCCGACTTCAGCCAGGTCACGATCTCGCGGTCGGTGAGTTCGAGCCCCGCGTC